>NW_027362194.1:0-376453 GCF_039654945.1 Dendrobates tinctorius | reverse complement strand
TCTGACTCTCTGTATCTCGCAGTCGCGGATGTGATTGTGACGTTCTGACTCTCTGTATCTCGCAGTCTCGGATGTGATTGTGACGTTCTGACTCTCTGTATCTCGCAGTCTCGGATGTGATTGTGACGTTCTGACTCTTTGTATCTCGCAGTCTCGGATGTGATTGTGACGTTCTGACTCTTTGTATCTCGCAGTCTCGGATGTGATTGTGACATTCTGACTCTTTGTATCTCGCAGTCTCGGATGTGATTGTGACGTTCTGACTCTTTGTATCTCGCAGTCTCGGATGTGATTGTGACGTTCTGACTCTCTGTATCTCGCAGTCTCGGATGTGATTGTGACGTTCTGTCTCTTTGTATCTCACAGTCTCGGATGTGATTGTGACGCTCTGACTCTTTGTATCTCGCAGTCTCGGATGTGATTGTGACGCTCTGACTCTTTGTATCTCGCAGTCTCGGATGTGATTGTGACGTTCTGACTCTTTGTGTCTCGCAGTCTCGGATGTGATTGTGACGTTCTGACTCTTTGTGTCTCGCAGTCTCGGATGTGATTGTGACGTTCTGACTCTTTGTATCTCGCAGTCTCGGATGTGATTGTGACGCTCTGACTCTTTGTATCTCGCAGTCGCGGATGTGATTGTGACGTTCTGACTCTTTGTATCTCGCAGTCTCGGATGTGATTGTGACGTTCTGACTCTTTGTATCTCGCAGTCTCTGGATGTGATTGTGACGTTCTGATCTCTTTGTATCTCGCAGTCTCGGATGTGATTGTGACGTTCTGACTCTCTGTATCTCTCAGTCTCGGATGTGATTGTGACGTTCTGACTCTTTGTATCTCGCAGTCTCGGATGTGATTGTGACGTTCTGACTCTTTGTATCTCGCAGTCTCGGATGTGATTGTGACGTTCTGACTCTTTGTAGTCTCGCAGTCTCGGATGTGATTGTGACGTTCTGACTCTTTGTATCTCGCAGTCTCGGATGTGATTGTGACGTTCTGACTCTTTGTGTCTCGCAGTCTCGGATGTGATTGTGACGTTCTGACTCTTTGTATCTCGCAGTCTCGGATGTGATTGTGACGCTCTGACTCTTTGTATCTCGCAGTCGCGGATGTGATTGTGACGTTCTGACTCTTTGTGTCTCGCAGTCTCGGATGTGATTGTGACGCTCTGACTCTTTGTATCTCGCAGTCTCGGATGTGATTGTGACGCTCTGACTCTTTGTATCTCGCAGTCGCGGATGTGATTGTGACGTTCTGACTCTTTGTATCTCGCAGTCTCGGATGTGATTGTGACGCTCTGACTCTTTGTATCTCGCAGTCTCGGATGTGATTGTGACGTTCTGACTCTTTGTGTCTCGCAGTCTCGGATGTGATTGTGACGTTCTGACTCTTTGTATCTCGCAGTCTCGGATGTGATTGTGACGCTCTGACTCTTTGTATCTCGCAGTCGCGGATGTGATTGTGACGCTCTGACTCTTTGTATCTCGCAGTCTCGGATGTGATTGTGACGTTCTGACTCTTTGTATCTCGCAGTCTCGGATGTGATTGTGACGTTCTGAATCTCTTTGTATCTCGCAGTCTCGGATGTGATTGTGACGTTCTGACTCTCTGTATCTCTCAGTCTCGGATGTGATTGTGACGTTCTGACTCTTTGTATCTCGCAGTCTCGGATGTGATTGTGACGCTCTGACTCTTTGTATCTCGCAGTCTCAGATGTGATTGTGACGCTCTGACTCTCTGTATCTCGCAGTCTCGGATGTGATTGTGACGTTCTGACTCTTTGTATCTCGCAGTCTCGGATGTGATTGTGACGTTCTGACTCTTTGTATCTCGCAGTCTCGGATGTGATTGTGACGCTCTGACTCTCTGTATCTCGCAGTCTCGGATGTGATTGTGACGTTCTGACTCTTTGTATCTCGCAGTCTCGGATGTGATTGTGACGTTCTGACTCTCTGTATCTCGCAGTCTCGGATGTGATTGTGACGTTCTGACTCTTTGTATCTCGCAGTCTCGGATGTGATTGTGACGTTCTGACTCTCTGTATCTCGCAGTCTCGGATGTGATTGTGACGTTCTGTCTCTTTGTATCTCACAGTCTCGGATGTGATTGTGACGCTCTGACTCTTTGTATCTCGCAGTCTCGGATGTGATTGTGACGCTCTGACTCTTTGTATCTCGCAGTCTCGGATGTGATTGTGACGTTCTGACTCTTTGTATCTCGCAGTCTCGGATGTGATTGTGACGTTCTGACTCTTTGTGTCTCGCAGTCTCGGATGTGATTGTGACGTTCTGACTCTTTGTATCTCGCAGTCTCGGATGTGATTGTGACGCTCTGACTCTTTGTATCTCGCAGTCGCGGATGTGATTGTGACGCTCTGACTCTTTGTGTCTCGCAGTCTCGGATGTGATTGTGACGTTCTGACTCTTTGTGTCTCGCAGTCTCGGATGTGATTGTGACGTTCTGACTCTTTGTGTCTCGCAGTCTCGGATGTGATTGTGACGTTCTGACTCTTTGTATCTCGCAGTCTCGGATGTGATTGTGACGTTCTGACTCTCTGTATCTCGCAGTCTCGGATGTGATTGTGACGTTCTGACTCTTTGTGTCTCGCAGTCTCGGATGTGATTGTGACGTTCTGACTCTTTGTATCTCGCAGTCTCGGATGTGATTGTGACGTTCTGACTCTCTGTATCTCGCAGTCTCGGATGTGATTGTGACGTTCTGACTCTTTGTGTCTCGCAGTCTCGGATGTGATTGTGACGTTCTGACTCTTTGTGTCTCGCAGTCTCGGATGTGATTGTGACGTTCTGACTCTCTGTATCTCGCAGTCTTGGATGTGATTGTGACGTTCTGACTCTTTGTATCTCGCAGTCTCGGATGTGATTGTGACGTTCTGACTCTTTGTATCTCGCAGTCTCGGATGTGATTGTGACGTTCTGACTCTCTGTATCTCGCAGTCTCGGATGTGATTGTGACGTTCTGACTCTTTGTGTCTCGCAGTCTCGGATGTGATTGTGACGTTCTGACTCTTTGTGTCTCGCAGTCTCGGATGTGATTGTGACGTTCTGACTCTCTGTATCTCGCAGTCTTGGATGTGATTGTGACGTTCTGACTCTTTGTGTCTCGCAGTCTCGGATGTGATTGTGACGTTCTGACTCTTTGTGTCTCGCAGTCTCGGATGTGATTGTGACGTTCTGACTCTCTGTATCTCGCAGTCTCGGATGTGATTGTGACGTTCTGACTCTTTGTATCTCGCAGTCTCGGATGTGATTGTGACGTTCTGACTCTCTGTATCTCGCAGTCTCGGATGTGATTGTGACGTTCTGACTCTTTGTATCTCGCAGTCTCGGATGTGATTGTGACGTTCTGACTCTCTGTATCTCGCAGTCTCGGATGTGATTGTGACGTTCTGACTCTTTGTATCTCGCAGTCTCGGATGTGATTGTGACGTTCTGACTCTTTGTATCTCGCAGTCTCGGATGTGATTGTGACGTTCTGACTCTCTGTATCTCGCAGTCTCGGATGTGATTGTGACGCTCTGACTCTTTGTATCTCGCAGTCTTGGATGTGATTGTGACGTTCTGACTCTTTGTATCTCGCAGTCTCGGATGTGATTGTGACGTTCTGACTCTTTGTATCTCGCAGTCTCAGATGTGATTGTGACGCTCTGACTCTCTGTATCTCGCAGTCTCGGATGTGATTGTGACGTTCTGACTCTTTGTGTCTCGCAGTCTCGGATGTGATTGTGACGTTCTGACTCTTTGTGTCTCGCAGTCTCGGATGTGATTGTGATGTTCTGACTCTTTGTATCTCGCAGTCTCGGATGTGATTGTGACGTTCTGACTCTTTGTGTCTCGCAGTCTCGGATGTGATTGTGACGTTCTGACTCTTTGTATCTCGCAGTCTCGGATGTGATTGTGACGTTCTGACTCTTTGTATCTCGCAGTCTCGGATGTGATTGTGACGTTCTGACTCTTTGTATCTCGCAGTCTCGGATGTGATTGTGACGTTCTGACTCTTTGTATCTCGCAGTCTCGGATGTGATTGTGACGTTCTGACTCTCTGTATCTCGCAGTCTCGGATGTGATTGTGACGCTCTGACTCTTTGTATCTCGGAGTCTCGGATGTGATTGTGACGTTCTGACTCTTTGTATCTCGC
This sequence comes from Dendrobates tinctorius, assembly GCF_039654945.1. NCBI lineage: Eukaryota > Metazoa > Chordata > Amphibia > Anura > Dendrobatidae > Dendrobates > Dendrobates tinctorius. The sequence continues at coordinate 372,300 of NW_027362194.1, read as the reverse complement.
AGTCTCGGATGTGATTGTGACGTTCTGACTCTTTGTATCTCGCAGTCTCAGATGGGATTGTGACGTTCTGACTCTTTGTATCTCGGAGTCTCGGATGTGATTGTGACGTTCTGACTCTTTGTGTCTCGCAGTCTCGGATGTGATTGTGACGTTCTGACTCTTTGTATCTCGCAGTCTCGGATGTGATTGTGACGCTCTGACTCTTTGTATCTCGCAGTCTCGGATGTGATTGTGACGTTCTGACTCTCTGTATCTCGCAGTCTCGGATGTGATTGTGACGTTCTGACTCTTTGTGTCTCGCAGTCTCGGATGTGATTGTGACGTTCTGACTCTTTGTATCTCGCAGTCTCGGATGTGATTGTGACGTTCTGACTCTTTGTATCTCGCAGTCTCGGATGTGATTGTGACGTTCTGACTCTTTGTGTCTCGCAGTCTCGGATGTGATTGTGACGCTCTGACTCTCTGTATCTCGCAGTCTCGGATGTGATTGTGACGTTCTGACTCTTTGTATCTCGCAGTCTCGGATGTGATTGTGACGTTCTGACTCTTTGTGTCTCGCAGTCTCGGATGTGATTGTGACGCTCTGACTCTTTGTATCTCGCAGTCTCGGATGTGATTGTGACGTTCTGACTCTTTGTATCTCGCAGTCTCGGATGTGATTGTGACGTTCTGACTCTTTGTATCTCGCAGTCTCGGATGTGATTGTGACGTTCTGACTCTTTGTATCTCGCAGTCTCGGATGTGATTGTGACGTTCTGACTCTTTGTATCTCGCAGTCTCGGATGTGATTGTGACGTTCTGACTCTTTGTGTCTCGCAGTCTCGGATGTGATTGTGACGTTCTGACTCTTTGTATCTCGCAGTCTCGGATGTGATTGTGACGCTCTGACTCTTTGTATCTCGCAGTCTCGGATGTGATTGTGACGTTCTGACTCTCTGTATCTCGCAGTCTCGGATGTGATTGTGACGCTCTGACTCTCTGTATCTCGCAGTCTCGGATGTGATTGTGACGTTCTGACTCTCTGTATCTCGCAGTCTCGGATGTGATTGTGACGTTCTGACTCTTTGTATCTCGCAGTCTCGGATGTGATTGTGACGTTCTGACTCTCTGTATCTCGCAGTCGCGGATGTGATTGTGACGTTCTGACTCTTTGTATCTCGCAGTCTCGGATGTGATTGTGACGTTCTGACTCTTTGTATCTCGCAGTCTCGGATGTGATTGTGACGTTCTGACTCTCTGTATCTCGCAGTCTCGGATGTGATTGTGACGTTCTGACTCTTTGTGTCTCGCAGTCGCGGATGTGATTGTGACGCTCTGACTCTCTGTATCTCGCAGTCTCGGATGTGATTGTGACGTTCTGACTCTTTGTGTCTCGCAGTCTCGGATGTGATTGTGACGTTCTGACTCTTTGTATCTCGCAGTCTCGGATGTGATTGTGACGTTCTGTCTCTTTGTATCTCGCAGTCTCCGATGTGATTGTGACGTTCTGACTCTTTGTATCTCGCAGTCTCGGATGTGATTGTGACGCTCTGACTCTTTGTATCTCGCAGTCTCGGATGTGATTGTGACGTTCTGACTCTTTGTATCTCGCAGTCTCGGATGTGATTGTGACGTTCTGACTCTTTGTATCTCGCAGTCTCGGATGTGATTGTGACGTTCTGACTCTCTGTATCTCGCAGTCTCGGATGTGATTGTGACGTTCTGACTCTTTGTATCTCGCAGTCTCGGATGTGATTGTGACGTTCTGACTCTTTGTATCTCGCAGTCTCGGATGTGATTGTGACGTTCTGACTCTCTGTATCTCGCAGTCTCGGATGTGATTGTGACGTTCTGACTCTTTGTATCTCGCAGTCTCGGATGTGATTGTGACGCTCTGACTCTTTGTATCTCGCAGTCTCGGATGTGATTGTGACGTTCTGACTCTTTGTATCTCGCAGTCTCGGATGTGATTGTGACGCTCTGACTCTTTGTATCTCGCAGTCTCGGATGTGATTGTGACGTTCTGACTCTTTGTATCTCGCAGTCTCGGATGTGATTGTGACGTTCTGACTCTTTGTATCTCGCAGTCTCGGATGTGATTGTGACGTTCTGACTCTTTGTATCTCGCAGTCTCGGATGTGATTGTGACGTTCTGACTCTTTGTATCTCGCAGTCTCGGATGTGATTGTGACGTTCTGACTCTTTGTATCTCGCAGTCTCGGATGTGATTGTGACGTTCTGACTCTTTGTATCTCGCAGTCTCGGATGTGATTGTGACGCTCTGACTCTTTGTATCTCGCAGTCTCGGATGTGATTGTGACGTTCTGACTCTTTGTATCTCGCAGTCTCGGATGTGATTGTGACGCTCTGACTCTTTGTATCTCGCAGTCTCGGATGTGATTGTGACGTTCTGACTCTTTGTATCTCGCAGTCTCGGATGTGATTGTGACGCTCTGACTCTTTGTATCTCGCAGTCTCGGATGTGATTGTGACGTTCTGACTCTTTGTATCTCGCAGTCTCGGATGTGATTGTGACGTTCTGACTCTCTGTATCTCGCAGTCTCGGATGTGATTGTGACGTTCTGACTCTTTGTGTCTCGCAGTCGCGGATGTGATTGTGACGCTCTGACTCTCTGTATCTCGCAGTCTCGGATGTGATTGTGACGTTCTGACTCTTTGTGTCTCGCAGTCTCGGATGTGATTGTGACGCTCTGACTCTCTGTATCTCGCAGTCTCGGATGTGATTGTGACGTTCTGACTCTTTGTATCTCGCAGTCTCGGATGTGATTGTGACGCTCTGACTCTTTGTATCTCGCAGTCTCGGATGTGATTGTGACGTTCTGACTCTCTGTATCTCGCAGTCTCGGATGTGATTGTGACGTTCTGACTCTCTGTATCTCGCAGTCTCAGATGTGATTGTGACGTTCTGACTCTTTGTATCTCGCAGTCTCGGATGTGATTGTGACGCTCTGACTCTTTGTATCTCGCAGTCTCGGATGTGATTGTGACGTTCTGACTCTTTGTATCTCGCAGTCTCGGATGTGATTGTGACGCTCTGACTCTTTGTATCTCGCAGTCTCGGATGTGATTGTGATGTTCTGACTCTTTGTATCTCGCAGTCTCGGATGTGATTGTGACGTTCTGACTCTCTGTATCTCGCAGTCTCGGATGTGATTGTGACGTTCTGACTCTCTGTATCTCGCAGTCTCAGATGTGATTGTGACGTTCTGACTCTTTGTATCTCGCAGTCTCGGATGTGATTGTGACGCTCTGACTCTTTGTATCTCGCAGTCTCGGATGTGATTGTGACGTTCTGACTCTTTGTATCTCGCAGTCTCGGATGTGATTGTGACGCTCTGACTCTTTGTATCTCGCAGTCTCGGATGTGATTGTGACGCTCTGACTCTTTGTATCTCGCAGTCTCGGATGTGATTGTGACGTTCTGACTCTTTGTATCTCGCAGTCTCGGATGTGATTGTGACGTTCTGACTCTTTGTATCTCGCAGTCTCGGATGTGATTGTGACGTTCTGACTCTCTGTATCTCGCAGTCTCGGATGTGATTGTGACGTTCTGACTCTTTGTATCTCGCAGTCTCGGATGTGATTGTGACGTTCTGACTCTTTGTATCTCGCAGTCTCGGATGTGATTGTGACGTTCTGACTCTTTGTATCTCGCAGTCTCGGATGTGATTGTGACGTTCTGACTCTTTGTATATCGCAGTCTCGGATGTGATTGTGACGTTCTGACTCTTTGTATCTCGCAGTCTCGGATGTGATTGTGACGCTCTGACTCTTTGTATCTCGCAGTCGCGGATGTGATTGTGACGCTCTGACTCTCTGTATCTCGCAGTCTCGGATGTGATTGTGACGTTCTGACTCTTTGTATCTCGCAGTCTCGGATGTGATTGTGACGCTCTGACTCTTTGTATCTCGCAGTCTCGGATGTGATTGTGACGCTCTGACTCTCTGTATCTCGCAGTCTCGGATGTGATTGTGACGTTCTGACTCTCTGTATCTCGCAGTCTCAGATGTGATTGTGACGTTCTGACTCTTTGTATCTCGCAGTCTCGGATGTGATTGTGACGTTCTGACTCTTTGTATCTCGCAGTCTCGGATGTGATTGTGACGCTCTGACTCTTTGTATCTCGCAGTCTCGGATGTGATTGTGACGCTCTGACTCTTTGTATCTCGCAGTCTCGGATGTGATTGTGATGTTCTGACTCTTTGTATCTCGCAGTCTCGGATGTGATTGTGACGTTCTGACTCTTTGTGTCTCGCAGTCTCAGATGTGATTGTGACGTTCTGACTCTTTGTATCTCGCAGTCTCGGATGTGATTGTGACGCTCTGACTCTTTGTATCTCGCAGTCTCGGATGTGATTGTGACGTTCTGACTCTTTGTATCTCGCAGTCTCGGATGTGATTGTGACGTTCTGACTCTCTGTATCTCGCAGTCTCGGATGTGATTGTGACGTTCTGACTCTCTGTATCTCGCAGTCTCAGATGTGATTGTGACGTTCTGACTCTTTGTATCTCGCAGTCTCGGATGTGATTGTGACGCTCTGACTCTTTGTATCTCGCAGTCTCGGATGTGATTGTGACGTTCTGACTCTTTGTATCTCGCAGTCTCGGATGTGATTGTGACGCTCTGACTCTTTGTATCTCGCAGTCTCGGATGTGATTGTGACGCTCTGACTCTTTGTATCTCGCAGTCTCGGATGTGATTGTGACGCTCTGACTCTTTGTGTCTCGCAGTCTCGGATGTGATTGTGACGCTCTGACTCTCTGTATCTCGCAGTCTCGGATGTGATTGTGACGCTCTGACTCTTTGTGTCTCGCAGTCTCGGATGTGATTGTGACGTTCTGTCTCTTTGTATCTCGCAGTCTCGGATGTGATTGTGACGCTCTGACTCTTTGTATCTCGCAGTCGCGGATGTGATTGTGACGTTCTGACTCTTTGTATCTCGCAGTCTCGGATGTGATTGTGACGTTCTGACTCTTTGTATCTCGCAGTCTCGGATGTGATTGTGACGTTCTGACTCTTTGTATCTCGCAGTCTCGGATGTGATTGTGACGTTCTGACTCTTTGTGTCTCGCAGTCTCGGATGTGATTGTGACGTTCTGTCTCTTTGTATCTCGCAGTCGCGGATGTGATTGTGACGCTCTGACTCTTTGTGTCTCGCAGTCTCGGATGTGATTGTGACGCTCTGACTCTTTGTATCTCGCAGTCTCGGATGTGATTGTGACGCTCTGACTCTTTGTGTCTCGCAGTCTCGGATGTGATTGTGACGTTCTGTCTCTTTGTATCTCGCAGTCGCGGATGTGATTGTGACGTTCTGACTCTTTGTATCTCGCAGTCTCGGATGTGATTGTGACGTTCTGTCTCTTTGTATCTCGCAGTCTCGGATGTGATTGTGACGTTCTGACTCTTTGTATCTCGCAGTCTCGGATGTGATTGTGACGTTCTGACTCTTTGTATCTCGCAGTCTCGGATGTGATTGTGACGTTCTGACTCTTTGTATATCGCAGTCTCGGATGTGATTGTGACGTTCTGACTCTTTGTATCTCGCAGTCTCGGATGTGATTGTGACGCTCTGACTCTTTGTATCTCGCAGTCTCGGATGTGATTGTGACGTTCTGACTCTTTGTATCTCGCAGTCTCGGATGTGATTGTGACGTTCTGACTCTTTGTATCTCGCAGTCTCGGATGTGATTGTGACGTTCTGACTCTTTGTATCTCGCAGTCTCGGATGTGATTGTGACGTTCTGACTCTTTGTATCTCGCAGTCTCGGATGTGATTATGACGCTCTGACTCTTTGTATCTCGCAGTCTCGGATGTGATTGTGACGTTCTGACTCTTTGTATCTCGCAGTCTCGGATGTGATTGTGACGTTCTGACTCTTTGTATCTCGCAGTCTCGGATGTGATTGTGACGCTCTGACTCTTTGTATCTCGCAGTCTCGGATGTGATTGTGACGTTCTGACTCTTTGTATCTCGCAGTCTCGGATGTGATTGTGACGCTCTGACTCTTTGTATCTCGCAGTCTCGGATGTGATTGTGACGCTCTGACTCTTTGTATCTCGCAGTCTCGGATGTGATTGTGACGTTCTGACTCTTTGTATCTCGCAGTCTCGGATGTGATTGTGACGCTCTGACTCTTTGTATCTCGCAGTCTCGGATGTGATTGTGACGTTCTGACTCTCTGTATCTCGCAGTCTCGGATGTGATTGTGACGTTCTGACTCTCTGTATCTCGCAGTCTCGGATGTGATTGTGACGTTCTGACTCTCTGTATCTCGCAGTCTCGGATGTGATTGTGACGTTCTGACTCTCTGTATCTCGCAGTCTCGGATGTGATTGTGACGCTCTGACTCTTTGTATCTCGCAGTCTCGGATGTGATTGTGACGTTCTGACTCTTTGTGTCTCGCAGTCTCGGATGTGATTGTGACGCTCTGACTCTTTGTGTCTCGCAGTCTCGGATGTGATTGTGACGCTCTGACTCTTTGTGTCTCGCAGTCTCGGATGTGATTGTGATGTTCTGACTCTTTGTATCTCGCAGTCTCGGATGTGATTGTGACGCTCTGACTCTTTGTATCTCGCAGTCTCGGATGTGATTGTGACGCTCTGACTCTTTGTATCTCGCAGTCTCGGATGTGATTGTGACGTTCTGACTCTTTGTAACTCGCAGTCTCGGATGTGATTGTGACGTTCTGACTCTCTGTATCTCGCAGTCTCGGATGTGATTGTGACGTTCTGACTCTCTGTATCTCGCAGTCTCGGATGTGATTGTGACGTTCTGACTCTTTGTATCTCGCAGTCTCGGATGTGATTGTGACGCTCTGACTCTTTGTATCTCGCAGTCTCGGATGTGATTGTGACGTTCTGACTCTTTGTGTCTCGCAGTCTTGGATGTGATTGTGACGTTCTGACTCTTTGTATCTCGCAGTCTCGGATGTGATTGTGACGCTCTGACTCTTTGTATCTCGCAGTCTCGGATGTGATTGTGACGTTCTGACTCTCTGTATCTCGCAGTCTCGGATGTGATTGTGACGCTCTGACTCTTTGTATCTCGCAGTCTCGGATGTGATTGTGACGCTCTGACTCTCTGTATCTCACAGTCTCGGATGTGATTGTGACGTTCTGACTCTTTGTGTCTCGCAGTCTCGGATGTGATTGTGACGCTCTGACTCTTTGTATCTCGCAGTCTCGGATGTGATTGTGACGTTCTGACTCTTTGTATCTCGCAGTCTCGGATGTGATTGTGACGCTCTGACTCTTTGTATCTCGCAGTCTCGGATGTGATTGTGACGCTCTGACTCTTTGTATCTCGCAGTCTCGGATGTGATTGTGACGTTCTGACTCTTTGTATCTCGCAGTCTCGGATGTGATTGTGACGCTCTGACTCTTTGTATCTCGCAGTCTCGGATGTGATTGTGACGCTCTGACTCTTTGTATCTCGCAGTCTCGGATGTGATTGTGACGTTCTGACTCTTTGTATCTCGCAGTCTCGGATGTGATTGTGACGTTCTGACTCTCTGTATCTCGCAGTCTCGGATGTGATTGTGACGTTCTGACTCTCTGTATCTCGCAGTCTCGGATGTGATTGTGACGCTCTGACTCTCTGTATCTCGCAGTCTCGGATGTGATTGTGACGCTCTGACTCTTTGTATCTCGCAGTCTCGGATGTGATTGTGACGCTCTGACTCTTTGTATCTCGCAGTCGCAGATGTGATTGTGACGCTCTGACTCTTTGTATCTCGCAGTCTCGGATGTGATTGTGACGTTCTGACTCTCTGTATCTCGCAGTCTCAGATGTGATTGTGACGTTCTGACTCTTTGTATCTCAGTCGCGGATGTGATTGTGACGCTCTGACTCTTGTATCTCGCAGTCTCGGATGTGATTGTGACGTTCTGACTCTCTGTATCTCGCAGTCTCAGATGTGATTGCTGACGTTCTGACTCTCTGTATCTCGCAGTCTCAGATGTGATTGTGACGTTCTGACTCTTTGTATCTCGCAGTCTCGGATGTGATTGTGACGCTCTGACTCTTTGTATCTCGCAGTCTCGGATGTGATTGTGACGTTCTGACTCTCTGTATCTCGCAGTCTCAGATGTGATTGTGACGTTCTGACTCTTTGTATCTCGCAGTCGCGGATGTGATTGTGACGCTCTGACTCTTTGTATCTCGCAGTCTCGGATGTGATTGTGACGCTCTGACTCTTTGTATCTCGCAGTCTCAGATGTGATTGTGACGTTCTGACTCTCTGTATCTCGCAGTCTCAGGATGTGATTGTGACGTTCTGACTCTCTGTATCTCGCAGTCGCGGATGTGATTGTGACGCTCTGACTCTCTGTATCTCGCAGTCTCAGATGTGATTGTGACGCTCTGACTCTCTGTATCTCGCAGTCTCAGATGTGATTGTGACGTTCTGACTCTTTGTATCTCGCAGTCGCGGATGTGATTGTGACGCTCTGACTCTTTGTATCTCGCAGTCTCGGATGTGATTGTGACGCTCTGACTCTTTGTATCTCGCAGTCTCAGATGTGATTGTGACGTTCTGACTCTCTGTATCTCGCAGTCTCGGATGTGATTGTGACGTTCTGACTCTTTGTATCTCGCAGTCTCGGATGTGATTGTGACGCTCTGACTCTTTGTATCTCGCAGTCTCGGATGTGATTGTGACGCTCTGACTCTCTGTATCTCGCAGTCTCGGATGTGATTGTGACGCTCTGACTCTTTGTATCTTGCAGTCTCGGATGTGATTGTGACGTTCTGTCTCTTTGTATCTCGCAGTCTCGGATGTGATTGTGATGTTCTGACTCTTTGTGTCTCGCAGTCTCGGATGTGATTGTGATGTTCTGACTCTTTGTGTCTCGCAGTCTCGGATGTGATTGTGATGTTCTGACTCTTTGTGTCTCGCAGTCTCGGATGTGATTGTGACGTTCTGACTCTCTGTATCTCGCAGTCTCGGATGTGATTGTGACGTTCTGACTCTTTGTATCTCGCAGTCGCGGATGTGATTGTGACGCTCTGACTCTCTGTATCTCGCAGTCGCGGATGTGATTGTGACGCTCTGACTCTCTGTATCTCGCAGTCTCGGATGTGATTGTGACGCTCTGACTCTTTGTATCTTGCAGTCTCGGATGTGATTGTGACGTTCTGTCTCTTTGTATCTCGCAGTCTCGGATGTGATTGTGACGCTCTGACTCTCTGTATCTCGCAGTCGCGGATGTGATTGTGACGCTCTGACTCTCTGTATCTCGCAGTCTCGGATGTGATTGTGACGCTCTGACTCTCTGTATCTCGCAGTCTCGGATGTGATTGTGACGCTCTGACTCTCTGTATCTCGCAGTCGCGGATGTGATTGTGACGCTCTGACTCTTTGTATCTCGCAGTCTCGGATGTGATTGTGACGCTCTGACTCTTTGTATCTCGCAGTCGCGGATGTGATTGTGACGCTCTGACTCTCTGTATCTCGCAGTCTCGGATGTGATTGTGACGCTCTGACTCTTTGTATCTCGCAGTCGCGGATGTGATTGTGACGCTCTGACTCTTTGTATCTCGCAGTCTCGGATGTGATTGTGACGTTCTGACTCTCTGTATCTCGCAGTCGCGGATGTGATTGTGACGCTCTGACTCTCTGTATCTCGCAGTCTCGGATGTGATTGTGACGCTCTGACTCTTTGTATCTCGCAGTCTCGGATGTGATTGTGACGCTCTGACTCTTTGTATCTCGCAGTCGCGGATGTGATTGTGACGCTCTGACTCTCTGTATCTCGCAGTCTCGGATGTGATTGTGACGCTCTGACTCTTTGTATCTCGCAGTCTCGGATGTGATTGTGACGCTCTGACTCTTTGTATCTCGCAGTCTCGGATGTGATTGTGACGTTCTGACTCTCTGTATCTCGCAGTCGCGGATGTGATTGTGACGCTCTGACTCTCTGTATCTCGCAGTCTCGGATGTGATTGTGACGCTCTGACTCTTTGTATCTTGCAGTCTCGGATGTGATTGTGACGTTCTGTCTCTTTGTATCTCGCAGTCTCGGATGTGATTGTGACGCTCTGACTCTCTGTATCTCGCAGTCGCGGATGTGATTGTGACGCTCTGACTCTCTGTATCTCGCAGTCTCGGATGTGATTGTGACGCTCTGACTCTCTGTATCTCGCAGTCTCGGATGTGATTGTGACGCTCTGACTCTCTGTATCTCGCAGTCGCGGATGTGATTGTGACGTTCTGTCTCTTTGTATCTCGCAGTCTCGGATGTGATTGTGACGCTCTGACTCTCTGTATCTCGCAGTCGCGGATGTGATTGTGACGCTCTGACTCTCTGTATCTCGCAGTCTCGGATGTGATTGTGACGCTCTGACTCTCTGTATCTCGCAGTCGCGGATGTGATTGTGACGTTCTGACTCTCTGTATCTCGCAGTCGCGGATGTGATTGTGACGTTCTGACTCTTTGTATCTCGCAGTCTCGGATGTGATTGTGACGTTCTGACTCTTTGTATCTCGCAGTCTCGGATGTGATTGTGACGTTCTGACTCTTTGTATCTCGCAGTCTCGGATGTGATTGTGACGCTCTGACTCTCTGTATCTCGCAGTCTCGGATGTGATTGTGACGTTCTGACTCTCTGTATCTCGCAGTCGCGGATGTGATTGTGACGCTCTGACTCTCTGTATCTCGCAGTCTCGGATGTGATTGTGACGCTCTGACTCTCTGTATCTCGCAGTCTCGGATGTGATTGTGACGTTCTGACTCTTTGTATCTCGCAGTCTCGGATGTGATTGTGACGTTCTGACTCTTTGTATCTCGCAGTCTCGGATGTGATTGTGACGCTCTGACTCTCTGTATCTCGCAGTCTCGGATGTGATTGTGACGTTCTGACTCTTTGTATCTCGCAGTCTCGGATGTGATTGTGACGCTCTGACTCTCTGTATCTCGCAGTCTCGGATGTGATTGTGACGCTCTGACTCTCTGTATCTCGCAGTCGCGGATGTGATTGTGACGTTCTGTCTCTTTGTATCTCGCAGTCTCGGATGTGATTGTGACGCTCTGACTCTCTGTATCTCGCAGTCGCGGATGTGATTGTGACGCTCTGACTCTCTGTATCTCGCAGTCTCGGATGTGATTGTGACGCTCTGACTCTCTGTATCTCGCAGTCGCGGATGTGATTGTGACGTTCTGACTCTTTGTATCTCGCAGTCTCGGATGTGATTGTGACGTTCTGACTCTTTGTATCTCGCAGTCTCGGATGTGATTGTGACGTTCTGACTCTCTGTATCTCGCAGTCTCGGATGTGATTGTGACGTTCTGACTCTCTGTATCTCGCAGTCTCGGATGTGATTGTGACGCTCTGACTCTCTGTATCTCGCAGTCTCGGATGTGATTGTGACGCTCTGACTCTTTGTATCTCACAGTCTCGGATGTGATTGTGACGCTCTGACTCTTTGTATCTCGCAGTCTCGGATGTGATTGTGACGTTCTGACTCTTTGTATCTCGCAGTCGCGGATGTGATTGTGACGTTCTGACTCTTTGTGTCTCGCAGTCTCGGATGTGATTGTGACGCTCTGACTCTTTGTATCTCGCAGTCTCGGATGTGATTGTGACGTTCTGACTCTTTGTATCTCGCAGTCGCGGATGTGATTGTGACGTTCTGACTCTTTGTATCTCGCAGTCTCGGATGTGATTGTGACGTTCTGACTCTTTGTATCTCGCAGTCTCGGATGTGATTGTGACGTTCTGACTCTTTGTATCTCGCAGTCGCGGATGTGATTGTGACGCTCTGACTCTCTGTATCTCGCAGTCTCGGATGTGATTGTGACGTTCTGACTCTCTGTATCTCGCAGTCGCGGATGTGATTGTGACGTTCTGACTCTTTGTATCTCGCAGTCTCGGATGTGATTGTGACGTTCTGACTCTTTGTATCTCGCAGTCTCGGATGTGATTGTGACGTTCTGACTCTCTGTATCTCGCAGTCTCGGATGTGATTGTGACGTTCTGACTCTCTGTATCTCGCAGTCTCGGATGTGATTGTGACGCTCTGACTCTCTGTATCTCGCAGTCTCGGATGTGATTGTGACGCTCTGACTCTTTGTATCTCACAGTCTCGGATGTGATTGTGACGCTCTGACTCTTTGTATCTCGCAGTCTCGGATGTGATTGTGACGTTCTGACTCTTTGTATCTCGCAGTCGCGGATGTGATTGTGACGTTCTGACTCTTTGTATCTCGCAGTCGCGGATGTGATTGTGACGTTCTGACTCTCTGTATCTCGCAGTCTCGGATGTGATTGTGACGTTCTGACTCTCTGTATCTCGCAGTCTCGGATGTGATTGTGACGTTCTGACTCTTTGTATCTCGCAGTCTCGGATGTGATTGTGACGTTCTGACTCTCTGTATCTCGCAGTCTCGGATGTGATTGTGACGTTCTGACTCTCTGTATCTCGCAGTCTCGGATGTGATTGTGACGTTCTGACTCTTTGTATCTCGCAGTCTCGGATGTGATTGTGACGTTCTGACTCTCTGTATCTCGCAGTCTCGGATGTGATTGTGACGTTCTGACTCTTTGTATCTCGCAGTCTCGGATGTGATTGTGACGTTCTGACTCTCTGTATCTCGCAGTCTCGGATGTGATTGTGACGTTCTGACTCTCTGTATCTCGCAGTCTCGGATGTGATTGTGACGCTCTGACTCTCTGTATCTCGCAGTCTCGGATGTGATTGTGACGCTCTGACTCTTTGTATCTCGCAGTCTTGGATGTGATTGTGACGCTCTGACTCTCTGTATCTCGCAGTCTCGGATGTGATTGTGACGCTCTGACTCTTTGTATCTCGCAGTCTCGGATGTGATTGTGACGCTCTGACTCTCTGTATCTCGCAGTCTCGGATGTGATTGTGACGCTCTGACTCTTTGTATCTCGCAGTCTTGGATGTGATTGTGACGTTCTGACTCTCTGTATCTCGCAGTCTCGGATGTGATTGTGACGCTCTGACTCTCTGTATCTCGCAGTCTCGGATGTGATTGTGACGCTCTGACTCTTTGTATCTCGCAGTCTTGGATGTGATTGTGACGCTCTGACTCTCTGTATCTCGCAGTCTCGGATGTGATTGTGACGCTCTGACTCTTTGTATCTCGCAGTCTCGGATGTGATTGTGACGCTCTGACTCTCTGTATCTCGCAGTCTCGGATGTGATTGTGACGCTCTGACTCTTTGTATCTCGCAGTCTCGGATGTGATTGTGACGCTCTGACTCTCTGTATCTCGCAGTCTCGGATGTGATTGTGACGCTCTGACTCTTTGTATCTCGCAGTCTTGGATGTGATTGTGACGCTCTGACTCTCTGTATCTCGCAGTCTCGGATGTGATTGTGACGCTCTGACTCTCTGTATCTCGCAGTCTCGGATGTGATTGTGACGCTCTGACTCTTTGTATCTCGCAGTCTCGGATGTGATTGTGACGTTCTGACTCTCTGTATCTCGCAGTCTCGGATGTGATTGTGACGCTCTGACTCTTTGTATCTCGCAGTCTTGGATGTGATTGTGACGCTCTGACTCTCTGTATCTCGCAGTCTCGGATGTGATTGTGATGTTCTGACTCTTTGTATCTCGCAGTCTCGGATGTGATTGTGACGCTCTGACTCTCTGTATCTCGCAGTCTCGGATGTGATTGTGACGCTCTGACTCTTTGTATCTCGCAGTCTTGGATGTGATTGTGACGCTCTGACTCTCTGTATCTCGCAGTCTCGGATGTGATTGTGACGTTCTGTCTCTTTGTATCTCGCAGTCTTGGATGTGATTGTGACGCTCTGACTCTCTGTATCTCGCAGTCGCGGATGTGATTGTGACGCTCTGACTCTTTGTGTCTCGCAGTCGCGGATGTGATTGTGACGCTCTGACTCTTTGTATCTCGCAGTCTTGGATGTGATTGTGACGCTCTGACTCTCTGTATCTCGCAGTCGCGGATGTGATTGTGACGCTCTGACTCTCTGTATCTCGCAGTCTCGGATGTGATTGTGACGCTCTGACTCTTTGTATCTCGCAGTCTTGGATGTGATTGTGACGCTCTGACTCTCTGTATCTCGCAGTCTCGGATGTGATTGTGACGCTCTGACTCTTTGTATCTCGCAGTCTCGGATGTGATTGTGACGCTCTGACTCTCTGTATCTCGCAGTCTCGGATGTGATTGTGACGCTCTGACTCTTTGTATCTCGCAGTCTTGGATGTGATTGTGACGTTCTGACTCTCTGTATCTCGCAGTCTCGGATGTGATTGTGACGCTCTGACTCTCTGTATCTCGCAGTCTCGGATGTGATTGTGACGCTCTGACTCTTTGTATCTCGCAGTCTTGGATGTGATTGTGACGCTCTGACTCTCTGTATCTCGCAGTCTCGGATGTGATTGTGACGCTCTGACTCTTTGTATCTCGCAGTCTCGGATGTGATTGTGACGCTCTGACTCTCTGTATCTCGCAGTCTCGGATGTGATTGTGACGCTCTGACTCTTTGTATCTCGCAGTCTCGGATGTGATTGTGACGCTCTGACTCTCTGTATCTCGCAGTCTCGGATGTGATTGTGACGCTCTGACTCTTTGTATCTCGCAGTCTTGGATGTGATTGTGACGCTCTGACTCTCTGTATCTCGCAGTCTCGGATGTGATTGTGACGCTCTGACTCTCTGTATCTCGCAGTCTCGGATGTGATTGTGACGCTCTGACTCTTTGTATCTCGCAGTCTCGGATGTGATTGTGACGTTCTGACTCTCTGTATCTCGCAGTCTCGGATGTGATTGTGACGCTCTGACTCTTTGTATCTCGCAGTCTTGGATGTGATTGTGACGCTCTGACTCTCTGTATCTCGCAGTCTCGGATGTGATTGTGATGTTCTGACTCTTTGTATCTCGCAGTCTCGGATGTGATTGTGACGTTCTGACTCTCTGTATCTCGCAGTCTCGGATGTGATTGTGACGCTCTGACTCTTTGTATCTCGCAGTCTTGGATGTGATTGTGACGCTCTGACTCTCTGTATCTCGCAGTCTCGGATGTGATTGTGACGTTCTGTCTCTTTGTATCTCGCAGTCTTGGATGTGATTGTGACGCTCTGACTCTCTGTATCTCGCAGTCGCGGATGTGATTGTGACGCTCTGACTCTTTGTGTCTCGCAGTCGCGGATGTGATTAGCATTTCCCATTATTAGTTGAGGGCGCTGATAATACAATACAGGGAATCGTTGATGGTGGAAACTCTTCCTCCACTCGAGGTCCCTGGTATCAGACATGATCCATTATTTACTGACGCGTCGTGTGAACAAATGCAAACAGCTCCTCCTGACGGTTTGATGTGCGAGGAAAATGAATAAGACGCCGCTCAATAATTAATGCCGGTCAAAGCCGCTCGTTAAACCTCTAATCATCTCGGATTGGGAAGATTTTCTCCAGAAAGTGGATATCACACACTTCACATCTCCAGGAAAACTGCAGCTGCTTTTTATTTTTTATTTTCTGCCTTTATGCTCCACCTCATATTGTAACGCTCGCGTCGTTCTCCCCATTTTTTAGGGGGAGGGGAAAGTTTGGTGATAATGAATGTGGTCGTCACCCAGCTTTACGAGGCGTCGGAGAAGCAAATCTGCCTCTTTCTTGTATTGACCGAGAGGATCTGAGATTGTTTTGTCATCTCTCCTGTCTGAATGGGAAGAACTTAAAAGTTGATTCCAGCTGACAACTTCTGCCCAGACGCAGTTATATGGACGTCCTCCCCTCATACTGGTGGCGGTGGGGTCTTTCTCCCAAAGCAGCGGGAGGTTCATAATGTCTAATACGAAGTGTGAAAAAGTAAGTAAACTTTTGGGACGTGGTTTTATCCCCTTTATTTCTGAGCACATCTGTGAGGATTTGAGTCCAAAGACCCCACCAAATGAGAAGTCTTCTAGATGAAGCCATTTCAGAAAGCCGTCCTCCTTTGCGGAGTTTTTGGAGGAGGTTCTCCTGATGCAGCTTTTGAAGAGGTTTTTTTTTTTTTTTTCTTTTTTTCGAGGCATTTTTGCAAATCGGCTTTTTTGCTCATTCTCGTGCCATGGTGACATGATGGATGAACAATCTAGAGAAAAATGAATCTTGTGCAGCCTCGATGGGTCCACCAGGGTCTTCTCTGCCGTTGTGTTGATTGTATGAAGCTATTGGGTTGCTGGTCTTCTTCTTCGCCTTCTTCATTCCATTCTTCTGACCATGAATGTCCTTCTCCAGTGATTGTTCTCTTCGTACGATGTGTCCACAATAGACAAGTCGCAGCTTGCTGATCCTTTGCTTCCAGTGACGTGTCTGGCTTGATTTTTTACAATATTGATTTGTTTTCCCTTCCTGCCATCCATGATATTGATAACATCCTTCTCCAGCTTCACATTTCAATGGCTTCGATTCTTCTTCTTGTGTCTTGTTTCTTTATCGTCCAGGTTACTCATCCGTATGTTGCTACAGAGAAGAGCAGACTATGCACGAGCCTGTGTCTTCGTCACCAGTGAAATGTCCCTTGATTTGAAGACCTTGACCGGAGACTTCATTGCTGATTTGCCCAGAGCGATTCTTCTATTGACTCCCAGTGTCGTCGCTGCGTCTTGAGTGATCATTGATCTGAGTAGGTTGAAGTCCTTTACCACTTCCAGATGTGTCCGGCCGTATCTGGCACTGGTCAATATTGTCTTCTTCAGTCCTATGCTGGAGCTTTCCATCTTGACCCTCCATAATAAGTCCTTCATTCCATCTACGCTTGTTGTTTTCTGTGTATTTAACATTGTTGATGATTCGTCCAGCAATAGTGATTCCTTCTTCTTTTTTGGCAAGTTTACCAGTTGTCCGTATCTGCTGACACAGGTGAGTGATAGCATCTACTGAGGCTTCAGAAGACTTTATTAGCTCTATTGGAATATTGTCACATCCAGAAGCTTTATCACAGCAACAACTTCATCATTCAGGACGTTCGGCTCTGTATCCCCTCTCCAGTCTGTTTCTTCCCCCATCGTTGAGTCGTTCTTGTAGACATGCTCTGTGCCCTCTCCATCTTTCCTTGATCTTTCCTGGCTCAGTTAGTTTCTCCCTGGTGTCTTTCAACATTCCCACACTTGGTTGAACCTTTGGTCATATGTCTTCCTGGTCTTGCCCATGAGATGTTCACTTTTTATCTTTCGGTAATACATTTCTTTATTTACTCGAATGTCTCTCATTAATCTTTTACTGATGTTGTCTACCTCCTGCTTGTTACCTTTTGGCATTCGTCTTCCTTCGATGATCTTTAGGGTCTCTTCTGTTGACCACGGCTGAGCAGGTCTCTTTAGGACCTGTTGAGTCTGTTTGTGTATCTTGACTCTAATCTTTGTTTTCAAAAGTTCATGATCAGGTCCACATTCAGCTCCTGGTCTTGTTTTCATGCTTATGGTCGACGAACTCCATTTTTGATGAACACATATGTTGTCAATCTGATCCTTGTAGGCCCCGTTCGGTGATGTCCATGTCTACAGTCTCCGTTTCTGATTTTGGAAGAAGGTGTTCATGATGGACAGTTGATTTGCCGTACAAAAGTCAATGAATCTTCCTTCAGTCTTGTTTCGGTCACCAAGTCCAAATTTTCCAGGAACGATTCCATATTTGCAGTAGCACACTTTGGCATTCAAGACTCCAATGATAACGAGAAGATATCATGCCAAACATATCAATCATCTTCTGAAAAGATATCTTAGTCTTTAAATATTATCAGCTCGAATGCCCCTTTAATTGAGATCTGTTTGGCATACAGAGGCAGTCTACTGTATGACAGCTTGTGGCCACGAGAAGGTTTGTGCATCTTAGAGAAGGTAAACTTATCTGAATCTGCTGATAATAATGATATAATAGTAATCTCCCACCCTGCGACCGATCCGTCCCAAATCTGCTTTATTATTTAATGGCTTCCCTCGTTTACTGGGAAACATTGTATATGATGCTTCTCCTCCGGAAACCTGCATGAATCCTAATTATCCATCTCTTCCCTCCTCACAGTCGCGATACAAATCAGATCTAAACTACCTAAGAGGTGTGGGATGGGAGACGGCGGGATCTCCGCATATTCAAAGTGTGAAGAAAGCCGGAGAGCTGATCAGTGAGGTAAGAAATATAGAAAGGGTTATCTCCTGAGCTCAGTGTCGCCCCCGTGACAAAGTGTATGAGAACTGCCAAGCAAATGGGGAGACTTACCATACTGCCCCTATGTACAAGAATATAACTACTATAATACTGCCCCTATGTACAAGAATATAACTACTATAATACTGCCCCTATGTACAAGAATATAACTACTATAAAACTGCCCCTATGTACAAGAATATAACTACTATAAAACTGCTCCTATGTACAAGAATATAACTACTATAAAACTGCTCCTGTGTACAAGAATATAACTACTATAATACTGCCCCTATGTACAAGAATATAGCTACTATAATACTGCCCCTATGTACAAGAATATAACTACTATAATACTGCTCCTGTGTAGAAGAATATAACTACTATAATACTGCTCCTATGTACAAGAATATAACTACTATAATACTGCCCCTATGTACAAGAATATAACTACTATAATACTGCACCCTATGTACAAGAATATAACTACTATAATACTGCCCCTATATACAAGAATATAACTACTATAATACTGCTCCCTATGTACAAGAATATAACTACTATAATACTGCTCCTATGTACAAGAATATACTGTAACTACTATAATACTGCTCCTGTGTACAAGAATATAACTACTATAATACTGTCCCTATGTACAAGAATATAACTACTATAATACTGCCCCTATGTACAAGAATATAACTACTATAATACTGCCCCCTATGTACAAGAATATAGCTACTATAAAACTGCTCCTGTGTACAAGAATATAACTACTATAATACTGCCCCTATGTACAAGAATATAGCTACTATAATACTGCCCCTATGTACAAGAATATAACTACTATAATACTGCTCCTGTGTAGAAGAATATAACTACTATAATACTGCTCCTATGTACAAGAATATAACTACTATAATACTGCTCCTGTGTAGAAGAATATAACTACTATAATACTGCTCCTATGTACAAGAATATAACTACTATAATACTGCCCCTATGTACAAGAATATAACTACTATAATACTGCACCCTATGTACAAGAATATAACTACTATAATACTGCCCCTATATACAAGAATATAACTACTATAATACTGCTCCCTATGTACAAGAATATAACTACTATAATACTGCCCCTATGTACAAGAATATAACTACTATAATACTGCCCCCTATGTACAAGAATATAACTACTATAATACTGCTCCTGTGTACAAGAATATAACTACTATAATACTGTCCCTATGTACAAGAATATAACTACTATAATACTGCACCTATGTACAAGAATATAACTACTATAATACTGCCCCCTATGTACAAGAATATAACTACTATAATACTGTCCCTATGTACAAGAATATAACTACTATAATACTGTCCCTATGTACAAGAATATAACTACTATAATACTGCCCCTATGTACAAGAATATAACTACTATAATACTGCCCCTATGTACAAGAATATAACTACTATAATACTGTCCCTATGTACAAGAATATAACTACTATAATACTGCTCCTATGTACAAGAATATAACTACTATAATACTGCTCCTGTGTACAAGAATATAACTACTATAATACTGCCCCTATGTACAAGAATATACAATAATACTGCCCCCTATGTACAAGAATATAACTACTATAATACTGCCCCTATGTGCAAGAATATAACTACTATAATACTGCTCCTGTGTACAAGAATATAACTACTATAATACTGCCCCTATGTACAAGAATATACAATAATACTGCCCCCTATGTACAAGAATATAACTACTATAATACTGCCCCTATGTACAAGAATATACAATAATACTGCCCCCTATGTACAAGAATATAACTACTATAATACTGCCCCTATGTACAAGAATATACAATAATACTGCCCCATATGTACAAGAATATAACTACTATAATACTGCCCCTATGTGCAAGAATATAACTACTATAATACTGCTCCTATGTACAAGAATATAACTACTATCATACTGCTCCTATGTACAAGAATATAACTACTATAATACTGCCCCTATGTACAAGAATATAACTACTATAATACTGCCCCTATGTACAAGAATATAACTACTATAATACTGCCCCTATGTACAAGAATATACTATAATACTGCCCCTATGTACAAGAATATAACTACTATAATACTGCCCCTATGTACAAGAATATAACTACTATAATACTGCTCTTATGTACAAGAATATAACTACTATAATACTGCTCCTATGTACAAGAATATAACTACTATAATACTGCCCCTATGTACAAGAATATAATTACTATAATACTGCCCCTATGTACAAGAATATACAATAATACTGCCCCCTATGTACAAGAATATAACTACTATAATACTGCCCCTATGTGCAAGAATATAACTACTATAATACTGCTCCTATGTACAAGAATATAACTACTATCATACTGCTCCTATGTACAAGAATATAACTACTATAATACTGCCCCTATGTACAAGAATATAACTACTATAATACTGCCCCTATGTACAAGAATATAACTACTATAATACTGCTCTTATGTACAAGAATATAACTACTATAATACTGCCACTATGTATAAGAATATATCTACTATAATACTGCCCCCTATTTTATGTACAAGAATATAACTACTATAATACTGCTCTTATGTACAAGAATATAACTACTATAATACTGCCCCCTATGTACAAGAATATAATTACTATAATACTGCCCCTATGTATAAGAATATATCTACTATAATACTGCCCCCTATGTTATGTACAAGAATATAACTACTATAATACTGCCCCCTATGTACAAGAATATAATTACTATAATACTGCCCCTATGTATAAGAATATATCTACTATAATACTGCCCCCTATGTTATGTACAAGAATATAACTACTATAATACTGCCCCCTATGTACAAGAATATAATTACTATAATACTGCCCCTATGTACAAGAATATAACTACTATAATACTGCCCCTATGTACAAGAATATAACTACTATAATACTGCCCCCTATGTACAAGAATATAATTACTATAATACTGCCCCTATGTACAAGAATATAACTACTATAATACTGCCCCTATGTACAAGAATATAACTACTATAATACTGCCCCTATGTACAAGAATATACTATAATACTGCCCCCTATGTACAAGAATATAATTACTATAATACTGCCCCTATGTACAAGAATATAACTACTATAATACTGCCCCTATGTACAAGAATATAACTACTATAATACTGCCCCTATGTACAAGAATATAACTACTATAATACTGCCCCTATGTACAAGAATATAACTACTATAATACTGCCCCCATGTACAAGAATATAACTACTATAATACTGCCCCTATGTACAAGAATATAACTACTATAATACTGCCCCTATGTACAAGAATATACTATAATACTGCCCCCTATGTACAAGAATATAATTACTATAATACTGCCCCTATGTACAAGAATATAACTACTATAATACTGCCCCTATGTACAAGAATATAACTACTATAATACTGCCCCTATGTACAAGAATATAACTACTATAATACTGCCCCCATGTACAAGAATATAACTACTATAATACTGCCCCCATGTACAAGAATATACAGTCATATGTAAAAGTTTGGGCACCCCTATTAATGTTAACCTTTTTTCTTTATAACAATTTTGGTTTTTGCAACAGCTATTCCAGTTTCATATATCTAATAACTGATGGACTCAGATATATTTCTGGATTCAAATGAGGTTTATTGTACTAACAGAAAATGTGCAATCTGCATTTAAACAAAATTTGACCGGTGCAAAAGTATGGGCACCCTTATCATTTTCTTGATTTCAACACTCCTAACTACTTTTTACTGACTTCCTGAAGCACTAAATTGGTTTTGTAACCTCATTGAGCTTTGAACTTCATAGCCAGGTGTATCAAATCATGAGAAAAGGTATTTAAAGTGGCCACTTGCAAGTAGTTCTCCTATTTGATTCTCCTATGAAGAGTGGCATCATAGGCTCCTCAAAACAACTCTCAAATGATCTGAAAACAAAGATTATTCAACATAGCTTTTCAGGGGAAGGATACAAAAAGTTGTCTCAGAGATTTAACCTGTCAGTTTCCACTGTGAGGAACATAGTAAGGAAATGGAAGAACACAGGTACAGTTCTTGTTAAGCCCAGAAGTGGCAGGCCAAGAAAAATATCAGAAAGGCAGAGAAGAAGAATGGTGAGAACCGTCAAGGACAATCCACAGACCACCTCCAAAGACCTGCAGCATCATCTCGCTGCAGATGGTGTCACTGTGCATCGGTCAACAATACAGCGCACTTTGCACAAGGAGAAGCTGTATGGGAGAGTGATGCGAAAGAAGCCGTTTCTGCAAGCACGCCACAAACAGTCGCCTGAGGTCTGCAAAAGCACATTTGGACAAGCCAGTTACATTTTGGAAGAAGGTCCTGTGGACTGATGAAACAAAGATTGAGTTGTTTGGTCATACAAAAAGGCTTATGCATGCGCTGTATTGTTGACCGATGCACAGTGGTGACACCATCTGCAGCAAGATGATGCTGCCGGTCTTTGGAGGTGGTCTGTGGATTGTCCTTGACTGTTCTCACCATTCTTCTTCTCTGCCTTTCTGATATTTTTCTTGGCCTGCCACTTCTGGGCTTAACAAGAACTGTACCTGTGTTCTTCCATTTCCTTACTATGTTCCTCACAGTGGAAACTGACTGGTTAAATCTCTGAGACAACTTTTTGTATCCTTTCCGTGAAAAGCTATGTTGAATAATCTTTGTTTTCAGATCATTTGAGAGTTGTTTTGAGGAGCCCAAGATGCCACTCTTCATAGGAGAATCAAATAGGAGAACTACTTGCAAGTGGCCACTTTAAATACCTTTTCTCATGATTTGATACACCTGGCTATGAAGTTCAAAGCTCAATGAGGTTACAAAACCAATTTAGTGCTTCAGGAAGTCAGTAAAAAGTAGTTAGGAGTGTTCAAATCAAGAAAATGATAAGGGTGCCCATACTTTTGCACCGGTCAAATTTTGTTTAAATGCAGATTGCACATTTTCTGTTAGTACAATAAACCTCATTAGAATCCAGAAATATAACTGAGTCCATCAGTTATTAGATATATGAAACTGAAATAGCTGTTGCAAAAACCAAAATTGTTATAAAGAAAAAAGGTTAACATTAATAGGGGTGCCCAAACTTTTACATATGACTGTAACTACTATAATACTGCCTCCATGTACAAGAATATAACTACTATAATACTGCTCTTATGTACAAGAATATAACTACTATAATACTGCCCCCTATGTACAAGAATATAATTACTATAATACTGCCCCTATGTATAAGAATATATCTACTATAATACTGCCCCCTATGTTATGTACAAGAATATAACTACTATAATACTGCCCCCTATGTACAAGAATATAATTACTATAATACTGCCCCTATGTATAAGAATATATCTACTATAATACTGCCCCCTATGTTATGTACAAGAATATAACTACTATAATACTGCCCCCTATGTACAAGAATATAATTACTATAATACTGCCCCTATGTACAAGAATATAACTACTATAATACTGCCCCTATGTACAAGAATATAACTACTATAATACTGCCCCCTATGTACAAGAATATAATTACTATAATACTGCCCCTATGTACAAGAATATAACTACTATAATACTGCCCCTATGTACAAAAATATAACTACTATAATACTGCCCCCTATGTACAAGAATATAACTACTATAATACTGCCCCTATGTACAAGAATATAACTACTATAATACTGCCCCTATGTACAAGAATATACTATAATACTGCCCCCTATGTACAAGAATATAATTACTATAATACTGCCCCTATGTACAAGAATATAACTACTATAATACTGCCATAATGTACAAGAATATAGAATATAACTACTATAATACTGCCTCCATGTACAAGAATATAACTACTATAATACTGCCTCCATGTACAAGAATATAACTACTATAATACTGCCCCTATGTACAAGAATATAACTACTATAATACTGTCCCTATGTACAAGAATATAACTACTATAATACTGCCCTCATGTACAAGAATATAACTACTATAATACTGCCCCTATGTACAAGAATATAACTACTATAATACTGCCTCCATGTACAAGAATATACTATAATACTGCCCCCTATGTACAAGAATATAATTACTATAATACTGCCCCTATGTACAAGAATATAACTACTATAATACTGCCCCCTATGTACAAGAATATAACTACTATAATACTGCCCCTATGTACAAGAATATAACTACTATAATACTGCCCCCTATGTACAAGAATATACTATAATACTGCCCCCTATGTACAAGAATATAATTACTATAATACTGCCCCTATGTACAAGAATATAACTACTATAATACTGCCCCTATGTACAAGAATATAACTACTATAATACTGTCCCTATGTACAAGAATATAACTACTATAATACTGCCCTCATGTACAAGAATATAACTACTATAATACTGCCCCCATGTACAAGAATATAACTACTATAATACTGCCTCCATGTACAAGAATATAACTACTATAATACTGCCTCCATGTACAAGAATATAACTACTATAATACTGCCTCCATGTACAAGAATATAATTTCTATAATACTGCCCCTATGTACAAGAATATAACTACTATAATACTGCCTCCATGTACAAGAATATAACTACTATAATACTGCCCCTATGTACAAGAATATAACTACTATAATACTGTCCCTATGTACAAGAATATAACTACTATAATACTGCCCTCATGTACAAGAATATAACTACTATAATACTGCCCCTATGTACAAGAATATAACTACTATAATACTGCTCCTATATACAAGAATATAACTACTATAATACTGCTCCTATGTACAGGAATATAACTACTATAATACAGTCCCTATGTACAAGAATATAACTACTATAATACTGCTCCTATATACAAGAATATAACTACTATAATACTGCTCCTATATACAAGAATATAACTACTATAATACTGTCCCTATGTACAAGAATATAACTACTATAATACTGCCCCTATGTACAAGAATATAACTACTATAATACTGCAATTCTTACATGCTATATTATTCCCTCACAGAACAAATATCGACAGAATCCTGGATCAATGTCTTTTACTGCAGTTACAGATTCTCCGAGTCTCCTACATGCCAAGAATAGTTATCAGCAGTGCAGTGAGGTAAGAATATCAGAATATCTAACGGCTTTGCTCTAGGGTATAATACAGGATGTACAGTAACGCAGGATCAGTAATGTAATGTATGTACACAGTGACTGCACCAGCAGAATAGTGAGTGCAGCTCTGGGGTATAATACAGGATGTATCTCAGGATCAGTAATGTAATGTATGTACACAGTGACTGCACCAGCAGAATAGTGAGTGCAGCTCTGGAGTATAATACAGGATGTAACTCAGGATCAGTAATGTAAATTATGTACACAGTGACTGCACCAGCAGAATAGTGAGTGCAGCTCTGGAGTATAATACAGGATGTAACTCCGGATTAGTAATGTATGTACACAGTGACTGCACCAGCAGAATAGTGAGTGCAGCTCTGCAGTATAATACAGGATGTAACTCAGGGTCAGTAATGGAGTGTATGTACACAGTGACTACACCAGCAGATTAGTGAGTGCAGCTCTGGGGTATAATACAGGATGTATCTCAGGATCAGTAATGTAATGTATGTACACAGTGACTACACCAGCAGAATAGTGAGTGCAGCTCTGGAGTATAATACAGGATGTAACTCAGGATCAGTAATGTAAATTATGTACACAGTGACTGCACCAGCAGAATAGTGAGTGCAGCTCTGGAGTATAATACAGGATGTAACTCCGGATTAGTAATGTATGTACACAGTGACTGCACCAGCAGAATAGTGAGTGCAGCTCTGGAGAATAATACAGGATGTAACTCAGGGTCAGTAATGGAGTGTATGTACACAGTGACTACACCAGCAGATTAGTGAGTGCAGCTCTGGGGTATAATACAGGATGTAACTCAGGATCAGTAATGTAATGTATGTACACAGTGACTGCACCAGCAGAATAGTGAGTGCAGCTATGGAGTATAATGCAGGATGTAACGCAGGATCAGTAATGTAATGTATGTACACAGTGACTGCACCAGCAGAATAGTGAGTGCAGCTCTGGAGTATAATACAGGATGTAACTCAGAATCAGTAATGTATGTACACAGTGACTGCACCAGCAGAATAGTGAGTGCAGCTCCGGAGTATAATGCAGGATGTAACGCAGGATCAGTAATGTAATGTATGTACACAGTGACTGCACCAGCAGAATAGTGAGTGCAGCTCTGGGGTATAATACAGGATGTAACGCAGGATCAGTAATGTAATGTATGTACACAGTGACTGCACCAGCAGAATAGTGAGTGCAGCTCTGGGGTATAATACAGGATGTAACGCAGGATCAGTAATGTAATGTATGTACACAGTGACTGCACCAGCAGAATAGTGAGTGCAGCTCTGGGGTATAATACAGGAGGTAACTCAGGATCAATAATGTAATGTATGTACACAGTGACTGCACCAGCAGAATAGTGAGTGCAGCTCTGGAGTATAATGCATGATGTAACGCAGGATCAGTAATCTAATGTATGTACACAGTGAGCGCCGCTCTGGAGTATAATATAAGCTGTTTGGGGCTGAAGAGTCAGCTTTCAGTTATTAGGCAGTTAGAGCACTGTGGAAAAGTTTTATGCAGTTGTGAAAAAGATGATAAAAAGTTAAACTGTTTTCAAAAGAAGAAATTTGAGTAGTTTATAACTATCAATTAACAATGTGCTGAAGGAAAAAAAAAGAAATGTAAATCTGATCAGTATCTGGTGACCCCATGTCTCCTCCATCATCCGTATCTGGTGACCGCCCGTCACCTCCATTATCAGTATCGTAATGGAGGCAACGGGCAGTCACCAGATACTGACGATGGAGGTGACGGGCGGTCATCAGATACTGATGATGGAGGTGACGGGCGGTCACCAGATACTGATGATGGAGGTGATGGGCGGTCACCAGATACTGATGATGGGGGGGACATGGGGTCACCAGATACTGATGATGGAGGAGACATGGGGTCACCAGATACTGATGATGGAGGAGACATGGGGTCACCAGATACTGATGATGTAGGTGACGGGCGGTCACCAGATACTGATGATGGAGGAGATGGGGTCACCAGATACTGATGAGATTCACATTTCTCTTTTCTGCAGTATTTTGTGAGTTGCCATTAACCCTTCTCTCCCTGGAGGCATCTTGCTCTGCAGTCTCCTCCCGCTTTGCTTGCTGCGTTCTGTGGAGTGTAGGTTTGTAATCTCAGATCCGGTGAGCGCCGCTGTTCTGGGATGACATGTGCTAATTGTAATGCAGCACCAGAGACCACCATACCTTTCTGTATGCGGCTTTTTGCTGTAGAAGAAAGGGTTAACCCACGTTATTATTTGTAAGGATTGGTGCCGGAGTGGCGCCTCTTGGATTTTCCTTTCTCCCCCTGCCTATAACTTTTGCACAGTGCTGTATCTCTTCCACGTTTGTGTTTGCAGAGATTGTATAAATCGGGGGATCAGGACTCGCTGCACAGATGCTCGCTACCCGCAGACCATCCCGATTTCATCCGCGCTCGGGTCAACGCCGCTCAGATCAGTGACGTACGTTTCATTCTCTGGATTGATGGAATTAGTCGCAGTGATCTCTGTATGTCATGGAGCCGTGCGGGCAGACGACCTTATGACTTTGCTCATTTTCCTGCTTATATTTTGCCTCATATTTTAAATAACAAAATGAGCAGTGCTGCAGTGTAAAGCATAAGTAACATCTATGGACCATAAGATGTGGATTAAAATGATTTTCTGCTGTTTTTCTTTGGGCAGAAAGCGTACAGGACCCGGTGGGAGCAGTCCCGTGCGGTGGGCTATGACCTGCGCCTGGACGCCATTCCTTTCCAGACCACAAAAGCATCCAGGGAGATCGCCAGTGATGTAAGGTGGATTTTAGCTCTTCCACTAGGGGGCAGCACCTCCGCCCAGGGGCATTTGGTCCTTTGCTTTAACATCATTTTTCTGCTGCAGTTGCGCTACAGAGAAGCCTTCGTGAGGGATCGGGGGCATCAGATCGGCTTCCGCAGCGTCAGCGATGACCCCAAAACACAACACGTCATGAGAATCAGCAAACTGCAGAGCGACCGCGAATACAAGAAACGCTCCGCGGAGGCGAGGTCCAAGGTGCGGACTCATCTGGATCAACCGGGATTCATCCAGGCCAAGAAGAGCCAGGAGCAGGCGAGCGACGTCCACTACCGGCAGCACCTGCACCAGTACACGTGCGACCCAGAGCAGCTGGCGCTGAAACATGCCAAGCAGGCGCACGGACTGCAGAGCGATGTGAGTGCCCCGTCCAGAACCAGACCAGTGCTGAACCGGGCCCAGTGCTGAACCCGGAGCCAGTGCTGATCCGGACCCAGTGCTGATCCAAACCCCGTGCTGAACCGGAGCCAGTGCTGAAC
Source organism: Dendrobates tinctorius (assembly GCF_039654945.1). Lineage (NCBI taxonomy): Eukaryota > Metazoa > Chordata > Amphibia > Anura > Dendrobatidae > Dendrobates > Dendrobates tinctorius. Next base: position 343,514 of record NW_027362194.1, on the reverse strand, counting down.
CGGAGCCAGTGCTGAACCGGAGCCAGTGCTGAACCCGGAGCCAGTGCTGAACCGGAGCCAGTGCTGAACCGGGCCCAGTGCAGAACCCGGACCCAGTGCTGATCCGGACCCAGTGCTGATCCGAACCCCGTGCTGAACCGGAGCCAGTGCTGAACCGGAGCCAGTGCTGAACCCGGAGCCAGTGCTGAACCCGGAGCCAGTGCTGAACCCGGAGCCAGTGGTGAACCGGAGCCAGTGCTGATCGGAGCCAGTGCTGAACCGGAGCCAGTGCTGAACCCGGAGCCAGTGCTGAACCGGAGCCAGTGCTGAACCGGGCCCAGTGCAGAACCCGGAGCCAGTGCTGATCCGGAGCCAGTGCTGATCCGGAGCCAGTGCTGATCCGGACCCAGTGCTGATCCGAACCCCGTGCTGAACCGGAGCCAGTGCTGAACCCGGAGCCAGTGCTGAACCCGGAGCCAGTGCTGAACCCGGAGCCAGTGCTGAACCCGGAGCCAGTGGTGAACCGGAGCCAGTGGTGAACCGGAGCCAGTGCTGATCGGAGCCAGTGCTGAACCGGAGCCAGTGCTGATCCGAACCCCGTGCTGAACCGGAGCCAGTGCTGAACCGGAGCCAGTGCTTAACCAGAGACAGTGCTGAACCCGGAGCCAGTGCTGATCCAAACCCTGTGCTGAACCGGAGCCAGTGCTGAACCCGGAGCCAGTGCTGAACCCGGAGCCAGTGCTGAACCGGAGCCAGTGCTGAACCGGGCCCAGTGCAGAACCCGGAGCCAGTGCTGATCCGGACCCAGTGCTGATCCGGACCCAGTGCTGAACCGGAGCCAGTGCTGAACCGGAGCCAGTGCTGAACCCGGAGCCAGTGCTGAACAGGAGCCAGTGCTGAACCCGGAGCCAGTGCTGAACCCGGAGCCAGTGCTGAACCCGGAGCCAGTGCTGATCGGAGCCAGTGCTGAACCGGAGCCAGTGCTGATCCGAACCCCGTGCTGAACCGGAGCCAGTGCTTAACCGGAGACAGTGCTGAACCCGGAGCCAGTGCTGATCCAAACCCTGTGCTGAACCCGGAGCCAGTGCTGAACCCGGAGCCAGTGCTGAACCCGGAGCCAGTGCTGAACCGGAGCCAGTGCTGAACCGGAGCCAGAGCTGAACCGGAGCCAGAGCTGATCGGAGCCAGTGCTGAACCGGAGCCAGTGCTGATCCGAACCCAGTGCTGAACCGGAGCCAGTTCTGAACCGGAGCCAGTGCTGAACCGGAGCCAGTGCTGAACCGGAGCCAGTGCTGAACCGGAGCCAGTTCTGAACCGGAGCCAGTGCTGAACCCGAGCCAGTGCTGAACCCGGAGCCAGTGCTGAACCCGGAGCCAGTGCTGAACCCGGAGCCAGTGCTGAACCCGGAGCCAGTGCTGATCGGAGCCAGTGCTGAACCGGAGCCAGTGCTGATCCGAACCCCGTGCTGAACCGGAGCCAGTGCTGAACCGGAGCCAGTGCTTAACCGGAGACAGTGCTGAACCCGGAGCCAGTGCTGATCCAAACCCTGTGCTGAACCCGGAGCCAGTGCTGAACCCGGAGCCAGTGCTGAACCCGGAGCCAGTGCTGAACCGGAGCCAGTGCTGAACCGGAGCCAGTGCTGATCGGAGCCAGTGCTGAACCGGAGCCAGTGCTGATCCGAACCCCGTGCTGAACCGGAGCCAGTGCTGAACCGGAGCCAGTGCTGAACCGGAGCCAGTGCTGAACCGGAGCCAGTGCTGAACCGGAGCCAGAGCTGAACCGGAGCCAGAGCTGATCGGAGCCAGTGCTGAACCGGAGCCAGTGCTGATCCGAACCCCGTGCTGAACCGGAGCCAGTGCTGAACCGGAGCCAGTTCTGAACCGGAGCCAGTGCTGAACCGGAGCCAGTGCTGAACCGGAGCCAGTTCTGAACCGGAGCCAGTGCTGAACCGGAGCCAGTTCTGAACCGGAGCCAGTGCTGAACCGGAGCCAGTGCTGAACCCGAGCCAGTGCTGAACCCGGAGCCAGTGCTGAACCCGGAGCCAGTGCTGAACCCGGAGCCAGTGCTGAACCCGGAGCCAGTGCTGAACCCGGAGCCAGTGCTGATCGGAGCCAGTGCTGAACCGGAGCCAGTGCTGATCCGAACCCCGTGCTGAACCGGAGCCAGTGCTGAACCGGAGCCAGTGCTTAACCGGAGACAGTGCTGAACCCGGAGCCAGTGCTGATCCAAACCCTGTGCTGAACCCGGAGCCAGTGCTGAACCCGGAGCCAGTGCTGAACCCGGAGCCAGTGCTGAACCGGAGCCAGTGCTGAACCGGAGCCAGAGCTGAACCGGAGCCAGTGCTGATCGGAGCCAGTGCTGAACCGGAGCCAGTGCTGATCCGAACCCCGTGCTGAACCGGAGCCAGTGCTGAACCGGAGCCAGTGCTGAACCGGAGCCAGTGCTGAACCGGAGCCAGTTCTGAACCGGAGCCAGTGCTGAACCGGAGCCAGAGCTGAACCGGAGCCAGTGCTGATCGGAGCCAGTGCTGAACCGGAGCCAGTGCTGATCCGAACCCCGTGCTGAACTGGAGCCAGTGCTGAACCGGAGCCAGTGCTTAACCAGAGACAGTGCTGAACCCGGAGCCAGTGCTGATCCAAACTCTGTGCTGAACCCGGAGCCAGTGCTGAACCCGGAGCCAGTGCTGAACCCGGAGCCAGTGCTGAACCCGGAGCCAGTGCTGATCGGATCCAGTACTTAACCGGAGCCAGTGGTGAACCCGAGCCAGTGGTGAACCGGAGCCAGTGGTGAACCGGAGCCAGTGGTGAACCGGACCCAGTGCTGAACCGGACCCAGTGCTGAACTGGTCCAGTGCTGAATCGGGCCCAGTGCCGAACCGGGCCAAATCATGTCCCAGCAGCAAGCGAGGGCTCGTCTATGGGGGTCGTCCATTATTATTATAGCACCATTTATTCCATGGCGCTTTACATGTCCATAAGGCTCATCTATAGTGGTGGTCTGTGTGGCTTGTGTATTGGGGTCATCTACGGGGCTCATACAGGAGGCTCATGTCTATTGGAGTCGCCTATGGGGCTCGTGTATGGGGCTAATTGGCCGCTGTCCTAACATTAGTAATTGTAATCTGATGTTATAATTTTAGGTTAAATACAAATCTGATTTGAACTGGATGAAAGGAGTCGGGTGGACGCCCCCCGGGTATTACAAGGTGGAGCTCGCCCGCCAGGCTGCCGAACAGAGGAATGCAGGGGACGGAGAGTGGCAGCAATCAGCAGAGAGAGACTACGGAGAGGTAGGTAACCCAGACAGACAGAGAGACAGCGACTCCTGACACTGGGGGTACAGGATAATGACGCTGACACTCGGGGTACAGGATAATGACACTGACACTCGGGGTACAGGATAATGACGCTGACACTCGGGGTACAGGATAATGACGCTGACACTCGGGGTACAGGATAATGACGCTGACACTTGGGGTACAGGATAATGACACTGACACTGGGGGTACAGGATAATGACACTGACACTCGGGGTACAGGATAATGACACTGACACTGGGGGTACAGGATGAAGACGCTGACACTCGGGGTACAGGATGAAGACGCTGACACTCGGGGTACAGGATGAAGACGCTGACACTCGGGGTACAGGATAATGACGCTGACACTCGGGGTACAGGATAATGACGCTGACACTGGGGGTACAGGATAATGACGCTGACACTCGGGGTACGGGATAATGACACTGACACTCGGGGTACGGGATAATGACACTGACACTGGGGGTACGGGATAATGACACTGACACTGGGGGTACGGGATAATGACACTGACACTGGGGGTACAGGATAATGACACTGACACTCGGGGTACAGGATAATGACCCTGACACTGGGGGTACGGGATAATGACACTGGGGGTACAGGATAATGACACTGACACTGGGGGTACAGGATAATGACACTGACACTGGGGGTACAGGATAATGACACTGACACTGGGGGTACGGGATAATGACACTGACACTCGGGGTACAGGATAATGACACTGACACTGGGGGTACGGGATAATGACACTGACACTGGGGGTACGGGATAATGACACTGACACTGGGGGTACGGGATAATGACACTGACACTCGGGGTACAGGATAATGACACTGACACTCGGGGTACAGGATAATGACACTGACACTCGGGGTACAGGATAATGACACTGACACTCGGGGTACAGGATAATGACACTGACACTGGGGGTACAGGATAATGACCCTGACACTGGGGGTACAGGATAATGACACTGACACTGGGGGTACAGGATAATGACCCTGACACTGGGGGTACAGGATAATGACCCTGACACTGGGGGTACAGGATAATGACCCTGACACTGGGGGTACAGGATAATGACGCTGACACTGGGGGTACAGGATAATGACGCTGACACTCGGGGTACAGGATATTGACACTGACACTGGGGGTACAGGATAATGACCCTGACACTCGGGGTACAGGATAATGACGCTGACACTCGGGGTACAGGATAATGACCCTGACACTGGGGGTACAGGATAATGACGCTGACACTCGGGGTACAGGATAATGACGCTGACACTCGGGGTACAGGATAATGACCCTGACACTGGGGGTACAGGATAATGACGCTGACACTCGGGGTACAGGATAATGACACTGACACTCGGGGTACAGGATAATGACGCTGACACTCGGGGTACAGGATAATGACACTGACACTCGGGGTACAGGATAGTGACGCTGACACTCGGGGTACAGGATAATGACACTGACACTCGGGGTACAGGATAATGACACTGACACTGGGGGTACAGGATAATGACACTGACACTCGGGGTACAGGATAATGACCCTGACACTGGGGGTACAGGATAATGACACTGACACTCGGGGTACAGGATAGTGATGCTGACACTCGGGGTACAGGATAATGACACCTGGGGTATAGGACTATGACCCCCAACTCTCGCGCCTCGTCTGTCTGACTCGTTTCTTTGTTTTCTCAGGGTGGAGCGGATGTAGAATCTTTCGGTGATATAAACAGAGACGCCTCCGAGATTCTTCAAGTAAAACGGAGAAGAACTCTTCCTGTGAAGAAGTGAGGGCGCTGATCCCGCGGTGTCGGGTGATGATGATGTTGTGGACTCGCTGAGCGGCTTTTGCTTCTTCGTATTTTCCTGTATTATTGAAACGTCATTCTCATTAATATGATTATTTATTCTCCCGGTGACCTCGCAGCGCCGCTCCTCTCCTCTAGAGGGCGGTGTATAGTAGTGATGTATGTATGTGACCTATCACTCCAGTGGATTGCGCCGTAGCACTTACTGTAGGACTGGCGGGATCAGTTTTCATACAATCCAAATTATTCGAGAAACGTTTGTAGAATTTTCAATTTGTTTGTACAGAATAAACACAATTAATGAAGCGAATGTGTCAGTCTCTAGGACCCTGCGGGATGCATTGGGCTAGACAATGACCTCACGGTGTGCCAAACCCTAAAGGTCATAGGTCATGGATATCAGTTTAGGAGTTGATCATTCAAGTCGGGAATGTAGTTACATAGTATCGGTGATGGGGCGGAGCTGGTAGCCTTCCATTATTTGAACGCCCCTAATTGGTCGGTTTAGGGACTGTTTAGCGCCCCCCTGACTGTAGGTGACATAGTCGCTGCTTTTTGGGGCACTGCACATTTATTGGCTTCTACCTATATCTGCGCCATGAGCACACGGCTATAATCAGTGTCTGCAGTTTAATGGCAATGTCTGTTGTAGTCTGGCATCCACCCCCTGTCTCTCCCCCATGCTTTTCACTGCAGCACTGCTTGCTCAGATTGGCTTGTGAGTATAAGTACCAGGTGAGCATTACGATTCCCAGTGCAATGACTAAAAACGACATCAACTAAAACATCGATGGAAGGTGATTAGAAAACTGCTGCTCAGACTGGGGGAGGAGCCTCTGTGCATAGGAGGAGCCTCAGTACCTGTGAGGAGCCTTTATAAGGGGACTCAGGAGCTCTGAAAGGGTGACCTCCTTTTGTCATAGCTATCTTTAGTGTACATTGGAGGGGACGGTCCTGAGACCACCACTCGGCAATTGCCCAGTTTACCCTCCCCATCCCTTAAGACTGGCAACAAATAAAAAAACTGAACTTGTGATAACTCCGAGCTCTGGTGAGACAAGAATGAGCGGCCATTAGTCAGGATCTGCCCAGAAGCCGAGATCCAGATGCCGGGGGAAGGACAGAAGTCTGGAGAATGAGGGGCAGGAGCGCGGAGGACAAGGGGCCGGAGCGAGGGGAACAGGGGGCAGGAGCGCAGAGGACAAGGGGTCGGAGCGCGGAGGACGAGGGGCAGGAGCGCGGAGGACAAGGGGCAGGAGTACGGAGAACAAGGGGCAGGAGCGAGGGGAACAAGGGGCAGGAGCGCGGGGAACAAGGGGCAGGAGCGCAAAGAACAAGGGGCCGGAGCGCAGAGGACAAGGGGCCGGAGCGCGGAGGACGAGGGGCCGGAACGAGGGGCAGGAGCGAGGGGAACAAGGGGCAGGAGCGAGGGGAACAAGGGGCAGGAGCGCGGGGAACAAGGGGCAGGAGCGCGGGGAACAAGGGGCAGGAGCGCGGGGAACAAGGGGCAGGAGCGCAGAGGACGAGGGGCCGGAGCGAGGAGGACGAGGGGCCGGAGCGAGGGGAACGAGGGGCAGGAGCGCGGGGAACAAGGGGCAGGAGCGAGGGGAACAAGGGGCAGGAGCGAGGGGAACAAGGGGCAGGAGCGCGGGGAACAAGGGGCAGGAGCGCGGGGAACAAGGGGCAGGAGCGAGGGGAACAAGGGGCAGGAGCGCGGAGAACAAGGGGCAGGAGCGCGGAGAACAAGGGGCAGGAGCGAGGGGAACAAGGGGCAGGAGCGAGGGGAACAAGGGGCAGGAGCGCAGAGGACAAGGGGCAGGAGTGAGGGGAACAAGGGGTAGGAGCGCAGAGGACAAGGGGCCGGAGCGCGGGGAACAAGGGGCCGGAGCGCGGAGAACAAGGGGCAGGAGCGCGGGGAACAAGGGGCAGGAGCGCAGAGGACAAGGGGCCGGAGCGCGGGGAACAAGGGGCAGGAGCGTGGAGAACAAGGGGCAGGAGCGCGGGGAACAAGGGGCAGGAGCGCGGGGAACAAGGGGCAGGAGCACGGGGAACAAGGGGCAGGAGCGCGGAGGACAAGGGGCCGGAGCGCGGGGAACAAGGGGCAGGAGCGCGGAGAACAAGGGGCAGGAGCGCGGAGAACAAGGGGCAGGAGCGCGGGGAACAAGGGGCAGGAGCGCGGGGAACAAGGGGCAGGAGTGCGGGGAACAAGGGGCAGGAGCGCAGAGGACAAGGGGCCGATGCGCAGAGGACAAGGGGCCGGAGGGGAACAAGGGGCCGGAGCGCGGGGAACAAGGGGCAGGAGCGCAGGGAACAAGGGGCAGGAGCGCGGGGAACAAGGGGCAGGAGCGAGGGGAACAAGGGGCTGGAGCGCAGAGGACAAGGGGCCGGAGCATGGGGAACAAGGGGCCGGAGCGCGGAGGACAAGGGGCCGGAGCGCGGGGAACAAGGGGCCGGAGCGCGGGGAACAAGGGGCCGGAGCGCGGGGAACAAGGGGCAGGAGCGAGGGGAACAAGGGGCAGGAGCGCAGAGGACAAGGGGCCGGAGGGGAACAAGGGGCAGGAGCGCGGAGGATAAGGGGCAGGAGCGCGGAGGATAAGGGGCAGGAGCGCGGAGGATAAGGGGCAGGAGTCTGGAGAATAAGGGGCAGGAGCGCGGCGGATAAGGGGCAGGAGCGCGGCGGATAAGGGGCAGGAGCGCGGCGGATAAGGGGCAGGAGCGCAGAGGATAAGGGGCAGGAGCGCGGAGGATAAGGGGCAGGAGCGCGGAGGACAAGGGGCCGGAGCGCAGGGAACAAGGGGCAGGAGCGCGGAGAACAAGGGGCAGGAGCGCGGGGAACAAGGGGCCGGAGCGCGGAGAACAAGGGGACGGAACGCGGGGAACAAGGGGCAGGAGCTCGGGGAACAAGGGGCCGGAGCGTGGAGGACAAGGGGCAGGAGCGCGGGGAACAAGGGGCAGGAGCGCGGGGAACAAGGGGCAGGAGCGCGAGGAACAAGGGGCAGGAGCGAGGGGAACAAGGGGCAGGAGCGCAGAGAACAAGGGGCAGGAGCGCAGAGGACAAGGGGCCAGAGCGCAGAGGACAAGGGGCCGGAGGGGAACAAGGGGCAGGAGCACGGGGAACAAGGGGCAGGAGCGCGGGGAACAAGGGGCAGGAGCGCGAGGAACAAGGGGCAGGAGCGAGGGGAACAAGGGGCTGGAGCGCGGGGAACAAGGGGCAGGAGCGAGGGGAACAAGGGGCAGGAGCGCAGAGGACAAGGGGCCGGAGGGGAACAAGGGGCAGGAGCGCGGAGGATAAGGGGCAGGAGCGCGGAGGATAAGGGGCAGGAGCGCGGAGGATAAGGGGCAGGAGTCTGGAGGATAAAGGGCAGGAGCGCGGAGGATAAGGGGCAGGAGCGCGGAGGATAAGGGGCAGGAGCGCGGAGGATAAGGGGCAGGAGCGCGGAGGATAAGGGGCAGGAGCGCGGCGGATAAGGGGCAGGAGCGCGGCGGATAAGGGGCAGGAGCGCGGCGGATAAGGGGCAGGAGCGCGGAGGATAAGGGGCAGGAGCGCGGAGGATAAGGGGCAGGAGCGCGGAGGATAAGGGGCAGGAGCGCGGAGGACAAGGGGCCGGAGCGCGGGGAACAAGGGGCCGGAGCGCGGAGAACAAGGGGCAGGAGCGCGGGGAACAAGGGGCAGGAGCGCGGAGGACAAGGGGCCGGAGCGCGGGGAACAAGGGGCAGGAGCGCGGGGAACAAGGGGCAGGAGCTCGGGGAACAAGGGGCAGGAGCTCGGGGAACAAGGGGCAGGAGCGCGGGGAACAAGGGGCAGGAGCGCGGGGAACAAGGGGCAGGAGCGCGGGGAACAAGGGGCAGGAGCGCGGAGAATAAGGGGCAGGAGCGCGGAGAATAAGGGGCAGGAGCGCGGAGAATAAGGGGCAGGAATGTGGAGGATAAGGGGCAGGAATGTGGAGAATAAGGGGCAGGAATGTGGAGAATAAGGGGCAGGAATATGGAGGATAAAGGGCAGCGCTGGGAATATTGAGGACAAGGGGCAGGAGCGAGGGGAACAAGGGGCTGGAGCACAGAGGACAAGGAGCCGGAGCACGGGGAACAAGGGGCAGGAGCGCGGGGAACAAGGGGCAGGAGCGCGGGGAACAAGGGGCAGGAGCGCGGGGAACAATGGGCAGGAGCGTGGGGAACAAGGGGCAGGAGCGCGGGGAACAAGGGGCAGGAGCGCGAGGAACAAGGGGCAGGAGCGAGGGGAACAAGGGGCAGGAGCGCAGAGAACAAGGGGCAGGAGCGCAGAGGACAAGGGGCCGGAGGGGAACAAGGGGCAGGAGCGAGGGGAACAAGGGGCAGGAGCGCTGGGAACAAGGGGCAGGAGCGAGGGGAACAAGGGGCAGGAGCGAGGGGAACAAGGGGCAGGAGCGCGGGGAACAAGGGGCAGGAGCGCGGGGAACAAGGGGCAGGAGCGCGGAGAACAAGGGGCAGGAGCGCAGAGGACAAGGGGCAGGAGCGAGGGGAACAAGGGGCCGGAGCACGGGGAACAAGGGACAGGAGCGTGGAGGACAAGGGGCCGGAGCGCGGGGAACAAGGGGCCGGAGCGCGGAGAACAAGGGGCAGGAGCGCAGAGGACAAGGGGCAGGAGCGAGGGGAACAAGGGGCCGGAGCACGGGGAACAAGGGACAGGAGCGCGGAGGACAAGGGGCCGGAGCGCGGGGAACAAGGGGCCGGAGCGCGGAGAACAAGGGGCCGGAGCGCGGGGAACAAGGGGAAGGAGCGCGGGGAACAAGGGGCCGGAGCACGGGGAACAAGGGGCAGGAGCGAGGGGAACAAGGGGCAGGAGCGCAGAGGACAAGGGGCCGGAGGGGAACAAGGGGCAGGAGCGCGGAGGATAAGGGGCAGGAGCGCGGAGGATAAGGGGCAGGAGCGCGGAGGATAAGGGGCAGGAGCGCGGAGGATAAGGGGCAGGAGCGCAGAGGATAAGGGGCAGGAGTCTGGAGGATAAAGGGCAGGAGCACGGAGGATAAGGGGCAGGAGCGCGGAGGATAAGGGGCAGGAGCGCAGAGGATAAGGGGCAGGAGCGCAGAGGATAAGGGGCAGGAGCGCGGCGGATAAGGGGCAGGAGCGCGGCGGATAAGGGGCAGGAGCGCGGCGGATAAGGGGCAGGAGCGCGGCGGATAAGGGGCAGGAGCGCGGCGGATAAGGGGCAGGAGCGCGGCGGATAAGGGGCAGGAGCGCGGCGGATAAGGGGCAGGAGCGCGGCGAATAAGGGGCAGGAGCGCGGCGAATAAGGGGCAGGAGCGCGGCGAATAAGGGGCAGGAGCGCGGAGAATAAGGGGCAGGAGCGCGGAGAATAAGGGGCAGGAGCGCGGAGAATAAGGGGCAGGAGCGCGGAGAATAAGGGGCAGGAATGTGGAGGATAAGGGGCAGGAATGTGGAGAATAAGGGGCAGGAATGTGGAGAATAAGGGGCAGGAATATGGAGGATAAAGGGCAGCGCTGGGAATATTGAGGACAAGGGGCAGGAGCGAGGGGAACAAGGGGCTGGAGCACAGAGGACAAGGAGCCGGAGCACGGGGAACAAGGGACAGGAGCGCGGAGGACAAGGGGCCGGAGCGCGGGGAACAAGGGGCCGGAGCGCGGGGAACAAGGGGCCGGAGCGCGGGGAACAAGGGGCCGGAGCGCGGGGAACAAGGGGCCGGAGCGCGGGGAACAAGGGGCCGGAGCGCGGGGAACAAGGGGCAGGAGCGCGGGGAACAAGGGGCAGGAGCGCGGGGAACAAGGGGCAGGAGCGCGGGGAACAAGGGGCAGGAGCGTGGGGAACAAGGGGCAGGAGCGCGGGGAACAAGGGGCAGGAGCGCGAGGAACAAGGGGCAGGAGCGAGGGGAACAAGGGGCAGGAGCGCAGAGAACAAGGGGCAGGAGCGCAGAGGACAAGGGGCCGGAGCGCAGAGGACAAGGGGCCGGAGGGGAACAAGGGGCAGGAGCGAGGGGAACAAGGGGCAGGAGCGCGGGGAACAAGGGGCAGGAGCGCAGAGGACAAGGGGCCGGAGCGCAGAGGACAAGGGGCCAGAGGGGAACAAGGGGCAGGAGCGCGGGGAACAAGGGGCAGGAGCGAGGGGAATAAGGGGCAGGAGCGAGGGGAACAAGGGGCCGGAGCACGGGGAACAAGGGACAGGAGCGCGGAGGACAAGGGGCCGGAGCGCGGGGAACAAGGGGCCGGAGCGCGGAGAACAAGGGGCCGGAGCGCGGGGAACAAGGGGAAGGAGCACGGGGAACAAGGGGCCGGAGCACGGGGAACAAGGGGCAGGAGCGAGGGGAACAAGGGGCAGGAGCGCAGAGGACAAGGGGCCGGAGGGGAACAAGGGGCAGGAGCGCGGAGGATAAGGGGCAGGAGCGCGGAGGATAAGGGGCAGGAGCGCGGAGGATAAGGGGCAGGAGTCTGGAGGATAAAGGGCAGGAGCACGGAGGATAAGGGGCAGGAGCGCGGAGGATAAGGGGCAGGAGCGCAGAGGATAAGGGGCAGGAGCGCGGCGGATAAGGGGCAGGAGCGCGGCGGATAAGGGGCAGGAGCGCGGCGGATAAGGGGCAGGAGCGCGGCGGATAAGGGGCAGGAGCGCGGCGGATAAGGGGCAGGAGCGCGGCGGATAAGGGGCAGGAGCGCGGAGAATAAGGGGCAGGAGCGCGGAGAATAAGGGGCAGGAGCGCGGAGAATAAGGGGCAGGAGCGCGGAGAATAAGGGGCAGGAGCGCGGAGAATAAGGGGCAGGAATGTGGAGGATAAGGGGCAGGAATGTGGAGAATAAGGGGCAGGAATGTGGAGAATAAGGGGCAGGAATATGGAGGATAAAGGGCAGCGCTGGGAATATTGAGGTGTCACAAAAACTTCATGGATTTGTCAATAGCGTAACAACGTTCGGAATGTTTATAATTGTCAGTCAGTAACCATAGAAACAGCGACTAAAAGAGTGAAAAACACAGAAGAGGCAAAATATGAAAAACAAAACTTGTTTCAGTCTCAGAACTTTTGGCCACGACTCAGTTACCCGTTAATAACAGTAACAAACATTATTTTTATTGTTATTACTGATAATAACAATTACTGCAGGTGAACAACTGGCTACGTCGATGGTGCCGTCAGCAACGATTTGGATTTCTGGATCACGGAGTGAACTACTTATACGATGGACTACTTGCTAGAGATGGGGTGCACCTTACGAAGACTGGAAAGCATGTATTTGGAAGTCGCCTTGCTACACTTGTAAGGAGAGCTTTAAACTAGAACAACATGGGAAGGGAAGCAAAAGACCAGAAAAAGCCATACACCTGACAAATGCTATTGAGAACTCTGCTAATAGAAGTGGAAAGGAAGAACAAAGACGAAAGAATCTAATTAATAAAAATATTGGAGAAAGAGAAACCAATCACAAACTAAAATGTTTCTATACTAATGCACAAAGCATGGGCAACAAACAAGGAGAATTGGAACTACTAACACAGGAAAAGAAATATGACGTCATTGGAATCACTGAAACTTGGTGGGACGATACACATGGTTGGAATACAAGACTAGAAGGATACAACTTATTTGCAAGAAACAGACTTGATAAACGAGGAGGGGGTGTTGCATTGTATGTTAGAAACGCGTATATCTGCACAGAGATTGAAGCTTCAGAGACTGGGAGTTCTGTGGAAACTGTTTGGGTAAGAATACAAGGACAGAACAATGGAAAGGACACCATTGTAGGCATTTACTACAGGCCGCCTGTGCAAGCTGAAGATATGGATGAACTCTTTATGCATCAAATGGCCAAGTTCTCCAAAAAATATGACATAGTTGTCATGGGAGATTTCAACTATCCAGACATTTGTTGGGAATCTCTCTCAGGCAAAACTAACAGGTCAAGGAAATTCTTATCCTCTCTTGCTGACAACTTTATCTTCCAAAAGGTAGGGGAGAAAACAAGGGGAACTGCTACCTTGGATCTAATCCTTATAAACAGGGAGGAAATGGTTGAGGAGGTAAAAGTGGCTGGAACCCTAGGAGGTAGCGACCATGCTATTTTAGAATTTTGGATAACTAGAGGCGGAAGACCTGTGAAGACTCAGACGTCAAGGTTAGATTTCAGAAAGGCAGATTTTAAGGGATTCAGAAAGATAATTGGAGGGATCCAATGGCTGGATATCCTTAAAGACAAAAATGTCCAGGAAGGATGGGAAATCTTGAAAAATGAAATTCTCAATGCACAGTTGTTAACAATTCCGAAAAGAGGGAAGAATAGGAAGCATTTAAGGAAACCAGGATGGGTGAACACAGAACTTAAGCACATGCTAAAAAGGAAGAAAAAAATGTTTATAAAATGGAAAGAGGGAGGCATATCTAAAGAAGAATATAATGCTGTCTGCAGAATCTGCAGGGCACAAATCAGATTATCTAAAGCTGAAAATGAATTGAGGCTTGCAAGAGATGTCAAAAGCAATAATAAAGGATTTTGGGGATATGTCAAAAGTAAAAGAAAAGTCAATGATGCTATAGGATTTTTACAGGATGAAAATGATGAAATGGTAAGACAGGATGTTGAGAAGGCTGAACTTTTAAATTCCTATTTTGCATCTGTTTTCTCTCAGAAAGGAAATGTAACACCAACTGTTATTCACTGTCCTATTAAGGGAATAGAAGAATCCAGGATATCTATAAACAGAAAGATAGTGAGGAAACAATTAGCTAATCTAAATGAATTCAAGTCTCCAGGTCCAGATGAATTACACCCCAGAGTACTGAAGGAGATAGCAGAAGAAATTTCTGAACCACTCTCCATAATCTTTGAAAATTCTTGGAGAACAGGAGAAGTGCCAGAAGCCTGGAGAAGAGCAAATGTTGTTCCTATCTTCAAAAAGGGGAAGAAGGTGGACCCAGGCAACTATAGGCCGGTGAGTCTGACTTCTATACCAGGAAAGATCTTTGAACAAATTATTAAACAACATGTAAGTCAATACCTGGATAAGAATGAAGTGATCAAACAGAGTCAGCATGGGTTTGTAACTAATAAGTCATGTCAGACTAACTTAATTTCCTTCTATGACGGTATCACTGATTGGGTGGATCAAGGAAATGCTGTAGATATAGTATATCTTGACTTCAGCAAAGCATTTGACAAAGTCTCTCATACAATCCTTATTGAAAAAATGACTAAGTATGGAATGGACAAGGCAACTGTTAGGTGGATTCTTAGCTGGCTTAGTGATCGGACCCAAAGAGTGGTCGTAAATGGCTGCACATCCAGTTGGAAGAATGTCTCAAGTGGGGTACCACAGGGCTCTGTCCTGGGCCCTGTATTGTTCAACATCTTTATCAACGATTTAGATGAAGGAATTGAGGGTAAACTGATTAAATTTGCTGATGACACAAAGCTAGGAGGGATAGCTAATACTAGAGAAGAGAGAGAGAGGATTCAAAAAGATTTAAATAAACTGGAGAAGTGGGCAGTAACTAACAGAATGGTTTTTAACAGGGAGAAATGCAAAGTACTACATCTGGGCAATAAAAATGAAAAAAGCATATATAGAATGGGAGGAATAGGGCTAAGTGACAGCACATGTGAAAAAGACTTGGGTATACTAATAGATCACAGACTGAATATGAGTCAACAGTGTGATGCAGCAGCAAAAAAGGCAAATGCAGTTCTAGGATGTATTAACAGAAGCATACAGTCTAGATCACGTGAAGTCATTATTTCCCTCTACTCCTCTTTGGTCAGACCTCATCTGGAATATTGTGTCCAGTTTTGGGCACCACATTTTAAAAAAGACATCAACAAACTGGAGCAAGTTCAGAAAAGAGCGACCAGAATGGTGACCGGTCTGCAAACCCTGTCTTATGAGGAAAGGTTGCAGGATTTGGGAATGTTTAGTTTGCAAAAGAGAAGACTGAGAGGAGACTTAATTGCTGTCTACAAATATCTAAAGGGCTGTCACATTGTAGAAGGATCAACTTTATTCTCATTTGCACAAGGAAAGACTAGAAGCAATGGGATGAAACTGAATGGGAGGAGACACAGATTAGATATTAGAAAAAACTTTTTGACAGTTAGAGTGATCAATGTGTGGAACAGGCTGCCACGAGAAGTGGTGAGTTCTCCTTCAATGGAAGTCTTCAAACAGAGGCTGGACAGACATCTGACTGGGATGATTTAGCGAATCCTGCTTTGAGCAGGGGGTTGGACCAGATGGCCCAGGAGGTCCCTTCCAACTCTACGATTCTATGATTCTATAATTTTGTAATCTTTGATCATTTCTGCTGCCCCTTCTGCGATTTGTCGCGTTGCCTTAACCCTTTGCCTCCCAGTCTGAGTGATCTGTTTGTATTAGAAACCCTGGCGCCTTGGGAGGAAAAATGGAGAAGCCTTCAGGAAGGCGAGGGGAGGGGGGACACTGTGTTTAGGAATTTTACTGAACTGATGAAACATATGGAAAGAAACTGCTTTGTCTCTAAGGGTTGTAACTTTTAGTTATTAAAAAAACTCTTATCTTTTTTTCTTCCGTCTCCCGGTCCTGACCAATAATATGTTGACAGATTTAAAGGAGGAGATAAATAAAAGATAGGTTATATCAGGATGATACATTGTAACATTCCTAGAATACACTATGACCCGACTGAAGGACGGATATGAGAAAAGTCGCAAAACTGCATTTCTATAAAAGGTTTCCAATGCAACCACTAAGGGGTTAAGTAGGACGCTGCATGTGAGGAGACCCCCCCCCCCCCCCCCCCGATTACCAGTGACCCTGGAGTCTGATGTTCCCCCCGGCGTGTGACGATATATTTAGGGTCTTGTTGTGTCGCTCAGGATTCCAGATTCTGCTCTTAGGGATTGGACTTCATGTTGCTTTCGATCCATGGTAGGAATCTGTAGACGTGTGTGTAGACCCCGGGTTTGTCCTTCACTCCGCACTTCTCTCCCCAGCTCACCACTCCGGCCACTTTAGTCTGACCATCAAGTTCACAGGCGAGGGGACCTCCGGAGTCACCCTGCAAAGTCAAGGAGAAGATTCATCCAGGAAACTGGCACAAGGACAAGTTGTGCCCCGGGTGTCTGGTGGCACTGAGTATAGCGTAGGGTTAATGACTGCTGGTGATATCTCTCCAAATCCTGGTCCTCCTCACCACATTCCCACAGTCATTTCTACCTCCCATCCACGCTCTATCACAACCTTCCGTAACCTCTCCAACCTTATACCCATTCACCCAGCCCCCGCTTCCCCAGTCCCACTAACAGGAGCTCTGTGGAACGCTCGCTCTGTCTGCAACAAGCTTTCCTACATCCATGATCTTTTTGTTACTACCAAACTTTCCTTCCTCGCCATCACCGAAACCTGGCTCACCCCTTCTGACACAGCCTCTCCTGCTGCACTTTCGTATGGCGGCTTCCACCTTTCTCACACCCCCCGCCACAGCAGCAAACATGGCGGAGGAGATGGTTTTCTCCTGTCAGATACCTGCTCCTTCACCCCAATCCCACTGCCACCCTCTGTTACCCTCCCTTCCTTTGAGGTGCACTCTGTGCGCATCTACTCCCACTCCAACCTCCAACTGGCTGTCATCTACCTCCCCCCAGGGCCAGCCACCACCTTCTTTGACCACTTCACCACCTGGTTACTTCATTTCCTTTCCGCGGACATCCCTACTATCATCATGGGCGACTTCAACATCCCCATTGACACTTCCCTCTCAGCTGCCACTAAACTCCTATCTCTCACTTCCTCCTTCGGCCTCACTCAATGGTCTTCTACAGCCACCCACAAAGATGGCCACACACTGGACCTCATCTTCACCCGCCTCTGCTCCCTAGCTAACCTCTCTAACTCACCTCTTCCTCTCTCTGACCACAACCTTCTCACATTCTCTTCCCTCTTCACTCCATGTCTACAATCCCCACCCCACAAACTTTCACACCCTCGCAGGAATCTTAAACACCTTGACCTACACTCATTCTCTGAATCCCTCCTCCCTCTTACAGATATAAGTTCCTTACACAATGCAGATGACGCTGCTGCTCTATATAACACCACAATAGCTGTAGCTTTGGAATCCGCTGCCCCACTTACACATACCAAAACTCGCAAAATCAACAGACAGCCCTGGCACACCAGCCTGACCAAAGAGCTGAGGCGGGCTTCCAGGGCTGCTGAGCTCAGATGGAAAAGATCCCACTCCAACGAGCACTTCATCGCATTCAAACAGTCCCTCACTACTTTCAAGACCACACTCGCCACAACTAAACAAACCTACTTCTCATCTCTCATATCCTCCCTGTCTCACAACCCTAAACAGTTATTCAACACCTTCAATTCTCTCCTCCGCCCCCCAGCACCTCCTCCCTCCCCACTCATCTCAGCTGAAGACTTTGCCTCATTTTTCAAGCAGAAGATTGATAACATCAGAGACAGTTTTGGTCAACAACCCTCAGAGCCCTTCCTCCCGACTTCCCAGCCCTCCACCTTCAAAACCAACTTCTTCACCATTACAGAAGATCGACTCTCCACTCTACTCTCAAGATCACATCTCACCACCTGTGCACTCGACCCGATCCCATCCCACTTCATACCAAACCTCACCACAGTCTTCATCCCAACCCTAACCCATCTCTTCAACCTATCACTAACAACTGGTGTTTTCCCCTCAAGCTTTAAACATGCCTCCATCACACCTATCCTCAAAAAGCCCTCTCTTGACCCATCCTCTGTATCTAGCTATCGCCCTATATCACTTCTTCCCTATGCCTCCAAGCTCCTGGAACAACACGTCTACCTTGAACTGTCCTCCCATCTTTCTTCTTGCTCCCTCTTCGACCGCTTACAATCTGGCTTTCAGTCACACCACTCCACTGAAACTGCCCTTACTAAGGTCACCAATGACCTCTTAACCGCCAAGAGCAAGCGACACTACTCTGTCCTCCTCCTGGACCTGTCGACTGCCTTTGACACAGTCGACCATTCCCTATTATTACAGACCCTCTCATCCCTCGGCATCACAGACTTGGCCCTATCCTGGATCTCATCATACCTAACATACCGGACATTCAGCGTCTCCCACTCACACAACACCTCCTCACCTCGCCCCCTATCTGTCGGAGTCCCACAAGGTTCAGTCCTTGGGCCCCTGCTGTTCTATATTTACACCTTTGGCCTGGGACAGCTCATAGAATCTCATGGCTTTCAGTATCATCTCTATGCTGACGACACACAGATCTACATCTCTGGACCAGATATCACCTCCCTACTAACCAGAATCCCTCAATGTCTGTCCACTATTTCATCCTTCTTCCCCGCTAGATTTCTGAAACTCAACATGGACAAAACAGAATTCATCATCTTTCCCCAATCTCACGTGACCCCCCCCTACGAACCTATCAATTACAATAAATGACTGCCCACTCTCTCCAGTCCCACAAGCTCGCTGCCTCGGAGTAATCCTTGATGCTGATCTCTCCTTCAAACCACATATCCAAGCCCTTTCCACTTCCTGCCGACTTCAACTCAAAAATATTTCACGCATCCGTTCATTCCTCACCCAAGAATCTGCAAAAACCCTAGTCCATGCCCTCATCATCTCTCGCCTTGACTACTGCAACCTCATGCTCTGCGGCCTCCCCTCAAACACTCTCGCACCCCTCCAATCTATTCTAAACTCTGCTGCCCGACTAATCCACCTGTCCCCCCGCTATTCCCCAGCTTCTCCCCTCTGTCAATCCCTGCACTGGATCCCCATTGCCCAGAGACTCCAGTACAAATCCCTAACCATGACATACAAAGCCATCCACAACCTGTCTCCTCCATACATCTGTGACCTCGTCTCCCGGTACTTTCCTGCACGCAACCTCCGATCCTCACAAGATCTCCTTCTCTACTCCCCTCTTATCTCCTCTTCCCACAATCACATACAAGATTTCTCCCGCGCATCCCCCCTACTCTGGAACTCTCTACCACAACATATCAGACTCTCACCTACCATCGAAACCTTCAAAAAGAGCCTGAAGACCCACCTCTTCCGACAAGCCTACAACCTGCAGTAACCACCGATCGACCAAACCGCTGCACGACCAGCTCTACCCTCGCCTACTGTATTATCACCCATCCCGCTGTAGACTGTGAGCCCTCGCGGGCAGGGTCCTCTCTCCTCCTGTACCAGTCGTGACTTGTATTGTTTAAGATTATTGTACTTGTTTTTATTATGTACACCCCTCCTCACATGTAAAGCGCCATGGAATAAATGGCGCTATAATAATAAATAATAATAATAATGACCACTAAAGCTCATGATCACTGTCACCTTCAGTGGCCACTGGATCACGCTCAGTGGGGATTTGGAGAATTCCCCCGGACCACCAGAGATAATTCAGGATAATTACAGAACTCTAATGAGTGACCACTGAATTATCCATTAGCAACTGACTAACAGGCCCAGAGTTCACCTCACACGGAATCATGAGTGGATGACCACGGAAGGACAAGGGAAAGCCATGATTCACTGGGCCACCAGAAGTGACTGATGACGTAATGGGGAGGACAACTGCAGATGGCCATGAACCCAAAAACTAGGCAGAGTTATATCACTGAATCAAAGGGAAGCAAGACCACCAGGACATTACTACTCTCATACATCACGGGGGGAATGACTCACTACATCACATGGGACTAGACACCAAAAGAGCATAACACCACAACTGGTACATGGCATCACTAGATCACCAGGAACCACCAGGGATCATACAACTATATAACCAGGGATACGACACTGCACAACTATATCACCAGGGACCAGACACTGCACCAGTGTATCACCAGGGACCAGACACTGCACCACTATATCACCAGGGATCAGACACTCCACCACTATATCACCAGGGATCAGACACTCCACCACTATATCACCAGGGATCAGACACTCCACCACTATATCACCAGGGATCAGACACTCCACCACTATATCACCAGGGATCAGACACTCCACCACTATATCACCATTGACCATACACTGCACCAGTGTATCACCAGGGACCAGACACTGCACCACAATATCACCAGGGATCAGACACTCCACCACTATATCACCATTGACCATACACTGCACCAGTGTATCACCAGGGACCAGACACTGCACCACAATATCACCAGAGACCAGATATAGTGCATCACTATATCACCAATGACCAGACACTACACCACTATATCACTTTTGACCATACACTGCACCACTATTTCACCAGGGACCAGACACTGCACCACTATATCACAATTGACCATACATTCCACCAGTGCATCACCAGGCACCAAACACTGCACCACTATATCACCAGGTATCAGATATACTGCACCACTATATCAACAATGACCAGACACTGCACCACTATATCACCAGGGATCAGATACTGGACCATAAGAGGATTTTTTTTGCATGATTGTCAGAACCATCCATCCCACATTTCTGTAAACGACACCGGTAATGAATGACCATCACCAAGAAGAAATGATCATGAAGACGAGCGACCAGCTACAAGGGAACACAACAGTTACTACCAGGTCTCCCTATGGCAGCCTGTAGTCCGGGACCCTTATAATATGCAGGGATTGTCCTAAGCGGAGAACCCTTTTAAGATTGGAAAGAAGGGAGAATGTAAAGTGCAGATCCCAACGCAGACATACCTGACAGGCATCTATCCCCCCCTCAGGGACCCCAGCGCAGAGCATGCTGCTGTCAATCAGCTTCCCATAGGATTTGGCATCGGAGCAGTTGGTTACGGAAATCACTTGGACAGAAGCATCAAGAAGATAAGCGGTCTGACCTGTCAGAGACAACAGTGGATCAGTCAGAGGTGTCCTAGGGGAACAGAGTAAACTGTGACAGGACAGAGACCGGCGGACCGAACCTCTGTCTGCAGAAATATAGGCCCTAATAGAGAGGAGAGGGGGAAGAGGGGGATGCAGCTGCAGCTTTACTATCTATATGAGGGGATACCTATTCCTGCCAACATCATTTCATGGAAAGGCTGAATTCATGGTATATAAATCCGATCACCACTTGTCAGGCAGCCGAGGATCAGCACGTAACGCACCTTTTTCTGTCATCCCCCATCCAGAAATATCGCAGATCTTTCCTGGTGACATCTCGCGGTCCGGTAAACACGCCGTCTTCACATTCCGCGTCTCTGTGGCGCACCTGCCGTTGGATTTTTTCAGTTTGATAAGAGCTGCGGAAAAGGAGACCGAGCAATGAGAACCAGGAGCACCCCCCCCAAATCTGCCCCCCCCAAACCGCCCCTCATTGTATCACACATCAGGTCAGAATCTCTGCTTGCTGTCTATCAGAGGCTGGAGCCTGTGCAGGCCTTGTACTTGTCATGCAATTGTTTCTAGTCCAGGTAAATGATGCCATTGTCAGACTGATACATTGGTGGGCACTGATCTGATTAAGGAAAGTGCCACTGACTGGGTGAGCCTTTCCCACCCTCCCCTTACCCAGGATTGGTTCGGGCATGACAGCTGCCCTTCCAGGATTTGTGAGGTGGGGTTTAAGTATGGGGGAGCCAATTGGGATAAAGAAGGGACTAGCACAGCCCCTTCCTACGTATATAAAGTCCTTGGAGGTTGGCAGCCTTTCCTCTTCCTCCGTTCACTGCGGTCCTGGAAGTGCTTTTTTAGCACTGTCTGGTAGGAAGATGGCAGACCCTCTGATTGAGGCCCTGCGAGCTCGGGTGCTGCAGGAGGGTGAGCCCTGGCTTCGGTCAGTGATAGAAGGGATCAGCGCTCACCTGTCCTCGGCGGTTAGGCCCCATAGCGCGGTTCAAGCGGCGGTCACCCCTGCCGCGGCCGCTGCGGCTCAGTGTGTGCGGCCGGCGGCGGGGGGGCAGGGAGGAGGCAGGCGGTCCGGGCGCCGTACCCGCCCTCCTCTGCGTCTCTGGGAGGCCTCACCGGTGCCTGTTGGGCTGCGTGGGCGGCGGGCGGCAGGGCGGAAGTCGCCGCCCCCTCACTTCCGGTCTGGCGCCGAAGCACGTGAGGAGTCGGCGGCGCTGCAGGACATAGTGACTAGGTCCCTGGCGGCAGCGCGCAGCAGTGGTAGCGTGCGCGCCTCACGTGCGGTACCCAGGGAATCGGGCACAGGGAGGGAGGTGTGGGGTCAGGGCAGTGGGGAGCTGTCGGTCCCAGCGGTGGGACACATTATGGGGGGCAGGAATAGCACCTCCTCCGCAGGGTCGGCGGAGGAGGCAATTAGAGCACAGGCCACGGTGCCATTAGGGGGGGGACATGGACAACCACCAGCTTTTCAGCAGCAGCCGGGGTCAAGCCCGTCACAGCCGCCCTTGATTATGGCTGTTAGTGCCACAAGGGGTAACTTAAATACGGATGACACTGTGGCTACGTCTAATGACGCCCAGTTTTCGCAGGCCCAGAACAGGGTGGCTGCGGAAGGGGTTGCAGGGGTTAATGCGGATTTAAGGGGTTCCCCAATCAGGAGGGAGGACAGGCGTAGGCGCCTGAGATCCTCGTCCTCTTATTCGTCGTCCCCACAGTCGCGGCGGGAGCGTCGCACACCTCGGAGGAATAGGAAGAGGTCCCGGCGGTCGGGGCGCAGGGACCCTTCTCGTGGTCGTCATCATCATCGGTCCTCGAGGCGTGGCTCCCCATCTTCGGTGTCGGAGGTGTCCAGCACGTCTGCGAGTCCTGAACATGGCCAGGGCCCTCCTCCTAGTCATCGGGAGTCGAGGGCGCGGTCAAGGACTTTCAGCCTGGTCGAGATGGCCGTACCTCCCAGGGCTACAAGTTGCAGCACGTTCAGCCAGGAGAGGTGTCCAGGAGCCGGAGTACCTCCATCGATGGCAGTCCCTCCTCCATCAGCGGACGCGGGTGAGTGTTCCCTTTTGGGACTGCAAAGTGCGGATAATGCTGTGGTTCTTTCAGCTCTGAAGGCGTTGATTGGGCAATTGCCCTTAACATCCGGTGTTGCACAAGACAAAGCAAAAGTTGATACCGCGCCAGCGGGAGTATATAAAGATACCATGTTTTGTGGGGTGAGTGCGCTTGGGTCGCACATCGATGAGGAAACTAAAACAAAAATTTGGAATAATGGTTATGTAGATATTTGGTCGCTAATTTCTGTGGATCAACATACGGTGGATAAGGAGAGGAGGACGTTTGAGAGATTTACGGATAAAGGGCGCCAGAAGGTGGCGAAAACGATGAACAATTGGTTGCAGGCTTTTGCAGTGCTGGGTTGCATTATGGGTCAGAAGCATCCGGGTCGTTGTTCGGAGCTTTTTATTTACCAAGATTTGATTTATAACTCTTATAAGGCTCATGGTGGATCAGCATGGTGGCGGTATGACGAAGAATTCCGGAGGAGATTGGCTCTCCATCCAGATATTGGTTGGGGGGTGAAAGCGACCGAGGTTTGGTTAAGGTTGATGATGACACAAAGGCCATCTCCCTTTCCATCAGCGGCTGCTGGACAAAGCGCAACAGGTTCCAGTTCAGTGGTCGTGCGAAGACCCGGTGCCTGTTGGTTGTTCAATGAAGGGCACTGCAGATTCTACAGCCTTTGTAAGTTTAAGCACGAATGTTCGGCATGCGGCGGTTCCCATCCAGCATGTAAATGTTCGCGGCCGGCAGGAAAGTTGCCAAGTAAGCCGCAACAAACTGATAGGAAGGACGCCGGTGAGCGTAGTCGAGATGGGACCGTGGTTAGACCGCTATCCTAATAAAGAAGCGGCAGGTCAGCTGCGTTTTGGTTTTTCTGAGGGTTTTTTCATTCCGTTCCAATTGCAAAGATGCAGTGGTTTCCCGGCGAATTTGAAATCGGCTCGGGAACATCCAGAGGTTCTTGTCGAAAAGATACAAAAGGGGGTTCGTCTTGGTAGGATGGCGGGCCCCTTTTCAATACCGCCGTTTTCGGAGTTTAGAGTGTCGCCGTTAGGGGTTATTCCAAAGAAGGAGACGGGTTCGTTTCGATTGATACATCACTTATCGCATCCGAAAGGGTGTTCCGTCAATGACGGGATTTCGCCCGAAGATGCATCGGTGTCTTATGCATCGTTTGATCGGGCGGTAACGTTGATCAGAACGGCGGGAGAAGGTGCTTGGTTGGCAAAATCGGATATTGACTCGGCGTTTCGTTTGCTGCCAGTGCACCCGGATTGTTTTCATCTGCTAGGTTGCCGAGTGGACGGCGAATTTTACTATGACATGTGTCTTCCTATGGGATGTTCTATCTCTTGTTATTATTTTGAGCTTTTTAGTTCATTTTTGGAATGGGTAGTGAGATGGGAATCGGGGAGCAGCTCCGTTACCCACTACCTGGATGATTTTCTTTTTGTTGGCCCAAAGGGATCTGATTTATGTCACAGGTTGCTTGTGGCCTTCACGAGCATGGCAGATAGATTTGGTGTGCCATTGTCCCAAGAGAAGACCATCGGCCCGGTGCAAGTTTTATCGTTTTTGGGCATTGAAATTGATACGGTCGCAATGGTGTACCATCTTCCCAGTGAGAAGGTTCAAAAATTGATGTCGTTGATTGATGGATTCATGTCAGTTAACAAGGTGACTCTTTTACAGATGCAATCGCTGTTAGGTCTCTTTGTTTTTGCCAGCAGAATCATGCCAGTGGGCAGGGTTTTTTCGCGGAGGCTATAATAATAATAATAATCTTTATTTTTATATAGCGCTAACATATTCCGCAGCGCTTTACAGTTTGCACACATTTTCATCACTGTCCCCGATGGGGCTCACAATCTAAATTCCCTATCAGTATGTCTTTGGAGTGTGGGAGGAAACCGGAGTGCCTGGAGGAAACCCACGCAAACACGGGGAGAACATACAAACTCCTTGCAGATGTTGTCCTTGGTGGGATTCGAACCCAGGACCCCACTGGCAGCTAACCACTGAGCCACCGTGCTGCTATCATTAGCTACTAAAGGTGCGTCTAGCCCTCATCACAGGGTGCGGGTTACAAGGACTATGAAGGCAGATTTGGAAGTGTGGCGGTCGTTTTTGGAACAGTTCAATGGTCATACCTGTTTCATGTTGCCCTGCCGCATGGCTCGCGATTTGGGATTACGCTTCACAGGAGATACAGAGACTGGTTTTTTGGCGGTTTTCGAGAACAGAATGTGTAGGGAGACGTGGCCGGAGGTTTGGCGGAGTTCGGAGTTATGTCGGGACGGGACGTTATGTGAGATTTTTGCGATAGTCGTTTCAATGGAACTTTGGGGTGAGTTACTCAGCAATCAGGAGATTCATATGCAGACCGCTGATTTGCACGTTGCTAGATGTATCAATCATATGTCGTCCAAGTCGCAGCCAGTATTGAGCCTGCTGCGCCGGTTGGCTTTATTGAGCCTGAGATTTAATATCTGGCTTCGAGCTCAATTGGTACAAGAAAGTGATCTTTGCATGTCTAACTTTCCCATTCCCCCTGATTTACAGGTGCTATCAGGTTCTTGCCCCAATGCTCTCCAGGAGGTTTTTCGATGTCCGCTGCACCTGTGGGAGGTGGTCGCGAACAGCTGATGTCGCTGGTTCGCTCGTCGGTGACTGCGTCTACGTGGCAAGCTTATGGTAAGGCGTGGAAGGAATGGTGTTTACTGGCGGGTTCCAGGCTGGTGCAAGACTGCGGGGAGGCGAGATTGCAAGTGGTAATAGAGTACCTCTGCCATTTGAGGGATAGGGGTTTGTCTGGGACATCAGTTCAGCAGCGTTTGTCGGGTATTGCCTTTCATTTTCAATTGTTAGGTTGGGGGGATGTGACGAAATCCTTTATTATTAGGCAGGCCATTAAAGGGTGGAAGAGGATTCATCCTACTAGTGAGTGTCGGCGGCCTATTTCGCTAGCCTTACTGGGCCAGCTGATAGAGATTTCGCAAAAGGTCTGTAGTTCAAAGTTCGAAGCGACTCTCATATCCGCGGCGTTCAGTTTAGCATTTTTTGGAGCGTTAAGGGTTGGGGAATTAGTTCTGAGGGGAAAACACGGTTCAGAGTGTGGGTTATTAGTTGGGGACGTGGTTTTCTTGGATACAGCGGTGCGGGTACGCATAAGGAAGTCCAAGACTGATACATTGGGACGGGGCTCTTGGGTGTTGTTGAATGCGTCTGACTCCCCAACGTGCCCGGTGGGTTTGTTGACGGGATACTTGGATATTAGATGCGGTGGTGAATTTTTCTTCACGCACGCAGATTCGTCGCCATTGACGAGATACCAATTCCAGGCGGTGTTCAATAAATGTTTGACGGGGGTGGGAGTGGATGTGCGGGATTATGGCACACATTCTTTTCGCATTGGGGCTGCTACGGAGGCTGCTAAGGAAGGTTTGCCTGATGATGAAGTTCGGCGGATTTGGAGGTGGCGTTCAGCGTGCTTTGCTAGGTACATTCGTCCAGATTTGTTGTACTAACGCTTCAATTCTTTCTGCAGATCCGGTTAGACCAACGGTATGGCTGCTGGGACACTCGTACATATTTTGGGCAGCACAGCGAGCTGAGTGCCACCCACCCTGGTGGGAGGCACTTAGGCTTCCGAAATGTGTCCTGCATGTGGAGAGGCATCAGGAGGTTGCAATGGCCGCAAGTTCTCCCAGAGATGGTGTCGATTTCAAGAGGAACCAGGGGTCCGACAATTTTGGTTTTGCATGCAGGGGGAAATGATTTATGTTCATACAAAATGGCGGAGCTCCTTACGATGATGCGAGCCGACATGGAGCGATTTCATGGTTTTTTTCAAGAATTAGTTTTCGTATGGTCAGAAATCGTTCCAAGGGCGGTGTGGCAAGGAGCGAGGGATGGTATAGCCGTGGAGCGCACCAGGAGGAACATAAACGCTCGGATTTCTAAGTTTGTTCGTGAGCGTTTTGGGGTAGTGGTTAGGCATAGACAGTTGGAAGGGGACAATGCTGCATTGTTGAGACCCGATGGGGTACATTTGAATGATATCGGGCTCGATATCTTCCTCTCTGGTCTCCAAGATGGCATTGAGCAGGCATTGCTGTTGATGGGTGGGGGTCGGAGTCCTGTCTGAGGTCAGGATCCTCCGTGGCGTTGGAGAAGTTATGTCACGAAGCTACGGCTTGCCGGCTGACTTGCCTGCGTCTATGGAGCGGGGCATTGAGCGGCTAGCGCGTTTTAAGAAAGCCAAGTGCCTGTTTACAAAAGGTTGTTAAATTTTATAAAAGAAGTTTAATAAAGCTGTGACCGACTTTCACCCATCATTCGATCTCAGTGTCTAATTTATAGTGGTTAAGAGGGGCTGAGGAAATGCGTTAAGGGGTTACCTTCCCCTCCTTTTAGGTCAACACAGTCTGTAACAAACCATCAGAGCAGGAGGAGGACGGTTTGCGCTGCTCCGTTTAGTTCCCGGATGAGTGTTGAATACATTGTAACAAACTCTCAGCTGTGACAAATGCTGAATCGAGAGGCGTTCTCAGTCTGTGGATCTAAACAAGACTGTTTCTGATCTGCTGACAGCAGAGGTCTTTATCAGATTTATCAGTCATTTTGGCATTTGCTCCGACTTTTGGTTTAGTTTTTCCATTTTTAAGGTTTTTGCTCTAAATTCATCTTCTAATTGCGCCTGATTTGAAATTATTTTCGACTTCTTCACTTGTTTTTTTTTTCTCTGTTCGCCATTGAAGGCGTGTTTGTTTTTTTTTGTAATTCATGTGTTTGTGTGTAAGTGTATTTACTTTTTGCGACTGTCACATTTTTGGGCAGGTGTCCTCCAGATTCTTCCTGGAGAAGTTATTTTTCATCTCAGAAACTTTTGTGATAAAGCGTCATGTGCGACATTTCACTGGAACTTACAAGGAGACACCGACGCACGGCGTCCGTAAGAGAACGGTCCTGGGGGGGAAGGACTCGCGGTCCAGACATATCGGGGTAAGACCCTGAGCAGCAGACCCATGGCCCTGCCACAGTCTCCTGGTCTTTTGTGGTGCTCAGCTTCTCGCCTCAATATTTCAATGGAACAGTTTTGATTTTGTGCAGAATTTTGAATAATTTGGTGCGCAAAAGTCACGAAATCTAAGATGAAAAGTCATTTAACAACCCCACGAATGACGAGTCTATTAGAAAGTCGCAGAACTTTCCATCCCACCTTCTGTACATTCTGTACGATGAAGCGGACTCCGTTCAGGGGGCTGGAAAAGCTGGGTGGCGGCTGCTACTGTATCAGTATTTGCGGCCATACTGGTTGTATTCGGCTTCCCCATAATTTGGCAGCGGATCTGTAGTTCCTGCGGCTGTTTCTCCGCTCTCATCTGCGTCCTCTCCGCCCCGGACCCATCACTCACCGATATCATTATGGAGACTGAAGATTTCTTCCCGGAAATCATCGTGTATGATTATCTTCTCCACATCGAATATCTGCTCCAACGTCTCCTTCTTCTGAATGTCCAGCTTACCCAGTGACACTCGCCACAGACCTGGCTGAGACCTGCGGACACATCGATTACTAATACCCTGCCATCAGGATCTCTGCTTGCTGTCAGTGCTTGGGAACACGATTATTTGCTGAACCCCAGTCTGATCTCACAAGATGTGCCCATTGTAGCCAGTCTGCACAATCTGCTGACCTCCAGGACTCCAGGACACATTCTACCTGCACTGATACAATGTAACAAACTGTTAGCGCAGGAGGAGACTTGTGCTGTGGTGAGCTTAGCTCACAGAGCATTGTCTAGACTAGCTACAATTGTGACAAACTTAGGCTAACCCTAACCCTAAGGTTTTCCATAAATAAGTTTCCATTCCCTGACAGCAATCAGAGATCTTAAACTTCAAGTTATATAATAAATGAGTTAATTTATAGAAAACAGGAGAAAGTGAAGCGATGTGATTGAATATGTGATATGCCGGAGTAAGCTGTAATACCACACACATCCTGTGGGCGGGGGGGGCGCTGTGTCTAGAAAGAAGCAGCCATATTTCTCTCATTCTGGACGCCCCCATAGTCTCACCCCAGAGCGATGATCTGAGTTACTTACAGAGGTTTTACACAATGCGCAGCTGTCAGGATCCAGCATTCGGCAATTAAAGTGCCACCGCAGAGATGCCCGGCGCGAAGCGATGCCACGGGGCTCTTCAGCTGCAATGACGCCAACCACGGGTGTTTGCCCGGCTGAGATCTAAACCCACCGAAGATCCTTCCCCGGGTGTTAGAAGGCAGCTCTCTGAGGCCACAGGTGGAGAACGGGGCGCTGGAGCTCCGCGTGGGCGGTGCCGCGGAATTGGGCGGCTTCAGTGTGGTCGTCACACCGAGACGTGGAACTAGAGAACAGGAGAAGTCAGAGGATGATGGGAGTCGTGATGCTCCTCCGCTCATTGTGCAGCCAGGAGGCTCCAACATTCCGAAAATTACAATTCTCAGCATGAGAGTCTGCTGGGAGTTGTGGTTCCCCAAGTTATACAACTAAGCTTGGTAATTGAGAAATGAAAATGACACTTTTTGTTACCTCGAGATCTCTGCTTGCTGTCAGTAAAAGATAACATTATTTATTATATTCAACATCTGATAACCTGTATGAGCCTAAAACTTCTCACAGCTGAGGAGTAGTCACAGTGTATCAGTGTAGACAGCCATCAACAGCATTCTCCTGCCCTAACAGGCTGTCACAGTGTATCGGCCCTGAGGGGCTGCTGATATCTCCCGAGTACCGGATAAAATAGTAACAAACCCTCAGCAGTAAAACCACTAGGATATACACTGCTCCAGAAAACAAGGTCACCCTGCACACTGGGCCGACACATGTCAGGAACAGAACCACAGTCAGCGCTGATTTCACAGAAGTGTCACTGACTCTTAGTGTTACTTTGGGCTTTTTATGTGTTCCCTTTATTTTTTTGGAGCAGTGAATATCCATACATCCGCCATATAAATAAGAATGCTCCCACTGACAGCAAGCAGAGGTCTCAGAAATGATCCGGCACGGATCTTAGAAGATGGAGGATGTTTTATTATTTCATTCTGGCACATACCGTCCCCCCGATATTCCCCACAATGCACGGCCCGTCCCCCGATATTCCCCACAATGCACGGCCCGTCCCCCGATATTCCCAGTAATGCACGGCCCGTCCCCCCGATATTCCCCACAATGCACGGCCCGTCCCCCCGATATTCCCCACAATGCACGGCCCGTCCCCCGATATTCCCCACAATGCACGGCCCGTCCCCCCGATATTCCCCACAATGCACGGCCCGTCCCCCGATATTCCCCACAATGCACGGCCCGTCCCCCCGATATTCCCCACAATGCACGGCCCGTCCCCCGATATTCCCCACAATGCACGGCCCGTCCCCCCGATATTCCCCACAATGCACGGCCCGTCCCCCGATATTCCCAGTAATGCACGGCCCGTCCCCCCGATATTCCCCACAATGCACGGCCCGTCCCCCCGATATTCCCCACAATGCACGGCCCGTCCCCCCGATATTCCCCACAATGCACGGCCCGTCCCCCGATATTCCCAATAATGCACGGCCCGTCCCCCGATATTCCCCACAATGCACGGCCCGTCCCCCGATATTCCCCACAATGCACGGCCCGTCCCCCCATATTCCCAATAATGCACGGCCGGTCCCCCCATATTCCCCACAATGTACGGCCCGTCCCCCCGATATTCCCCACAATGCACGGCCCGTCCCCCGATATTCCCCACAATGCACGGCCCGTCCCCCGATATTCCCCACAATGCACGGCCCGTCCCCCCATATTCCCAATAATGCACGGCCGGTCCCCCCATATTCCCCACAATGTACGGCCCGTCCCCCCGATATTCCCCACAATGCACGGCCCGTCCCCCCATATTCCCAGTAATGCACGGCCCGTCCCCCGATATTCCCAATAATGCACGGCCCGTCCCCCCGATATTCCCCACAATGCACTGCCCGTCCCCCCGATATTCCCAATAATGCACGGCCCGTCCCCCCGATATTCCCCACAATGTACGGCCCGTCCCCCCATATTCCCAGTAATGCACGGCCCGTCCCCCGATATTCCCAATAATGCACGGCCCGTCCCCCCATATTCCCCACAATGCACGGCCCGTCCCCCCATATTCCCAATAATGCACGGCCCGTCCCCCCATATTCCCCACAATGTACGGCCCGTCCCCCCGATATTCCCCACAATGCACGGCCCGTCCCCCCATATTCCCAGTAATGCACGGCCCGTCCCCCGATATTCCCAATAATGCACGGCCCGTCCCCCCGATATTCCCCACAATGCACTGCCCGTCCCCCCGATATTCCCAATAATGCACGGCCCGTCCCCCCGATATTCCCCACAATGTACGGCCCGTCCCCCCATATTCCCAGTAATGCACGGCCCGTCCCCCGATATTCCCAATAATGCACGGCCCGTCCCCCCATATTCCCCACAATGCACGGCCCGTCCCCCCATATTCCCAATAATGCACGGCCGGTCCCCCCATATTCCCCACAATGTACGGCCCGTCCCCCCGATATTCCCCACAATGCACGGCCCGTCCCCCGATATTCCCAATAATGCACGGCCCGTCCCCCCATATTCCCCACAATGCACGGCCCGTCCCCCCATATTCCCAATAATGCACGGCCCGTCCCCCCATATTCCCCACAATGTACGGCCCGTCCCCCCGATATTCCCCACAATGCACGGCCCGTCCCCCCATATTCCCAGTAATGCACGGCCCGTCCCCCGATATTCCCAATAATGCACGGCCCGTCCCCCCGATATTCCCCACAATGCACTGCCCGTCCCCCCGATATTCCCAATAATGCACGGCCCGTCCCCCCGATATTCCCCACAATGTACGGCCCGTCCCCCCATATTCCCAGTAATGCACGGCCCGTCCCCCGATATTCCCAATAATGCACGGCCCGTCCCCCCATATTCCCCACAATGCACGGCCCGTCCCCCCATATTCCCAATAATGCACGGCCGGTCCCCCCATATTCCCCACAATGTACGGCCCGTCCCCCCGATATTCCCCACAATGCACGGCCCGTCCCCCCATATTCCCAGTAATGCACGGCCCGTCCCCCGATATTCCCAATAATGCACGGCCCGTCCCCCCGATATTCCCCACAATGCACTGCCCGTCCCCCCGATATTCCCAATAATGCACGGCCCGTCCCCCCGATATTCCCCACAATGTACGGCCCGTCCCCCCATATTCCCAGTAATGCACGGCCCGTCCCCCGATATTCCCAATAATGCACGGCCCGTCCCCCCATATTCCCCACAATGCACGGCCCGTCCCCCCATATTCCCAATAATGTACGGCCCGTCCCCCCATATTCCCCACAATGCATGGCCCGTCCCCCCGATATTCCCAATAATGCACGGCCCGTCCCCCCGATATTCCACACAATGCACGGCCCGTCCCCCCGATATTCCCCACAATGCATGGCCCGTCCCCCCGATAGTCCCAATAATGCACGGCCCGTCCCCCCGATATTCCACACAATGCACGGCCCGTCCCCCCGATATTCCCCACAATGTACGGCCCGTCCCCCTGATATTCCCCACAATGCACGGCCCGTCCCCCGATATTCCCCACAATGCACGGCCCGTCCCCCTGATATTCCCCACAATGCACGGCCCGTCCCCCCGATATTCCCCACAATGTACGGTCCGTCCCCCCGATATTCCCCACAATGCACGGCCCGTCCTCCCGATATTCCCCACAATGCACGGCCCGTCCCCCCGATATTCCCCACAATGCACGGCCCGTCCTCCCGATATTCCCCACAATGCACGGCCCGTCCCCCCGATATTCCCCACAATGCATGGCCCGTCCCCCCATATTCCCCACAATGCACGGCCCGTCCCCCCCATATTCCCCATAATGCACGGTCCGTCCCCCCATATTCTGACAATGCACGGCCCGTCCCCCCCCGATATTCCCCACAATGCACGGCCCGTCCCCCCCCGATATTCCCCACAATGCACGGCCCGTCCCCCCATATTCCCCACAATGCATGGCCCGTCCCCCCATATTCCCCACAATGCACGGCCCGTCCCCCCCATATTCCCCATAATGCACGGCCCGTCCCCCCCCCGATATTCCCCACAATGCACGGCCCGTCCCCCGCAGCGGTGTGATACCAGGATGGGGGATATTACCCGCCTGACATGCAGACACGTTACATAGGTTCCATTTCAGCTTCTCTTCCTGATCCTGATAGTAACACCACGGCTTCTCTGCACCGTCCGGGTTTCTGTGTAATGAATGAAATGACAGCGATAAGTATGTGCCCCCCCGTGCTAATACAGATGGAGAGGAACAGCACATGGATGATCGCAGGGTCAGACTACACGGGAATTGTTTGTAGTCTGTAACCATGGAGACACAGCTGGAAGAGCTGTATACTGAGGACAGACATCAGATAAGAGCTGATTACACAGAGAAAAAGGACGGAATGGAAGAAAGACTGCAGGCGGGAGATCACCCGAAACATCAAAGCCGCAGGTGGAAGAGAAAGTCTGCCCAGGGATCACCCACACCCAGGATCTGTCTGCCCAGGGATCACCCACACCCAGGATCTATCTGCCCAGGGATCACCCACACCCAGGATCTATCTGCCCAGGGATCACCCACACCCAGGATCTGTCTGCCCAGGGATCACCCACACCCAGGATCTGTCTGCCCAGGGATCACCCACACCTAGGATCTATCTGCCCAGGGATCACCCACACCCAGGATCTGTCTGCCCAGGGATCACCCACACCCAGGATCTGTCTGCACAGGGATCACCCACACCCAGGATCTGTCTGCCCAGGGATCACCCACACCCAGAATCTGTCTGCCCAGGGATCACCCACACCCAGAATCTGTCTGCCCAGGGATCACCCACACCCAGGATCTATCTGCCCAGGGATCACCCACACCCAGGATCTGTCTGCCCAAGAACCACCCACACCCAGGATCTGTCTGTCCAGGGATCACCCACACCCAGGATCTGTCTGCCCAGGAATCACCCACGCCCAGGATCTGTCTGCCCAGGGATCACCCACACCCAGGATCTGTCTGCCCAGGAATCACCCACACCCAGGATCTGTCTGCCCAAGAACCACCCACACCCAGGATCTGTCTGCCCAGGGATCACCCACACCGAGGATCTGTCTGCCCAGGAATCACCCACACCCAGGATCTGTCTGCCCAGGGATCACCCACACCCAGGATCTGTCTGCCCAGGGATCACCCACACCCAGGATCTATCTGCCCAGGGATCACCCACACCCAGGATCTGTCTGCCCAGGGATCACCCACACCCAGGATCTGTCTGCCCAGGGATCACCCACACCCAGGATCTGTCTGCCCAGGGATCACCCACACCCAGGATCTGTCTGCCCAGGGATCACCCACACCCAGGATCTGTCTTCCCAGGGATCACCCACACCCAGGATCTGTCTGCCCAAGAACCACCCACACCCAGGATCTGTCTGTCCAGGAATCACCCACACCCAGGACCTGTCTGCCCAGGAATCACCCACACCCAGGATCTGTCTGCTCAGGGATCACCCACACCCAGAATCTGTCTGCCCAAGAACCACCCACACCCAGGATCTGTCTGTCCAGGAATCACCCACACCCAGGATCTGTCTGTCCAGGAATCACCCACACCCAGGATCTGTCTGCCCAAGAACCACCCACACCCAGGATCTGTCTGTCCAGGAATCACCCACGCCCAGGATCTGTCTGCCCAGGGATCACCCACACCCAGGATCTGTCTGCCCAGGAATCACCCACACCCAGGATCTGTCTGCCCAAGAACCACCCACACCCAGGATCTGTCTGCCCAGGGATCACCCACACCGAGGATCTATCTGCCCAGGGATCACCCACACCCAGGATCTATCTGCCCAGGGATCTCCCACACCAAGGATCTGTATTCACAGGGATCACCCACACCCAGGATCTGTCTGCCCAGGGATCACCCACACCCAGGATCTGTCTGCCCAGGGATCACCCACACCCAGGATCTGTCTGCCCAGGAATCACCCACACCCAGGATCTGTCTGCCCAAGAACCACCCACACCCAGGATCTGTCTGCCCAGGGATCACCCACACCGAGGAACTGTCTGCCCAGGAATCACCCACACCCAGGATCTGCCTGCCCAGGGATCACCCACACCCAGGATCTATCTGCCCAGGGATCACCCACACCCAGGATCTGTCTGCCCAGGGATCACCCACACCCAGGATCTGTCTGCCCAGGGATCACCCACACCCAGGATCTGTCTGCCCAGGGATCACCCACACCCAGGATCTGTCTGCCCAGGGATCACCCACACCCAGGATCTGTCTGCCCAGGGATCACCCACACCCAGGATCTGTCTGCCCAGGGATCACCCACACCCAGGATCTGTCTGCCCAAGAACCACCCACACCCAGGATCTGTCTGTCCAGGAATCACCCACACCCAGGATCTGTCTGCCCAGGAATCACCCACACCCAGGATCTGTCTGCCCAGGGATCACCCACACCCAGGATCTATCTGCCCAGGGATCACCCACACCCAGGATCTATCTGCCCAGGGATCTCCCACACCCAGGATCTGTATTCACAGGGATCACCCACACCCAGGATCTGTCTGCCCAGGGATAACCCACACCCAGGATCTGTCTGCCCAGGGATCACCCACACCCAGGATCTGTCTGCCCAGGAATCACCCACACCCAGGATCTGTCTGCCCAGGGATCACCCACACCCATGATCTGTCTGCCCAGGAATCACCCACACCCAGGATCTGTCTGCTCAGGGATCACCCATACCCAGGATCTGTCTGCCGAAGAACCACCCACACCCAGGATCTGTCTGTCCAGGAATCACCCACACCCAGGATCTGTCTGTCCAGGAATCACCCACACCCAGGATCTGTCTGCCCAAGAACCACCTACACCCACGATCTGTCTGTCCAGGGATCACCCACACCCAGGATCTGTCTGCCCAGGAATCACCCACTCCCAGGATCTGTCTGCCCAAGAACCACCCACACCCAGGATCTGTCTGTCCAGGGATCACCCACACCCAGGATCTGTCTGCCCAGGAATCACCCACGCCCAGGATCTGTCTGCCCAGGGATCACCCACACCCAGGATCTGTCTGCCCAGGAATCACCCACACCCAGGATCTGTCTGCCCAAGAACCACCCACACCCAGGATCTGTCTGCCCAGGGATCACCCACACCGAGGATCTGTCTGCCCAGGAATCACCCACACCCAGGATCTGTCTGCCCAGGGATCACCCACACCCAGGATCTGTCTGCCCAGGGATCACCCACACCCTGGATCTATCTGCCCAGGGATCACCCACACCCAGGATCTGTCTGCCCAGGGATCACCCACACCCAGGATCTGTCTGCCCAGGGATCACCCACACCCAGGATCTGTCTGCCCAGGGATCACCCACACCCAGGATCTGTCTGCCCAGGGATCACCCACACCCAGGATCTGTCTGCCCAGGGATCACCCACACCCAGGATCTGTCTGCCCAGGGATCACCCACACCCAGGATCTGTCTGCCCAAGAACCACCCACACCCAGGATCTGTCTGTCCAGGAATCACCCACACCCAGGACCTGTCTGCCCAGGAATCACCCACACCCAGGATCTGTCTGCTCAGGGATCACCCACACCCAGAATCTGTCTGCCCAAGAACCACCCACACCCAGGATCTGTCTGTCCAGGAATCACCCACACCCAGGATCTGTCTGTCCAGGAATCACCCACACCCACGATCTGTCTGCCCAAGAACCACCCACACCCAGGATCTGTCTGTCCAGGGATCACCCACACCCAGGATCTGTCTGCCCAGGAATCACCCACGCCCAGGATCTGTCTGCCCAGGGATCACCCACACCCAGGATCTGTCTGCCCAGGAATCACCCACACCCAGGATCTGTCTGCCCAAGAACCACCCACACCCAGGATCTGTCTGCCCAGGGATCACCCACACCGAGGATCTATCTGCCCAGGGATCACCCACACCCAGGATCTATCTGCCCAGGGATCTCCCACACCAAGGATCTGTATTCACAGGGATCACCCACACCCAGGATCTGTCTGCCCAGGGATCACCCACACCCAGGATCTGTCTGCCCAGGGATCACCCACACCCAGGATCTGTCTGCCCAGGAATCACCCACACCCAGGATCTGTCTGCCCAAGAACCACCCACACCCAGGATCTGTCTGCCCAGGGATCACCCACACCGAGGAACTGTCTGCCCAGGAATCACCCACACCCAGGATCTGCCTGCCCAGGGATCACCCACACCCAGGATCTATCTGCCCAGGGATCACCCACACCCAGGATCTGTCTGCCCAGGGATCACCCACACCCAGGATCTGTCTGCCCAGGGATCACCCACACCCAGGATCTGTCTGCCCAGGGATCACCCACACCCAGGATCTGTCTGCCCAGGGATCACCCACACCCAGGATCTGTCTGCCCAGGGATCACCCACACCCAGGATCTGTCTGCCCAGGGATCACCCACACCCAGGATCTGTCTGCCCAAGAACCACCCACACCCAGGATCTGTCTGTCCAGGAATCACCCACACCCAGGATCTGTCTGCCCAGGAATCACCCACACCCAGGATCTGTCTGCTCAGGGATCACCCATACCCAGGATCTGTCTGCCGAAGAACCACCCACACCCAGGATCTGTCTGTCCAGGAATCACCCACACCCAGGATCTGTCTGTCCAGGAATCACCCACACCCAGGATCTGTCTGCCCAAGAACCACCCACACCCACGATCTGTCTGTCCAGGGATCACCCACACCCAGGATCTGTCTGCCCAGGAATCACCCACTCCCAGGATCTGTCTGCCCAGGGATCACCCACACCCAGGATCTGTCTGCCCAGGAATCACCCACACCCAGGATCTGTCTGCCCAAGAACCACCCACACCCAGGATCTGTCTGCCCAGGGATCACCCACACCCAGGATCTATCTGCCCAGGGATCACCCACACCCAGGATCTATCTGCCCAGGGATCTCCCACACCCAGGATCTGTATTCACAGGGATCACCCACACCCAGGATCTGTCTGCCCAGGGATAACCCACACCCAGGATCTGTCTGCCCAGGGATCACCCACACCCAGGATCTGTCTGCCCAGGAATCACCCACACCCAGGATCTGTCTGCCCAGGGATCACCCACACCCATGATCTGTCTGCCCAGGAATCACCCACACCCAGGATCTGTCTGCTCAGGGATCACCCATACCCAGGATCTGTCTGCCGAAGAACCACCCACACCCAGGATCTGTCTGTCCAGGAATCACCCACACCCAGGATCTGTCTGTCCAGGAATCACCCACACCCAGGATCTGTCTGCCCAAGAACCACCTACACCCACGATCTGTCTGTCCAGGGATCACCCACACCCAGGATCTGTCTGCCCAGGAATCACCCACTCCCAGGATCTGTCTGCCCAGGGATCACCCACACCCAGGATCTGTCTGCCCAGGAATCACCCACACCCAGGATCTGTCTGCCCAGGGATCACCCACACCCAGGATCTATCTGCCCAGGGATCACCCACACCCAGGATCTATCTGCCCAGGGATCTCCCACACCCAGGATCTGTATTCACATGGATCACCCACACCCAGGATCTGTCTGCCCAGGGATAACCCACACCCAGGATCTGTCTGCCCAGGGATCACCCACACCCAGGATCTGTCTGCCCAGGAATCACCCACACCCAGGATCTGTCTGTCCAGGAATCACCCACACCCAGGATCTGTCTGCCCAAGAACCACCTACACCCACGATCTGTCTGTCCAGGGATCACCCACACCCAGGATCTGTCTGCCCAGGAATCACCCACTCCCAGGATCTGTCTGCCCAAGAACCACCCACACCCAGGATCTGTCTGTCCAGGGATCACCCACACCCAGGATCTGTCTGCCCAGGAATCACCCACGCCCAGGATCTGTCTGCCCAGGGATCACCCACACCCAGGATCTGTCTGCCCAGGAATCACCCACACCCAGGATCTGTCTGCCCAAGAACCACCCACACCCAGGATCTGTCTGCCCAGGGATCACCCACACCGAGGATCTGTCTGCCCAGGAATCACCCACACCCAGGATCTGTCTGCCCAGGGATCACCCACACCCAGGATCTGTCTGCCCAGGGATCACCCACACCCAGGATCTATCTGCCCAGGGATCACCCACACCCAGGATCTGTCTGCCCAGGGATCACCCACACCAAGGATCTGTCTGCCCAGGGATCACCCACACCCAGGATCTGTCTGCCCAGGGATCACCCACACCCAGGATCTGTCTGCCCAGGGATCACCCACACCCAGGATCTGTCTGCCCAGGGATCACCCACACCCAGGATCTGTCTGCCCAGGGATCACCCACACCCAGGATCTGTCTGCCCAAGAACCACCCACACCCAGGATCTGTCTGTCCAGGAATCACCCACACCCAGGACCTGTCTGCCCAGGAATCACCCACACCCAGGATCTGTCTGCTCAGGGATCACCCACACCCAGAATCTGTCTGCCCAAGAACCACCCACACCCAGGATCTGTCTGTCCAGGAATCACCCACACCCAGGATCTGTCTGTCCAGGAATCACCCACACCCACGATCTGTCTGCCCAAGAACCACCCACACCCAGGATCTGTCTGTCCAGGGATCACCCACACCCAGGATCTGTCTGCCCAGGAATCACCCACGCCCAGGATCTGTCTGCCCAGGGATCACCCACACCCAGGATCTGTCTGCCCAGGAATCACCCACACCCAGGATCTGTCTGCCCAAGAACCACCCACACCCAGGATCTGTCTGCCCAGGGATCACCCACACCGAGGATCTATCTGCCCAGGGATCACCCACACCCAGGATCTATCTGCCCAGGGATCTCCCACACCAAGGATCTGTATTCACAGGGATCACCCACACCCAGGATCTGTCTGCCCAGGGATCACCCACACCCAGGATCTGTCTGCCCAGGGATCACCCACACCCAGGATCTGTCTGCCCAGGAATCACCCACACCCAGGATCTGTCTGCCCAAGAACCACCCACACCCAGGATCTGTCTGCCCAGGGATCACCCACACCAAGGATCTGTCTGCCCAGGGATCACCCACACCCAGGATCTGTCTGCCCAGGGATCACCCACACCCAGGATCTGTCTGCCCAGGGATCACCCACACCCAGGATCTGTCTGCCCAGGGATCACCCACACCCAGGATCTGTCTGCCCAGGGATCACCCACACCCAGGATCTGTGTGCCCAAGAACCACCCACACCCAGGATCTGTCTGTCCAGGAATCACCCACACCCAGGACCTGTCTGCCCAGGAATCACCCACACCCAGGATCTGTCTGCTCAGGGATCACCCACACCCAGAATCTGTCTGCCCAAGAACCACCCACACCCAGGATCTGTCTGTCCAGGAATCACCCACACCCAGGATCTGTCTGTCCAGGAATCACCCACACCCACGATCTGTCTGCCCAAGAACCACCCACACCCAGGATCTGTCTGTCCAGGGATCACCCACACCCAGGATCTGTCTGCCCAGGAATCACCCACGCCCAGGATCTGTCTGCCCAGGGATCACCCACACCCAGGATCTGTCTGCCCAGGAATCACCCACACTCAGGATCTGTCTGCCCAAGAACCACCCACACCCAGGATCTGTCTGCCCAGGGATCACCCACACCGAGGATCTATCTGCCCAGGGATCACCCACACCCAGGATCTATCTGCCCAGGGATCTCCCACACCAAGGATCTGTATTCACAGGGATCACCCACACCCAGGATCTGTCTGCCCAGGGATCACCCACACCCAGGATCTGTCTGCCCAGGGATCACCCACACCCAGGATCTGTCTGCCCAGGAATCACCCACACCCAGGATCTGTCTGCCCAAGAACCACCCACACCCAGGATCTGTCTGCCCAGGGATCACCCACACCGAGGAACTGTCTGCCCAGGAATCACCCACACCCAGGATCTGCCTGCCCAGGGATCACCCACACCCAGGATCTATCTGCCCAGGGATCACCCACACCCAGGATCTGTCTGCCCAGGGATCACCCACACCCAGGATCTGTCTACCCAGGGATCACCCACACCCAGGATCTGTCTGCCCAGGGATCACCCACACCCAGGATCTGTCTGCCCAGGGATCACCCACACCCAGGATCTGTCTGCCCAGGGATCACCCACACCCAGGATCTGTCTGCCCAGGGATCACCCACACCCAGGATCTGTCTGCCCAAGAACCACCCACACCCAGGATCTGTCTGTCCAGGAATCACCCACACCCAGGATCTGTCTGCCCAGGAATCACCCACACCCAGGATCTGTCTGCTCAGGGATCACCCATACCCAGGATCTGTCTGCCGAAGAACCACCCACACCCAGGATCTGTCTGTCCAGGAATCACCCACACCCAGGATCTGTCTGTCCAGGAATCACCCACACCCAGGATCTGTCTGCCCAAGAACCACCCACACCCACGATCTGTCTGTCCAGGGATCACCCACACCCAGGATCTGTCTGCCCAGGAATCACCCACTCCCAGGATCTGTCTGCCCAGGGATCACCCACACCCAGGATCTGTCTGCCCAGGAATCACCCACACCCAGGATCTGTCTGCCCAAGAACCACCCACACCCAGGATCTGTCTGCCCAGGGATCACCCACACCCAGGATCTATCTGCCCAGGGATCACCCACACCCAGGATCTATCTGCCCAGGGATCTCCCACACCCAGGATCTGTATTC
This sequence comes from Dendrobates tinctorius, assembly GCF_039654945.1. NCBI lineage: Eukaryota > Metazoa > Chordata > Amphibia > Anura > Dendrobatidae > Dendrobates > Dendrobates tinctorius. The sequence goes on along the minus strand of NW_027362194.1, from coordinate 301,609 downwards.
ACAGGGATCACCCACACCCAGGATCTGTCTGCCCAGGGATAACCCACACCCAGGATCTGTCTGCCCAGGGATCACCCACACCCAGGATCTGTCTGCCCAGGAATCACCCACACCCAGGATCTGTCTGCCCAGGGATCACCCACACCCATGATCTGTCTGCCCAGGAATCACCCACACCCAGGATCTGTCTGCTCAGGGATCACCCATACCCAGGATCTGTCTGCCGAAGAACCACCCACACCCAGGATCTGTCTGTCCAGGAATCACCCACACCCAGGATCTGTCTGTCCAGGAATCACCCACACCCAGGATCTGTCTGCCCAAGAACCACCTACACCCACGATCTGTCTGTCCAGGGATCACCCACACCCAGGATCTGTCTGCCCAGGAATCACCCACTCCCAGGATCTGTCTGCCCAGGGATCACCCACACCCAGGATCTGTCTGCCCAGGAATCACCCACACCCAGGATCTGTCTGCCCAGGGATCACCCACACCCAGGATCTATCTGCCCAGGGATCACCCACACCCAGGATCTATCTGCCCAGGGATCTCCCACACCCAGGATCTGTATTCACAGGGATCAACCACACCCAGGATCTGTCTGCCCAGGGATAACCCACACCCAGGATCTGTCTGCCCAGGGATCACCCACACCCAGGATCTGTCTGCCCAGGAATCACCCACACCCAGGATCTGTCTGCCCAGGGATCACCCACACCCAGGATCTGTCTGCCCAGGGATCACCCACACCCAGATATAACTCCAAATCGGAAGCTTACTCTTGCCGCACCGCAGTCTGGATTTGCTCACAGTGGTGAATATACTGCACCTGTTTTCTTACTTGCATATATACTGGATGAAATATTTTCGATAAATTATGAAGAAAAACAACTTGTGCCGTTTTCTGTTTAGTGTGGACTATGACCAGCTGCTATGCCGCTATTACAGGTGTGGGACTTTAGTACTAAGTAAGTTACTTTTTCTATTTTAGACACATACACCGCTCAAAATATAAAGGGAACACTAAACAACACAATGTAACTCCAAGTCAATCACTTCTGTGGAATAAACCTGACCAGTTATGAAGCAACTCCGATTGTGAATCAGTTTCTCCAGCTGTTGTGCAAATGGAACAGACTACAGGTAGAAATGATCGTCAATTAGCAAGACAACCCCTATAAAGGAACGGTTCTGCAGGGGGTGACCACAGACCATTTCTCTGTTCTCATCCTTTTTGGCTGTTGTTTTGGCCACTTTTGCATTTTGTCATTGCTCTCACCCCTAGAGGTACTGTACAGTAGCATGAGGCGGTGTCTACAACTCACAGAAGTTGCTCAGTTAGTGCAGCTCATCCGGGATGGCACATCAATGCGAGCTGTGACAAGAAGGTTAGCGGTGGCTGGCAGTACAGTGTCCAGAGCATGGAGCAGATACCAGGAGACAGGCCAGTACACCAGGAGACGTGGAGGGGGCAGTACGAGGGTAACAACCCAGCAGCGGGACCGCTACATCCTCCTTTGTGCAAGGAGGAACAGTGCTAGAGTCCTGCAAAATGACCTCCAGTAGGCCACTAAGATCCATGTGTCTGCTCAAACTGTCAGAAAATTCCATGAGGGTGGTATGAGTGCCCGACGTCCACAGATGGGGGTTGTGCTCACAGCCCAACACCGTGCAGGACGCTTGGCATTTGTCAGAGAGCACCAAGACTGGCAGATTCGGCATTGGTGCCCCGTGCTCTTCATGGATGAGAGCAGGTTCATACTGAGCACATGTGACAGACATTACAGAGTCTGACGTGGAGAACGTTCTGCTGCCTGCAGCATCCTCCAGTATGACTGGCTTGGCAGTGGGTCAGTAATGGTGTAGGGTGGCATTTCTTTGGAGGGTCACACAGCCCTCCATGTGCTCGCCAGAGGCAGGCGCTCCATCATTTCCTTGTCTTGAGGCATTTCCACTGAAGTTGGATCAGCCTGTAATTTGATTTTACACTTTGATGTTGAGCATCATTCCAAATCCAGACCTCCAGGGGAAATGAATTGTGTTTTACACTGATAATTTTTATGTTTTATCGTTCTTGGCCCATTCCACTATGTAAGGAATAAAGATTTGCATCCGTAATACGTCATTCAGTGATATCTAGGATCTGGGATTTTACTGTTCCCTTTATTTTTTTTGGAGCGGTGCAGCTTTGCCTAGGAGCTGTGTACAGAGAACGGTTAGAGATTTACCTGCAGAAATTGTGCTCCCCGATCCCAAACTGCCATATGTCCAGCACAAAGGCGTTGATGGCCTCCCTGGCCAGGAGGTAGGAGTCCCAGGGCAGGCAGCGGTGCCCGTCGTCTGTCTGGCTGGTATAACCGCGGTACCGCAGCCCATCGTTCCGGTAGCACTCACTGGATGCTGAGAGGACAGGAAAATAATCTCACATCAGATAAATGAAAATCCATCTGCCAGAGAGTAAGAACTGGGAGGAGCAGTCCAATAATCCAGGATCCACGGTACGGATTATTGGAGAAAGAGATTCTGATATTCTGTCTATAGGGACAAATGGCGCCAGACCCTCCTGACTCTGCTGCTCCATCACTAATGAGAGGCCTAATTACTCCGAACCAACACAGACAAGTTCTGCTCCCTCCAGGTCCAAGTATGATACTATGTCTGTCTAGAAAGAATCAGAAGAAGAGATGGAGGGGACGGGCTGTCACCAGATACTGATGATGGAGGAGATGGGCGGTCACCAGATACTGATGATGGAAGGGACGAGAGGTCACCAGATACTGATGATGGAGGAGATGGGCGGTCACCAGATACTGATGATGGAGGAGATGGGCAGTCACCAGATACTGATGATGGAGGGGATGGGCTGTCACCAGATACTGATGATGGAGGGGATGGGCTGTCACCAGATACTGATGATGGAGGAGACGGGCGGTCACCAGATACTGATGATGGAGGAGATGGGCGGTCACCAGATACTGATGATGGAGGAGATGGGCAGTCACCAGATACTGATGATGGAGGGGACGGACGGTCACCAGATACTGATGATGGAGGAGATGGGCGGTCACCAGATACTGATGATGGAGGAGATGGGCAGTCACCAGATACTGATGATGGAGGGGATGGGCTGTCACCAGATACTGATGATGGAGGGGATGGGCTGTCACCAGATACTGATGATGGAGGAGACGGGCAGTCACCAGATACTGATGATGGAAGGGACGAGAGGTCACCAGATACTGATGATGGAGGAGACGGGCGGTCACCAGATACTGATGATGGAAGGGACGAGAGGTCACCAGATACTGATGATGGAGGAGATGGGCTGTCACCAGATACTGATGATGGAGGGGATGGGATGTCACCAGATACTGATGATGGAGGGGATGGTCTGTCACCAGATACTGATGATGGAGGAGACGGGCGGTCACCAGATACTGATGATGGAAGGGACGAGAGGTCACCAGATACTGATGATGGAGGAGACGGGCAGTCACCAGATACTGATGATGGAGGAGACGGGCAGTCACCAGATACTGATGATGGAGGAGACGGAGGTCACCAGATACTGATGATGGAGGAGACGGGCAGTCACCAGATACTGATAATGGAGGAGGCGGGCAGTCTCCAGATACTGATGATGGAGGAGACGGGCGGTCACCAGATACTGATGATGGAGGAGATGGGCTGTCACCAGATACTGATGATGGAGGAGACGGGCAGTCACCAGATACTGATGATGGAGGAGACGGGCGGTCACCAGATACTGATGATGGAGGAGACGGGCAGTCACCAGATACTGATGATGGAGGAGACGGAGGTCACCAGATACTGATGATGGAGGAGACGGGCAGTCACCAGATACTGATAATGAAGGAGACGGGCAGTCACTAGATACTGATGATGGAGGAGACGGGCAGTCACCAGATACTGATAATGGAGGAGATGGGCGGTCACCAGATACTGATAATGAAGGAGACGGCAGTCACCAGATACTGATGATGGAGGAGACGGGCAGTCACCAGATACTGATGATGGAGGGGACAGGCGGTCACCAGATACTGATGATGGAGGGGACAGGCGGTCACCAGATACTGATGATGGAGGGACGGGCAGTCACCAGATACTGATGATGAAGGAGACGGGCAGTCACCAGATACTGATGATGGAGGGGACGGGCGGTCACCAGATACTGATGATGGAGGGACGGGCAGTCACCAGATACTGATGATGAAGGAGACGGGCAGTCACCAGATACTGATGATGGAGGGGACGGGCGGTCACCAGATACTGATGATGGAGGGATGGGCAGTCACCAGATACTGATGATGAAGGAGACGGGCAGTCACCAGATACTGATGATGGAGGAGACGGGCAGTCACCAGATACTGATGATGGAGGAGACGGCGGTCACCAGATACTGATAATGAAGGAGACGGGCGGTCACCAGATACTGATAATGGAGGAGGCGGGCAGTCACTAGATACTGATGATGAAGGGGACGGGCGGTCACCAGACACTGATGATGGAGGAGACCGGCGGTCACCAGATACTGATAATGAAGGAGACGGGCGGTCACCAGATACTGATGATGGAGGAGACGGGCGGTCACCAGATACTGATGATGAAGGAGACGGGCAGTCACCAGATACTGATGATGGAGGAGATGGGCGGTCACCAGATACTGATAATGAAGGAGACGGCAGTCACCAGATACTGATGATGGAGGAGACGGGCAGTCACCAGATACTGATGATGGAGGGGACAGGCGGTCACCAGATACTGATGATGGAGGGGTCAGGCGGTCACCAGATACTGATGATGGAGGGACGGGCAGTCACCAGATACTGATGATGGAGGAGACGGGCGGTCACCAGATACTGATGATGGAGGGGACGGGTGGTCACCAGATACTGATGATGGAGGAGACGGCAGTCACCAGATACTGATGATGGAGGGACGGGCGGTCACCAGATACTGATGATGGAGGTGACGGGCGGTCACCAGATACTGATGATGGAGGAGACGGGCGGTCACCAGATACTGATGATGGAGGTGACGGGCAGTCACCAGATACTGATGATGGAGGGGACGGGCGGTCACCAGATACTGATGATGGAGGAGATGGCAGTCACCAGATACTGATGATGGAGGGACGGGCGGTCACCAGATACTGATGATGGAGGTGACGGGCGGTCACCAGATACTGATGATGGAGGGGATGGGCGGTCACCAGATACTGATGATGAAGGAGACGGGCGGTCACCAGATACTGATGATGGAGGGGACGGGCGGTCACCAGATACTGATGATGGAGGAGACGGGCGGTCACCAGATACTGATGATGGAGGGGACGGGCGGTCACCAGATACTGATGATGGAGGAGACGGGCGGTCACCAGATACTGATGATGGAGGGGACGGGCGGTCACCAGATACTGATGATGGAGGAGACGGCAGTCACCAGATACTGATGATGGAGGGACGGGCGGTCACCAGATACTGATGATGGAGGTGACGGGCGGTCACCAGATACTGATGATGGAGGGACGGGCGGTCACCAGATACTGGTGTTTGCTGGTTCAGTGATCTGTCCAGTCCAGGAGCCCAGTCTGCCACAAACAGCGCAATTACAATACCATTATTATATTAGACAATTGCTCATAATGCAATTCCATAATGTGAGAAATGTCTTTACCTTGCAGCCGAGCTCAGACTGACTCCCATCACCCTCACTTTGCACTCACCCATCTCACAGAACGTCCCCCTGAAGCTCTTTGGACAGATGCAGATGAACTCGCTCAGGAGTTTTCTTAGGCAGGTTCCTCCGTTCTTACAGGGATTGTTGGTGCAAACAGATTCAACTGCAAAAAGAAGACAACAATCCCATCCGCGGGCAGCAATAGCGAGGGAGCGGTCAGTGCTGCCGTGTGCAGATGTAGCAGTGCTCTCTTTGTATCTGACGCCATTATATTAGGCAGAGGGGAAGCTCTGTGCACTTTTACTTATCCTGAGCGGACCCCATACCTGCCCCCATAGTATGTAAAGCCTCGTTGGACCCCCACTGTGACATAATGGATGTTCGCTGGGAGAGGATAACGGAAGGGGTTTCTTTTCACTGACAGCAAGTAGAGGTCTTGAAATTGACAACAGTAGATTTTGTGTGTAGCCCCCTGACCCCGGGGCCGCCTCATACCTGCACTGCACGCGGGGCCTTGGTACGGATAGTGACACCGACACTTGTAATACGGAGAAAACTTCTTCAGGACGCAGTCGCCGTGGTCGCACGTGTCCTTCTTGCACGGCCCCATCACTGTCCACAAAACGTACAGAAAATATTTTATATTAAAGAGCTGCACGGATAATGAGGTCACTGAGAAGCTCGATGTTAGGAGGTCGGACCGATCACCCAGAGGTCGAAAGACCCTCCAGTGGGTCCTCAAAGAAGCCGTCCATAGCATAAATGTTCTGGGCATTTCTGGATCATAGGATGAGCACTTACACCCAGGAGAAACACTGGCAGCAGCCTCTTACAGCAAAGAATCCTTCTCATTTATGCAGAATATTTCACCCCCTTATTGCTCTTACAGTAAAGAACCCTTATCTTGTATAGAACATTTTCTACTTCTTTAATGCTCACATAGTAGAGAATCTCAGAAAATATGGCACAGCTTTATTGCGCTTGCAGTGAAACTCTCACTTTCACTGCTCTTACAGAAAAGAATCCTTTCTATCTATAGAAACTGGAGAACAGCATTACTTCACTGCAGAATAAAATACGGATTTTCTTTAGAGGACATATCTATGGGAAACGTTCCTGTAAGACTGTGGAAGTGAGTCATGGTGCTCTTACAGTGAAGAATACTTCCTGTCTAGATAACATATACCACAGCCTTACTGCTCTCAGTTCATTTTCCAGTCTTCTTGTTCTTCTAGAAATGACTCCTTACAGTCTAATTAGAGAATTATGCAGCTCTTAAACAGCAAATAATCCTTACCAGTTTCAAAGAATATTGCACAACCTCAATGATCTTACAATGAAGAATTCTTACACCCCATAGAAGACATTTCATATCATGACTGCTGTTACTGTAAAGAATCCTAACAGGACCTGTGTGAACTCTGCCACACTGAGCTTTTCCTTCTTTTCTCACCTTTCTCACAGTTTAATCCAGTGAAGAACTCTGAGCAGCGACACGTGTATCCTTGCTCCGTGTTCACACATGTTCCGTGGTTAAGACATGGCTGTGAGCTGCAGGGATCTGATCAAGAAGTTTCATGTTAACATAATGCTTCTGCATGGGGGGGCCAATTACTATAGAGTGAGGCTCTGGGGCCACTCTCTGCACTGACCATGTACCTCTCCTAGTGGGTGGGGTCTTCTGGTGTGATGTCAGAGCTGTGCTGGGTGCACTGCCCAATCAGAAGTCTCCCTCCTGCTGATCCTCCCCCCTCTAAGAATCACGCAGGCAGGAAGGGGGTCTGCAGGCAGGAGGGGGATCTGCAGGCAGGAGGGGAATCTGCAGGCAGGAGGGGGGTCTGCAGGCAGGAGGGGGATCTGCAGGCAGGAAGGGGGTCTGCAGGCAGGAAGGGGGTCTGCAGGCAGGAAGGGGGTCTGCAGGCAGGAAGGGGGTCTGCAGGCAGGAGGGGGATCAGCAGGCAGGAAGGGGGTCTGCAGGCAGGAAGGGGATCTGCAGGCAGGAAGGGGGTCTGCCGGCAGGAAGGGGGATCTGCAGGCAGGAAGGGGTGTCTGCAGGCAGGAAGGGGGTCTGCAGGCAGGAGGGGGCTCTGCAGGCAGGAGGGGAATCTGCAGGCAGGAGGGGGGTCTGCAGGCAGGAGGGGGATCTGCAGGCAGGAAGGGGATCTGCAGGCAGGAAGGGGGTCTGCCGGCAGGAAGGGGGATCTGCCGGCAGGAAGGGGGATCTGCCGGCAGGAAGGGGGTCTGCAGGCAGGAGGGGGATCTGCAGGCAGGAAGGGGGTCTGCAGGCAGGAAGGGGGTCTGCAGGCAGGAGGGGAATCTGCAGGCAGGAGGGGGGTCTGCAGGCAGGAGGGGGATCTGCAGGCAGGAAGGGGATCTGCAGGCAGGAAGGGGATCTGCAGGCAGGAAGGGGGTCTGCCGGCAGGAAGGGGGATCTGCAGGCAGGAAGGGGTGTCTGCAGGCAGGAAGGGGGTCTGCAGGCAGGAAGGGGCTCTGCAGGCAGGAGGAGGCTCTGCAGGCAGAAAGGGCTGCAGGCAGGAGGGGATCTGCAGGCAGGAGGGGGGTCTGCAGGCAGGAAGGGATCTGCAGGCAGGAGGGGGGTCTGCAGGCATGAAGGGGGGTCTGCAGGCAGGAGGGGGGATCTGCAGCAAGGAAGGGGGTCTGCAGGTAGGAAGGTGATCTGCAGGCAGGATGTGGGGGGGTCTGCAGGCAGGAAGGGGGGGTGTGCAGGCAGGAAGGGGGGTCTGCAGGCAGGAAGGGGAGTCTGCAGGCAGGAAGGGGAGTCTGCAGGCTGGAAGGAGGGTCTGCAGGCAGAAAGGGATGTCTGCAGGCAGGAAAGGGAGTCTGCAGGCAAGAAGGGGGGTCTGCAGGCAGGAAAGGGAGTCTGCAGGCAGGAAGGGGAGTCTGCAGGCAGGAAGGGGGGTCTGCAGGCAGGAAGGGGGTCTGCATACTCCAGGATGTAGATTTACCCTCCACAGAGTCATCGTAGTTCAGGTTCAGTGCATAGAAGAAGTTCTCCACAAGTTGTCTTCCCAGATTTTTCAGCAACTGTTCTGTAAAACAAGGAAGATGAATCATAGAATCATAGAATCATAGAATGCTAGAGTTGGAAGGGACCTCCTGGGCCATCTGGTCCAACCCCCTGCTCAAAGCAGGATTCGCTAAATCATCCCAGTTAGATGTCTGTCCAGCCTCTGTTTGAAGACTTCCATTGAAGGAGAACTCACCACTTCTCGTGGCAGCCTGTTCCACTCATTGATCACTCTAACTGTCAAAAAGTTTTTTCTAATATCTAATCTGTGTCTCCTCCCATTCAGCTTCATCCCATTGCTTCTAGTCTTTCCTTGTGCAAATGAGAATAAAGTTGATCCTTCTACAATGTGACAGCCCTTTAGATATTTGTAGACAGCTATTAAGTCTCCTCTCAGTCTTCTCTTTTGCAAACTAAACATTCCCAAATCCTGCAACCTTTCCTCATAAGACAGGGTTTGCAGACCGGTCACCATTCTGGTCGCTCTTTTCTGAACTTGCTCCAGTTTGTTGATGTCTTTTTTAAAATGTGGTGCCCAAAATTGGACACAATATTCCAGATGAGGTCTGACCAAAGAGGAGTAGAGGGAAATAATTACTTCACGTGATCTAGACTGTATGCTTCTGTTAATACATCCTAGAATTGCATTTGCCTTTTTTGCTGCTGCATCACACTGTTGACTCATATTCAGTCTGTGATCTATTAGTATACCCAAGTCTTTTTCACATGTGCTGTCACTTAGCCCTATTCCTCCCATTCTATATATGCTTTTTTCATTTTTATTGCCCAGATGTAGTACTTTGCATTTCTCCCTGTTAAAAACCATTCTGTTAGTTGCTGCCCACTTCTCCAGTTTATTTAAATCTTTATGAATCCTCTCTCTCTCTTCTCTAGTATTAGCTATCCCTCCTAGCTTTGTGTCATCAGCAAATTTAATCAGTTTACCCTCAATTCCTTCATCTAAATCATTGATAAAGATGTTGAACAATACAGGGCCCAGGACAGAGCCCTGTGGTACCCCACTTGAGACATTCTTCCAACTGGATGTGCAGCCATTTACGACCACTCTTTGGGTCCGATCACTAAGCCAGTTATGAATCCACCTAACAGTTGCCTTGTCCATTCCATACTTAGTCATTTTTTCAATAAGGATTGTATGAGAGACTTTGTCAAATGCTTTGCTGAAGTCAAGATATACTATATCTACAGCATTTCCTTGATCCACCCAATCAGTAATACCGTCATAGAAGGAAATTAAATTAGTCTGACATGACTTATTAGTTACAAACCCATGCTGACTCTGTTTAATCACTTCATTCTTATCCAGGTATTGACATACATGTTGTTTAATAATTTGTTCAAAGATCTTTCCTGGTATAGAAGTCAGACTCACCGGCCTATAGTTGCCTGGGTCCACCTTCTTCCCCTTTTTGAAGATAGGAACAACATTTGCTCTTCTCCAGTCTTCTGGCACTTCTCCTGTTCTCCAAGAATTTTCAAAGATTATGGAGAGGGGTTCAAAAATTTCTTCTGCTATCTCCTTCAGTACTCTGGGGTGTAATTCATCTGGACCTGGAGACTTGAATTCATTTAGGTTAGCTAAGTGTTTCCTCACTATCTTTCTGTTTATAGATATCCTGGATTCTTCTATTCCCTTAATAGGACAGTGAATAACAGTTGATGTTACATTTCCTTTCTGAGAGAAAACAGATGCAAAATAGGAATTTAAAAGTTCAGCCTTCTCAACATCCTGTCTTACCATTTCATCATTTTCATCCTGTAAAAATCCTATAGCATCTTTGACTTTTCTTTTACTTTTGACATATCCCCAAAATCCTTTATTATTGCTTTTGACATCTCTTGCAAGCCTCAATTCATTTTCAGCTTTAGCTAATCTGATTTGTGCCCTGCAGGTTCTGCAGACAGCATTATATTCTTCTTTAGATATGCCTCCCTCTTTCCATTTTATAAACATTTTTTTCTTCCTTTTTAGCATGTGCTTAAGTTCTGTGTTCATCCATCCTGGTTTCCTTAAATGCTTCCTATTCTTCCCTCTTTTCGGAATTGTTAACAACTGTGCTTTGAGAATTTCATTTTTCAAGATTTCCCATCCTTCCTGGACATTTTTGTCTTTAAGGATATCCAGCCATTGGATCCCTCCAATTCTCTTTCTGAATCCCTTAAAATCTGCCTTTCTGAAATCTAACCTTGACGTCTGAGTCTTCACAGGTCTTCCGCCTCTAGTTATCCAAAATTCTAAAATAGCATGGTCGCTACCTCCTAGGGTCCCAGCCACTTTTACCTCCAGGATGAAGCTCCAGGATGAGCTCCAGGATGAAGCAGTGACCAGCAAGCAGTGCTAGTGACCATGGCGGAGTGTAAATGCCACTGTCACCCCACGCCATCCCCCAAAACCTGTGAATGATTAGATGATGGGGGTAGTGGCTGCTTCTCCACCACTTTTAGATCCATCACCGCTGCTTGTTGTTAGTGACAACAAAAATGATAAAGCCATTTTGAGATCTTCTGTTTGTGGGTTTTATGTTAGGAGATTTCCCTGACAAAGCCGCACTGACACATTGTAACAAACCCATCAGCTGAGCGTGGAAACTAAGGGGACGTTAGTTATGATATAAAGGGTAGAATGTTGTCATTTGCTGACAGCAAGCAGAGATCTTGGAAAGGTGAGAAACTGAAATTCAAAGTAAGCCCCCCTTAATAATATTAATAATAATAATAATCTTTATTTATATAGCGCCAACATATTCCGCAGCGCTTTACAGTTTAACAGTTTCAAAACACAAGTCATAAGTAACAACATTAACAATACAATAAAGTAAAATAAGACGAAATAAGCCGCCCCTGCTGGTGAGAGCTTACAATCTACAATGAGGTGGGGGAGATACAGAGGACAGGGGTGTATTTACAATGGTGTATTTACAATGAAGGTCCAGCCATCTTGAAGACGTGAGGGATGGATGGAGATAGTGAATGGGCTACACACGCACACTTACACAGAGAATGACTTTGATTAGTGAATGTGATAGGCCGCTCTGAACAAATGTGTTTTGAGGGAGCGCCTAAAACTGTGCAAATTGTGGTTAGTCCTAATTTCTTGGGGTAGAGCATTCCAGAGGACTGACGCAGCTCGGGAGAAGTCTTGGAGTCGGGAGTGGGAGGTACGGATTAGTGCAGAGGTTAGTCGAAAGTCGTTTGCAGAGCGCAGCGATCGGCTAGGCCGATAGACAGAAATGAGGGAGGAGATATAGGGGGTGCCGCACCGTGGAGAGCTATGTGGGTGAGAACAAGTAATTTGAATTGGATCCTATAATGAATGGGCAGCCAGTGTAATGACTAACGAAGAGCGGACACGTCCAAGTACCGATTAGCCAGATGGACAACCCTGGCCGCTGCATTAAGTATGGACTGGAGAGGGGATAGTCGAGTGACGGGGAGGCCAATTAATAGAGCGTTGCAGTAATCCAGGCGGGAGTGGATCAGTGCTACAGTGAGGGTTTTTGTTGTTTCCATGGTGAGAAAAGGGCGGATTCTAGAGATGTTCTTTAGGTGTAAGCGGCAAGAGCGGGCAAGAGATTGTATATGGGATGTAAAGGAGAGATTGGTGTCAAACATAACACCCAGACAGCGCGCCTGCTGCCGGGGCGTTATTGTGGTACCACCCACGGAGAAGGAAATGTCAGATTTAGGGAGGTTAGTAGACGGCGGGAGCAGAAGAAGTTCAGTTTTGGAGAGGTTGAGTTTCAGATAGAGAGCGGACATGATATTGGAGACTGCAGACAGACAGTCAGTGGCGTTCTGTAGTACAGAGGGGGTAAGGTTGGGGAATGACGTATATAGTTGTGTGTCATCAGCATAAAGATGGTACTGAAAGCCAAATCTGCTGATGGTCTGTCCAATTGGGGCCGTGTAGAGAGAGAAGTGGACCAAGGACTGAGCCCTGAGGTACCCCGACAGTGAGAGGAAGAGGAGATGAAGTGGAGCCAGAGAACAGAACACTGAAGGAGATGTCAGAAAGATAGGAGGAGAACCAGGAGAGCAGTGTCCTTAATGCCTAGTGACTGGAGCCTACAGAGTAGGAGATGGTGGTCAACAGTGTCGTAAGCTGCAGATAGGTCGAGAAGAATGAGCAGAGAGTGGTCACCGTTACGTTTTGCTGTCAGAAGGTCATTGGTCACTTTGATGAGTGCAGTTTCAGTCGAATGTAGGGGGCGGAAGCCGGACTGTGAAGGGTCTAGGAGGTAGTGAGTGGAGAGGTAACGGGTAAGGCGGGAGTAATCTAGGCGCTCCAAAAGTTTAGAGATGAAGGGGAGATTGGAGACTGGTCTGTAGTTGTTTGTGCAGGATGGGTCGAGAGCAGGTTTCTTTAGTAATGGAGTAACGATGGCGTGTTTGGAGGAGGATGGGAAAATGCCTGAGGAGAGGGAGAGATTAAAGATTGTAGTTAGTGAGTTGTGACGACTGGAGAGAGAGACTGGAGGAGATGTGAGGGAATGGGATTGGTAGTGCATGTAGTCGGACGAGAAGAAGAGAGGAGTCTGGAGACTTCTTCTGTGATGGGATCAAATGTGGAAATTGAGCCAGGGGAGATGCAGGGAGGGATGGGAGTCACAGCACTTGGTGGTTGGGAGCAGATTTCCTGACTGATAGTATCTATTTTTTCTGAAAAGTGGGAGCCAGGTCATCAGCACACATGTCTGTGATAGGGGCTTGTGCTTTTGGCCTGAGGAGGGAGTGAAAGGTGTCAAAAGTTTCTTGGGGTTGTTGGCTAGTGAGATCAGGGTGGTGAAGTAGGTCTGTTTGGCGAGGTGAAGGGCAGCGTTATAGGTTCTTAACAGAAATTTGAAGTGGATGAAGTCTTCTGGTGTGCGGGTTTTCCTCCATAAGCGTTCAGCACACCTAGAGCATCGCTGGAGAAGTTGAGTTTGCGATGTGAGCCAGGGCTGTTTTACTCTGTGTTTGGAGGTTCTGAGGGTGAGGGGAGCTACTTGGTCAAGGGTGCTTCTAAGAGTGTCATTGAAGTAATGTACAGCCAGATCAGGACAGGAAGAAGAGGAGATTGGGGACAGTGATGAGTGTAGGGAGTCTGAAAGTGTCTGAGGGTTAATGGCTTGTAGATTTCTGACTGTGTGGTAGGTAGGAGTGAGCTGGGGTGGATGAGGATTTGTGAGAGTGAAGGAGAGAATGTTGTGGTCAGAGAGTGGAAGTGGTGAGTTATTTAGGAGGGAGATTGAACAGAGCCGGCCGAAGACCAGATCAAGGGTGTTACCATCCTTATGTGTCTCAGAGGTTGAAAGCTGTGAGAGGCCTAGAGAGGTGGTTAGTGATAGAAGCTGGGATCCAGATGTAGAAGTAGGGCTGTTAATGGGGATGTTGAAGTCTCCCAGGATAAGGGTTGGTAGTTCTGAGGACATGAAGTGCGGCAGCCAGGCTGAAAAGTGGTCAAGGAATGGGTGGGTGAGCCTGGGGGCCGGTATATGACCGCTACCCTGAGGGAGAGGGGACGAAAGAGCCTGACGGTGTGGACCTCAAAAGAAGGGAATAAGAGTGATGGAACTGGGGGGGATGACCTGGAAAGTGCATTGTGGGGACAGGAGTATGCTGACTTCACCCCCAGGTCTGTTTGTGGGTCTCGGGGCGTGAGAGAATTGTAAGCCACCGTAGGAAATGGCAGCAGGAGAGACAGTGTCAGAATCCTGAATCCAGGTTTCAGTGAGGGCCAACAGATTGAGTTGTTCAGAAAGTAGTTGTGCAGGAAAGGAAGCTTGTTACAAGCAGACCGTGGATTCCAGAGGGCACAAATAAAAGATGAAGATGAGGGAGTGCAAGTAATAGTAATAAGATTATTATGGTTTCGATATGAAGTAGGGTAGGGGGTTGAGGTTGGGGGAGATGTCACCTGAAATCAGTAGGAGAAGGAAGATAAAGAGCAAATAGTTGTTGGAATTGTAGGTAGTTTTTTCTGCGATGTGTTTGGGCAAGATGGGCTGAGGTTTCTCAGGAAGGTGAGGAGTGCATGGGAGCTGTACATGGGAGAGGGTAGTATAGAGGGGCTGATGTGTAAGAGTTGTGAAGGAGGGGGGATAGGGTGGTGAATATGGATGGCGAAGGAACACAGGAGGATAAAAATAAAGCACATGGTTGAGGGGGAGAGCAAAGTGTCGGTTACCTGATTCCTGCCCTAACTGCCATGTATAACTGCCGTTTTCATGATGCTTAGCTTCTGTGATGCTTTGCTTAGGGGATGCTTGCGTGCTGTACCCCGCACTGCGTGCTTCCCCTTAGCAACTACTACATATATAGGCCACACTACAGGCTCAGGAGAGAGGGATTGTGGGAGCTGGTTGGGTATAATTTGGCAGCTGGGGCCAGCACACCAGGGGATGGTTAGATGATCAAAGGCACTAGACCAGGCGATGTTAATGTGCTATAGCACCTTCCACCTGATAACATCTACAGAGGCCCCAGTCATGGATCTAAAGCAGTAAGTATTACATACAGTGCAACAAATGAGTTATACCAAAGCTTTAGCAGGCACATTAAAATATGTGGCAAAATGGTAAAGCAGGAGAACTACAGAGTTGTACCATTTGGATATATTGCAGCACAGAAATAGAGTCAGCAGAGGTAGGAAGTTGTATCATTCAGGCTGCTTGCTAGCAGTGAATGGAGTAAATACATGAAGGGTGGCTCAGTTCATTACCATTTAGATATATGCCCCTTAGTGTATTTCAATCTGTGAATGCCCTGTGTACCCCTGTACTTCCTGGTGTACTCCCCTCTGTGTACTCCCCCTCTGTGTACTGCCTCCCTGTATATTCCGTACTCCACCTCTCTGTACTCCCTCCCTGTATACTCTGTACTCCACCTCTCTGTACTGCTTCCCTGTATACTCCGTACTCCACCTCTCTGTACTCCCTCCCTGTATACTCTGTATTCCACCTCTGTGTACTGTCTCCCTGTATAATCTATACTCCCCCTCTGTGTACTGCCTCCCTGTATATTCCGTACTCCACCTCTCTGTACTCCCTCCCTGTATACTCTGTACTCCACCTCTCTGTACTGCTTCCCTGTATACTCCGTACTCCACCTCTCTGTACTCCCTCCCTGTATACTCTGTACTCCCCCTCTGTGTGCTGCCTCCCTGTATAATCTGTACTCCCCCTCTCTGTACTCCCTCCCTGTATACTCTGTATTCCACCTCTCTGTACTCCTTCCCTGTATACTCCGTACTCCACCTCTCTGTACTCCCTCCCTGTATACTCTGTACTCCCCCTCTGTGTACTGCCTCCCTGTATATTCCGTACTCCACCTCTCTGTACTCCCTCCCTGTATACTCTGTACTCCACCTCTCTGTACTCCTTCCCTGTATACTCCGTACTCCACCTCTATGTACTCCCTCCCTGTATACTCTGTACTCCCCCTCTGTGTACTCCCTCCCTGTATACTCTGTACTCCCCCTCTGTGTACTCCCTCCCTGTATACTCTGTACTCCCCCTCTGTGTACTGTCTCCCTGTATAATCTGTACTCCTCCTCTGTGTGCTGCCTCCCTGTATACTCCGTACTCCCCCTCTCTGTACTCCCTCCCTGTATACTCTGTACTCCCCCTCTGTGTACTGTCTCCCTGTATAATCTGTACTCCCCCTCTCTGTACTCCCTCCCTGTATACTCTGTACTCCCCCTCTGTGTGCTGCCTCCCTGTATACTCCGTACTCCCCCTCTCTGTACTCCCTCCCTGTATACTCTGTACTCCCCCTCTGTGTACTGTCTCCCTGTATAATCTGTACTCCCCCTCTCTGTACTCCCTCCCTGTATACTCTGTACTCCACCTCTCTGTACTCCCTCCCTGTATACTCTGTACTCCCCCTCTGTGTACTGTCTCCCTGTATAATCTGTACTCCTCCTCTGTGTGCTGCCTCCCTGTATACTCCGTACTCCCCCTCTGTGTACTCCCCTATATGTACCCTCTATATGTCCTTCCTCTGTCCTCCCGCACATTTCTCGCTGTGCGGCGCTCAGTAAACATCCGTGAGATAATATTTACCGTGATTCGTCAGACGATGGCGAAACTGCGGAAAGAAAGACGACAATAAGATACAAGGAACATAGGGGGCGCTAATCACTAACATGGCCAGTGTCGAGCTGCGGTGCCAAGGGCCCACCAGTAACATTGACTTTGGGGACCCACTCGTCACCTGTATACAAATATTACACTGCTCCCATTCCCAGGTTCACCTCTCTCTATAATAATACACTGGGTGAATGATCAGCAAAACGTGTGAATTATGCCAAGTACTGCCCATCCAGTGGGGTTGTGGGCCCCTGACTGCACAAGGGCCCTCCGGAGGATTCCCCTATGGGCCAGCCCGAGCGTGGCAAGAAGCAAATGAGCTGTAACACATAGCAACCAGAGATCGTCATCATTCAGGATCATGTACGATCATCAGATCACTTTCTCAGTCACAAGATCTCTGCTTGCTGTCAGTGCTGGAACACAAAGTGTTAAATAACATTCCTGCAGAGATTTCGGCCCTGTATTCAGGGGTTGAGGCGCAGCAGTCACCGCGGGGCCCGGGCACATGTGGGGTCCAAAGACCCCGAAGATAAGGAGAGGAGTTCCTTATCTTACACCGCAGCTGGGGGTCCGGACCCAGAACTCAGGGTTTGGGGGACACATCCAGATCCCGGATTGTTACAATGTATCAGCCGAGAGTTCAGGCTCATATGTCTCACAGAGGACTGGATACAATGTAACAAACCCTCAGCTGTAAGGAGCACTAGGGCAGGTCAATGGGAGCAAGAAAAGATCTTGTGATTGGGGAGGAAGTGAAGGCTCATAACAAAGTCCGGACCACGGTTATGTTCATACAGAGGTTTCCATTGTTCTTACGGAAATGTTCACATGGGAGGAAGGAAGAGGGAGGAAGAGGAAGGAAAGAAGGAAGAGGAAGGAAAGAAGGAAGAGGAAGGAAAGAAGGAAGAGGAAGGAAAGAAGGAAGAGGAAGGAAAGAAGGAAGAGGAAGGAAAGAAGGAAGAGGAAGAACAAGGAAGGGGAAGGAAGAGAGAGGATGGAAGGAATGAAGAGGAAAGAAAGAAGGAAGAAGGAAGGGGAAGGAAAGAAGGAAGAGGAAGGAAAGAAGGAAGAGGAAGAACAAGGAAGGGGAAGGAAGAGAGAGGATGGAAGGAATGAAGAGGAAAGAAAGAAGGAAGAAGGAAGGGGAAGGAGGAAGGAAAAGGAAGGAGACAGAAGGAAGAGAGAGGAAGGAAGAGGAAGAACAAGGAAGGGGAAGGAAGAGAGAGGATGGAAGGAATGAAGAGGAAAGAAAGAAGGAAGAAGGAAGGGGAAGGAGGAAGGAAAAGGAAGGAGACAGAAGGAAGAGAGAGGAAGGAAGAGGAAGAACAAGGAAGGGGAAGGAAGAGAGAGGATGGAAGGAATGAAGAGGAAAGAAGGAAGGGGAAGGAGGAAGGAAAAGGAAGGAAGAAGGAGACAGAAGGAAGGAAGAGGAAGAACAAGGAAGGGGAAGGAAGAGAGAGGATGGAAGGAATGAAGAGGAAAGAAAGAAGGAAGAGGAAGGAAAGAAAGAAGGAAGAAGGAAGGGCAAAGAAAAAGGAAAAGGAAGGAGACAGAAGGAAGAGAGAGGAAGGAAGGAAGGAATGAAGGAAAAGGAAAGAAAGAAGAGGAAGAAGAAGGAAGAGGAAGAAGAAGGAAGGGGAAGAAGAAGGAAGGGGAAGGAAAAGGAAGGAAGAGGAAGAAAGAAGAAGGAAGATAAAGGAGTGAAGAGAGAAAGGTAGGAAAGAAGGAAGAGACAGAGGGAGGAAGTCAACCCATAATATGTGCTGCCCCTTACATTCTAATGATCAAGTTGCCTCGTCTGGAGTTCATGTTTTGATCTCCGACTTTCAGAAGATGGCTGCGTCCATCAGGTGTCTGGCAGCTCAGTGTCACTCTACAGCTCCATACGGGGCTGAGACTATTCCACAACTGTGCTAAGCCTGAATACAGCGAGAACCACAGTCCATCTTTACTGTGAGACATTAATTTCAGTCCATCCAGAAAATTGCTAGAACCTTGAAGGTATACTCCAGTGCTGTCTCCAGTCTGAATCTACAGTGTGCACTTTGTAATAATAAGTGTTGGGTGTAATGCCTGACTGTCAGGCGTCCCTCAGAGTCAGGGGCAGCTCTCAGCTGTAGCTAATAGGGGGTCCCATCAATAGACCCCACTGTGGGCTCAGGACGCTCAGGCAGGCAGTGATGGACGGCGTCTCCAGTAATGGTGGTACTTGTGCTGTCTATGCTCCTGGCCCTGCATTTTCTGTAGATTGTCAGCTCTTATGCTCCAGGAGGAGGTGACAGTCTCTGCTCCTGTGTGTCTGGTGCTGTACGCCCCCCACCCTGACATACCGTCTGAGACGTTGGGGTACAGCACATAAGGATGATGAAGGTGAGGAGGAATCCGGGTCTGCGGCTCATCATGGCCTCACACATCCTGCAGGTCTCCGTCCATCGCACAGTCCAGAGTCTACACGGCTCGTCCCCGACCTTTACATTAGTAAATAATGAGGCTGGTGCCGGAGCTCAGCGCAAAACATACAGATGTAGCAGAGCTCGGTGTGTCATTTACCTGTCAGGGTCCCCCAACACCCCCACGTGGCACAACCATATATAAGGGCAGGGGGAGCAGCCCCCCAACTCCTCCACATGGCACAACCATATAAAAGGGGGGCAGCCCCCCCAACTCCTCCACATGGCACAACCATATAAAAGGGGGGCAGCCCCCCCAACTCCTCCACGTGGCACAACCATATAAAAGGGGGGCAGCCCCCAACACCCCCACATGGCACCACCATATATAAGGGCAGGGGTACAGCCCCCCAACACCTCCACATGGCACAACCATATAAAAGGGGGGCAGCCCCCAACACCCCCACATGGCACAACCATATAAAAGGGGGGCAGCCCCCAACATCTCCACATGGCACAGCCATATATAAGGGGAGTAGCCCCCCAACACCTCCACGGGGCACAACCATATATAAGGGGAGCAGCCCCCCAACACCTCCACGTGGCACAACCATACATGAGGGGGGGCATCCCCCAAAAACTCCACGTGGCGCAATATAAGGGGAGCCAGCCCCCCAACACCTCCACATGGCACAACAATATTTAAGGGGGTATCCACCAACACCTCCACATGGCACAACCATATAAAAGGGGAGCAGCCCCCCAACACCTCCACATGGCACAACCATATAAAAGGGGGGCAGTGCCCCAACACCTCCACATGGCACAACCATATAAAAGGGGAGCAGCCCCCCCAACTCCTCCACATGGCACAACCATATAGAAGGGGGGCAGTCCCCCAACACCTCCACGTGGCACAACCATATAAAAGGGGAGCAGCCCCCCAACACCTCCACATGGCACAACCATATATAAGGTGGGCAGCCCCCCAACACCTCCACGGGGCACAACCATATACAGTGGAGAAAAAAAGTATTTAGTCAGTCAGCAATAGTGCAAGTTCCACCACTTAAAAAGATGACAGGCGTCTGTAATTTACATCATAGGTAGACCTCAACTATGGGAGACAAACTGAGAAAAAAAAATCCAGAAAATCACATTGTCTGTTTTTTTTTTTTCATTTTATTTGCATATTATGGTGGAAAATAAGTATTTGGTCAGAAACAAAATTTCATCTCAATAGTTTGTGATATATCCTTTGTTGGCAATGACAGAGGTCAAACGTTTTCTGTAAGTCTTGACAAGGTTGCCACACACTGTTGTTGGTATGTTGGCCCATTCCTCCATGCAGATCTCCTCTAGAGCAGTGATGTTTTTGGCTTTTTGCTTGGCAACACGGACTTTCAACTCCCTCCAAAGGTTTTCTATAGGGTTGAGATCTGGAGACTGGCTAGGCCACTCCAGGACCTTGAAATGCTTCTTACGAAGCCACTCCTTCGTTGCCCTGGCGGTGTGCTTTGGATCATTGTCATGTTGAAAGACCCAGCCACTAGAGTTGAGCGAAACGGGTCGAAAAAATTCAAAAGTCGCCGACTTTTGGCAAAGTCGGGTTTCATGGAACGAAACCCGACCCTAGGATGAGGTCGGCCACGAGGTCGGCGACTTACGCGCCAAAGTCGCGTTTCAAAAGTTTGTTTTGCGCTCTTTTTCAGCCAATCAGGATCCACGGACACTGTGGGCAACGTGATGACCTAGGCACGGGTCACCACCATCTTTCAGAAAGGCATGCAAGTGATTGGCTTGCTTTGGTGGGCGTCACAGGGGGTATAAAAGGGCGTGCACGCCGACCGCCATCTTACTTCTGCCGATCTTAGTATAGGGAGAGGTTGCTGCTGATTCTGTAGGGAGAGCGTTAGGCAGGGAAGAAGACAAAAAAACTGCTTCTGCTGCTAGCGATTTGGCCTGCACAACACACAAGTCACTGTGTGTGCAGTGCAAGGGGAGGCTATATTGTGGTGTATCAGTGGTGTTGGTTGTTGGGCTGCCTTTTAAGGCTTCCTGACACGCTGGCATTGCTGTTTACCCACTGCTCCGCAAACTGCTTTTTTAAAAGCAATCCAATCTCCCTTATCCTCTAGTCACTTTTGTCACAGCTGTGCCATCGAGCCTGTCACATAGCGCTCAGATATCAGTGGGCCTCACACAATCCACAAGTGTCCAGTGTCCAAAAGTGTACGCAGAGATTCAAAATCTCCATTATCCTCTCGTCACTTTGGTCACAGGCAGCTGTGCCATCGAGCCTGTCACATAGCGCTCAGATATCAGTGGGCCTCACACAATCCACAAGTGTCCAGTGTCCAAAAGTGTGCGCAGAGATTCAAAATCTCCATTATCCTCTCGTCACTTTGGTCACAGGCAGCTGTGCCATCGAGCGTGTCACATAGCGCTCAGATATCAGTGGGCCTCACACAATCCACAAGTGTCCAGTGTCCAAAAGTGTGCGCAGAGATTCAAAATCTCCATTATCCTCTCGTCACTTTTGTCACAGGCAGCTGTGCCATCGAGCCTGTCACATAGCGCTCAGATATCAGTGGGCCTCACACAATCCACAAGTGTCCAGTGTCCAAAAGTGTGCGCAGAGATTCAAAATCTCCATTATCCTCTCGTCACTTTTGTCACTGGCAGCTGTGCCATCGAGCCTGTCACATAGCGCTCAGATATCAGTGGGCCGCACACAATCCACAAGTGTCCAATGTCCAAAAGTGTGCGCAGAGATTCAAAATCTCCATTATCCTCTCGTCACTTTGGTCACAGCTGTGCCATCGAGCCTGTCACATAGCGCTCAGATATCAGTGGGCCTCACACAATCCACAAGTGTCCAGTGTCCAAAAGTGTGCGCAGAGATTCAAAATCTCCATTATCCTCTCGTCACTTTGGTCACAGGCAGCTGTGCCATCGAGCGTGTCACATAGCGCTCAGATATCAGTGGGCCTCACACAATCCACAAGTGTCCAGTGTCCAAAAGTGTGCGCAGAGATTCAAAATCTCCATTATCCTCTCGTCACTTTGGTCACAGGCAGCTGTGCCATCGAGCGTGTCACATAGCGCTCAGATATCAGTGGGCCTCACACAATCCACAAGTGTCCAGTGTCCAAAAGTGTGCGCAGAGATTCAAAATCTCCATTATCCTCTCGTCACTTTGGTCACAGGCAGCTGTGCCATCGAGCGTGTCACATAGCGCTCAGATATCAGTGGGCCTCACACAATCCAAAAGTGTCCACTGTCCACAAGTGTGTGCAGAAATTCTAAATCTCCCCTGTCCTATAGACACCTTGTACCTTGTTTTACATTACTATATAGTTTGTTGGATTGTGTCTACATTTCTACCAAAAATGAGGAAGGCTGGTGGAAGAGGCCGTGGAATTGGGCGGGGGTTGGCAGCTGGTAATGATGGTGTTGATGGTGGATCTGATGGTAGTGGCAAGAGCAAAATAGGACCGAATGCAGGAGGTGCTGACCCTGCGTCATCGTCTGGCTACATAAGGCCTCGAACGCTTAGTTTTCTAGGAGTTGGCAAACCGCTTTTAAAGGCAGAGCATCAGGAAAAAGTTTTGTCTTACATTGCTGACTCAGCCTCCAGCTCTATCGCCTCCTCTTCTTCAGTTGTAAAAAGTAAAAGCACTGAGTCGTCATTGGAGGCTCATGTTCATGAACCACACCTTTCCTTGTGTCCTTCACCCCAACCAAGATTGAAGGATGACGCAGGCCATACTACTGATTACTCCATGGAGCTGTTTTCACATACCATGCCTGGATTATCAAGTCAAATGGTGAATTACCCAGGCCAAAATGAATCTGACATGGAGTGCACTGATGCACAGCCGCTCATGGATGATTCTGCTGGTACATTCTCTCAGAGCACTACATTGTCCTCGCAGTGTACAGAGCCAGATTCTGACCCTGATGAGACTCAGGTGCCCCTTCCCGCACACTATACCACCATACACGGTGACACAGAGAAAGGTGCACATGACATAGAAGAGGAGGTGATGGATGACCCAGTTGTTGACCCAGATTGGCATCCATTGGGGGAAGAGGGTGCTGCTTCCAATAGCTCAGATGAGGAGCATCCACAGCAGACATCGACATCGCAACAGCTGTTATCTGGCAGGCCCGGAGCACTCCAAAGACAGGTTCCAAACATCAAAAGAGTTGCTGGACAGCTTGTCCAGAGGGTCAAAAGATCACAGCGTGCTAGGCCGCAAAATGTCTGCCAAAGTAGGAAGATTGCAGTGTGGCACTTTTTTGAACAAAATCCTCATGATCAGGCCAAGGTTATCTGTAAGAAGTGCGCAAAGACCTTTAGCCGAGGGAAAAATCTGAAAAATTTGAATACCAGTTGCATGCTTAGACATTTAACCAGCATGCACTTGCAAGCGTGGACACAACACCAAACCTCAAGTGCCACATGTGCAACTGATCACAACGAAGGTAGTCAGCAACGCTACATTGTTTCCCCCACTGTAAGCCCACCGGTTAGCACAGCAGCAAATGTTGAGGTGTCGTTGCAAGACCACAACAGTCAGGGAATCCCACTGTTATATCAACGAAAGACTGATTCTAGGCCATCAGAAAGAACACCAACTCCATCACCATCATCAACCCTCTCTCAGTCCGCCCTGTCCACCGCTACTTCCACCATATGCAGCTCTCAAGTCCAGCTCACCCTCCCAGACACTATGAGTAGGTCAAGAAAGTACTCAGTCTCTCATCCGCGTACACTGGGTTTGAACGCCCACATTGCCAAACTAATCTCGTTTGAGATGATGCCCTTTCGGTTGGTGGAAAGCTCAGCTTTCCGCGAACTCATGGCCTATGCAGTACCACGCTATGACCTACCCAGTCACCACTTCTTCTCTCGCAAAGCCATCCCAGCCCTCCACCATCATGTAAAAGACCGCATTGTCCATGCACTCAAGCAGTCAGTGAGCAGAAAGGTGCACCTCACAACTGATGCATGGTCCAGTCGGCATGGCCAGGGCCGTTACGTGTCCATCACTGGGCACTGGGTTAATGTGGTGGATGCAGGGTCCACAGGGGACAGCGGTGGTGGGACAGTGCTGCCTAGCCCACGGTCTAGGAAACAGTTGGCTGTAGGCGTTCGACCCTCCTCCTCCTCCTCCAGAAGCGAAAGCTCGTCCACAGAGCGCAGTCGTACGAGCACTCCATCTGCAGCTGCCACTGTTGCACACGATGTGTCCCCCTATCGAGCAGCTAGTGGAAAGCGTCAGCAGGCTGTGTTGCAGATGATGTGTTTGGGCGACAGACACACCGCCGAGGTGCTGGCCGAGTACTTGAAGCGACAAACTGAGTCATGGCTGGGCAGTGTACATCTTGAGGCAGGCAAGGTAGTTAGTGATAACGGCCGTAATTTTGTGGCAGCCATAGCCCTTTCAAAACTCAGCCACATACCTTGCTTGGCTCACACCTTGAACCTGGTGGTGCAGTGCTTCCTCAAAAATTATCCGGAGTTAACAGCCCTGCTCCAGAAGGTGCGAAGACTGTGCGCGCACATCCGCCGGTCGCCTGTACACTCCGTTCGTATGCAGAAGCTGCAGCGATTGCTCCACCTTCCCAACCACCGCCTCATTATCGACATTGCAACAAGGTGGAACTCCACCCTGCACATGGTGGAGCGGCTGTGCGAGCAGAGGCAGGCCATAATGCATTTGTGGGAGGATACACGGCCAGGCACTTTGAGAGCAGACATGGAGTTGACAGGCGTGCAGTGGTCGAAGCTGAAAGACCTTTGTAAAGTCCTTCAGTGTTTTGAGGAATGCACACGGCTGGTGAGCGCAGATGACGCCATCCTAAGCATGAGCATCCCACTTATGCGTCTGCTCATGCAAACTTTGACGCACCTTAAGGAGCAGGCGTCTGCAGCCAATGTTGATGAGGAGGAAGAGGAGGAGGGAATCCTTTGATGACATTCAGCCATTGTCTGCTCAGGGACCTCTCCTGGACGAGGTGGAGGAAGAAGAAGAGGAGGAGGAGGATGATGGGGATGATTACTTAGGGGTGGAGGATGCATCTCGTGGGGCAAGTGAAAATGTTGGCGTGGCAAGGTCTGGTACAGGGTTTGTGCGTGACTGGAGGGATGTGGATTTGCCAGAAAGTGCTCCTCCACCCAGCACTCGCAGTGCATCATTGACACCGGGAACATTGGCCCACATGTCAGATTATGCCTTGCGGATCCTAAAAAGTGACCCCCGCATTGCCAAAATGAAGAACGATGACGACTACTGGTTGGTCAGCATCCTGGATCCACGCTATAAAGGCAAATTACAAAACATCATGCCACAGGAGAACCTTGACCTAATATTGGCTAATAAACAAGCAACTCTGGTAAATCGGTTGCTTGAGGCATTCCCAGCACACAGCAGCGGTGATGGTTCTCACACGAGCCGTACGGGCCGGGGGCAGCTTGGCAGAGGTGTTCGTGGTGCACACAGCAGAAGTGGCGTTGGAGACAGGGGTTTCATGACAATGTTGTGGACTGATTTTTCAAATACCGCTCACACAACTGGTAATACTGCATCGATGGAAAGTGACAGGAGACAGCAGTTGTCAACTATGGTTACAAACTACTTTTCCTCCCATATCGATGTTCTCCCACACAGGTCATTCCCCTTTGACTATTGGGCCGCTAAACTGGACACCTGGCCTGAATTGGCCCAATATGCCTTACAGGAGCTCGCTTGCCCAGCTGCAAGTGTGCTATCGGAAAGAGTTTTCAGTGCAGCTGGATCAATCCTGACAGAAAAAAGGACCCGTCTGTCAACCCAAAATGTGGATGATCTAACCTTCATTAAAATGAACCACGCATGGGTTTCCAAGGATTTTGTCCCACCTTCCCCTGATGACACATAGGGTGACAGAAAAATGGCTTGCTTTGGTCCACCTCTTCCTGGTACTTCACCTATTTCGCCTTTTGCATCAGCTGAATGTCCAACATCAACATATGCCACTTTCTAAAACTCCCTAACTGTGCTGCCTTCCCCCCCATGGCCGGGGTCACCACCTACCGCACGACACCATGCGAGTGCCGTTGCCCTGGACAGGTGGGTAGGCCAACTCTTGGGCGCGGGCACTGGCACAGGGTCCCTCATAGTGCAATCAAGTGTCTCTGACGGTGGTGGTGCACACCCGCCGTCAGACACACCGCTCTACTATGAGGGGCCCAGTGCCAGTACCGACGCCCACGAGTGGGCCACCCTTGCTTGGGCAGGGCCCCAGCATTTGCAATCTTTACCTCTCCCTGCTCCTCCGCTGTGTAATCTGGGCGGTCAAATCCATACTGTGCCTGACACCGTCTGAGCCTGCCTCCTGAGACATATATTTTGAATGTGTACGCTATCCATACATGTTATCCGGGGATACGGTACCCTTTCTAACCTTTGTGCAATCACGTGCAATCCATACTGTGCCTGACACCGTCTGAGCCTGCCTCCTGAGACATATATTTTGAATGTGTACGCTATCCATACATGTTATCCAGGGATACGGTACCCTTTCTAACCTTTGTGCAATCACGTGCAATCCATACTGGGCCTAACACCGTCTGAGCCTGCCTCCTGAGACATATATTTTGAATGTGTACGCTATCCATACATGTTATCCGGGGATACGGTACCCTTTCTAACCTTTGTGCAATCACGTGCAATCCATACTGGGCCTGACACCGTCTGAGCCTGCCTCCTGAGACATATATTTTGAATGTGTACGCTATCCATACATGTTATCCAGGGTTACGGTACCCTTTCTAACCTTTGTGCAATCACGTGTAATCCATACTGGGCGTGAGAATGGCTGGCGAGCTGTTAAGCAAGCTACAGCACCTGTCCAGACAAGTACAGGGATTCCCTAGCGAGGAGACTTATTTGATTGTTTTCAATGTTGGGACAGCAATTTTTGGGGAGCACTATACTCTGGAGAATGATAGATGGGGCCCACCATACACTGGAACATTCCAAAGGTGGACATCAGACACTGGAGCAGCATTTACAGGGCCCATTATACACTAGAGCATTAGAAATGGGGCCCATTATGTTTGGAGCATTATTTGGGCCCATAAGACAGTGGAGCTTCATCCATGGGGACCAACATATACTGTAGCATTATGTGGAGCTCATCATATACTGTTTCAAACATTATATGGGACCAATGATTCTGTATGGAGAAATAGATGGGCCTCGTCATGAGATGTAAAAAGTGAGGTATTTTTCATTGTACTATACCGCTATTTATCTGCCGTATCGGAGCGTGATGAGTTGTGGTATGTGTAAAGGGGCGCTCTTTCGCCCAGGGCACATGAAAACCTGCAGCCAGCCCTCCCCCCCACAACTTTAGCCACATAACCCCCATTTTTCAGTGCGTAACTTGTATTATGAAGTTAATTAAGGTTGACAAGCTTAAGTAAGAAGAATTGATGCTTTTGGCATTCAAATGGGCACTGTAGGTGTGTTTCCTGTCCTCCTCTCACTGCCGACTTTTATTCCCCATTGACTTACATTGGGTTTCGTGTTTCGGGACGACCCCGACTTTTCCCTATAATCGGACGATCTTGCTCGACCCGACTTTTGGAAAAGTCGGGTTTCATGAAACGAAACGCGACCCTAAAAAACCAAAAGTCGCTCAACTCTACCAGCCACGTTTCATCTTCAATGCCCTTGCTGATGGAAGGAGGTTTGCACTCAAAATCTCACGATACATGGCCCCATTCATTCTTTCATGTACCCGGATCAGTCGTCCTGGCCCCTTTGCAGAGAAACAGCCCCAAAGCATGATGTTTCCACCACCATGCTTTACAGTAGGTATGGTGTTTGATGGATGCAACTCAGTATTCTTTTTCCTCCAAACACGACAAGTTGTGTTTCTACCAAACAGTTCCAGTTTGGTTTCATCAGACGATAGGACATTCTCCCAAAACTCCTCTGGATCATCCAAATGCTCTCTAGCAAACTTCAGACGGGCCCGGACATGTACAGGCTTAAGCAGTGGGACACGTCTGGCACTGCAGGATCTGAGTCCATGGTGGCGTAGTGTGTTACTTATGGTAGGCCTTGTTACATTGGTCCCAGCTCTCTGCAGTTCATTCACTAGGTCCCCCCCGCGTGGTTCTGGGATTTTTGCTCACCGTTCTTGTGATCATTCTTACCCCACGGGGTGGGATTTTGCGTGGAGCACCAGATCGAGGGAGATTATCAGTGGTCTTGTATGTCTTCCATTTTCTAATTGTTGCTCCCACAGTTGATTTCTTCACTCCAAGCTGGTTGGCTATTGCAGATTCAGTCTTCCCAGCCTGGTGCAGGGCTACAATTTTGTTTCTGGTGTCCTTTGACAGCTCTTTGGTCTTCACCATAGTGGAGTTTGGAGTCAGACTGTTTGAGGGTGTGCACAGGTGTCTTTTTATACTGATAACAAGTTTAAACAGGTGCCATTACTACAGGTAATGAGTGGAGGAAAGAGGAGACTCTTAAAGAAGAAGTTACAGGTCTGTGAGAGCCAGAAATCTTGATTGCTTGTTTCTGACCAAATACTTATTTTCCACCATAATATGCAAATAAAATGAAAAAAAAACAGACAATGTGATTTTCTGGATTTTTTTTTCTCAGTTTGTCTCCCATAGTTGAGGTCTACCTATGATGTAAATTACAGACGCCTCTCATCTTTTTAAGTGGTGGAACTTGCACTATTGCTGACTGACTAAATACTTTTTTGCCCCACTGTATAAGGGGAGCAGCCCCCCAACACCTCCACGTGGCACAACCATATGTAAGGGGGCAGCCCCCCAACACCTCCACATGGCACAACCATATAAAAGGGGGGCAGTCCCCCAACACCTCCACGTGGCACAACCATATAAAAGGGGAGCAGCCCCCCCAACTCCTCCACG
Source organism: Dendrobates tinctorius (assembly GCF_039654945.1). Taxonomy (NCBI): domain Eukaryota; kingdom Metazoa; phylum Chordata; class Amphibia; order Anura; family Dendrobatidae; genus Dendrobates; species Dendrobates tinctorius. The sequence goes on along the minus strand of NW_027362194.1, from coordinate 272,440 downwards.
TGGCACAACCATATAAAAGGGGAGCAGCCCCCAACACCTCCATGTGGCACAACCATATATAAGGGGGAACCCCCCAACACCTCCACGTGGCACAACTATATATAAGGACAGTCCCCAACGTCTCCACATGGCACAAACATATATAAGGGGGGCAGCCCCCCAACACCTTCACATGGCAAAACCATATAAAAGGGGAGCAGCACCACAACACCTCCACGTGGCACAAACATATATAAGGGGAGTAGCTCCCCAACACCTCCATGTGGCACAACAATATACAAGGGGGCATCCGCCAACATCTCCACGTGGCACAACCATATATAAGGGGGGCACCCCCAAGACCTCCACGTGGCACAGCCATATATAAGAGGAGCAGCCCCCCAACACCTCCATGTGGCACAACCATATATAAGGGGAGCACCCCCCCAACACTTTCACGTGGCACAACAATATATAAGGGGGCATCCCCAACACCTCCGCTTGGCACAACAATATGTAAAGGGGGCATACCCCAACACCTCCACGTGGCACAACCATATATAAGGGGAGCAGCCCCCCAACACCTCCATGTGGCACAAACATATATAAGGTGGGCAGCCCCCCAAACACCTACACATGGCACAGCCATATATAAGGGGAGTAGCCCCCCAACACCTCCACGGGGCACAACCATATATAAGGGGAGCAGCCCCCCAACACCTCCATATGGCAAAGCAATATATAAAGGGGGCATCCCCCAACACCTTCACGTTGCACAACCATATATAATGGGAGCAGCCCCCAACACCTCCACGTGGCACAACCATATATAATGGGAGCAGCCCCCCAACACCTCCACGTGGCACAACCATACATGAGGGGGGCATCCCCCAACACCTCCACGTGGCACAACCATATATAAGGGGGTATCCCCCAACAACTCCACATGGCACAACCATATATAAGGGGAGCAGCCCCCAACACATGCCCGTGGCACAACCATATATAAGGGGAGCAGCCCCCCAACACCTCCCCGTGGCACAACAATATATAAGTGGGTATCCCCCAACACCTGCACATAGTACAACCATATATAAGGGGAGCAGCCCCCCAACACCTCCACATGGCACAACAATATATAAGGGGGCATACCAACACCTCCACGTGGCACAACCATATATAAGGGGAGCAGCCCCCCAACACCTCCACGTGACACAACAATATATAAGGGGGCATCCTCCAACAACTCCACATGGCACAACCATATAAAAGGGGGCAGCCCCCCAGCACCTCCAAGTGGCACAACCATATATAAAGGGAGCAGCCCCCCAGCACCTCCACATGGTACAACAATATATAAGGGGACAGCCCATCCACAACACCTCCACGTGGCACAACCACATATAAAGGGAGTAGCCCCCCAACACCTCCACGTGGCACAAGCATATATAAGGAGGACAGCCCCCCAACACATCCACAAGGCACAAACATATATAAGGGGGGCAGCCCCCCAACACCTCCACGTGGCACAACAATATATAAGGGGAGCAGCCCCCCAATACCTCCACATGGCACAACAATATATAAGGGGACAGCCCATCCCCAACACCTCCACGTGGCACAACCATATATAAGGGGGGCAGCCCCCCAACACCTCCACATGGCACAAGCATATATAAGGAGGACAGCCCCCCAACACATCCACAAGGCACAAACATATAAAAGGGGGGCAGCCCCCCAACACCTCCACATGGCACAACCATATATAAGGTGAGCAGCCCTCCAACACCTCCACATGGCACAACAATATATAAGGGGACAGCCCATCCCCAACATCTCCACGTGGCACAACCATATATAAGGAGAGTAGCACTCCAACACCTCCACATGGCACAAACATATAAAAGGTGGGCAGCCCCCCAACACCTCCACATGGCACAGCCATATATAAGGGGAGTAGCCCCCCAACACCTCCACATGGCACAACCATACATAAGGTGAGCAGCCCTCCAACACCTCCACGTGGCACAGCATATATAAGGGGAGCATCCCCCCAACACCTCCACATGGCACAACCATATAAAAGGGGAGCAGCGCCCCCAACTCCTCCACATGGCACAACCATATAAAAGGGGGGCAGCCCCCCAACACCTCCACGTGGCACAACCATATATAAGTAGGACAGCCCCCCAACACCTACACGTGGCACAACCATATAAAAGGGCAGCAGCCACCCCAACTCCTCCATAGGGCACAACCATATAAAAGGGGAGCAGCCCCCAACACCTCCACATGGCACAACCATATAAAAGGGGAGCAGCCCCCCCCAACTCCTCCACATGGCACAACCATATAAAAGAGGGGTAGCCCCCCAACACCTCCACGTGGCACAACCATATATAAGGGGGCAGCCCCCCAACACCTCCACATGGCACAACCATATAAAAGGGGGGCAGTCCCCCAACACCTCCACGTGGCACAACCATATAAAAGGGGAGCAGCCCCCCCAACTCCTCCACGTGGCACAACCATATAAAAGCGGAGCAGCCCCTAACACCTCCATGTGGCACAACCATATATAAGGGGCAGCCCCCCAACACCTCCACGTGGCACAACTATATATAAGGACAGTCCCCAACGTCTCCACATGGCACAAACATATATAAGGGGGGCAGCCCCCCAACACCTTCACATGGCAAAACCATATAAAAGGGGAGCAGCACCACAACACCTCCACGTGGCACAAACATATATAAGGGGAGTAGCTCGCCAACACCTCCATGTGGCACAACAATATACAAGGGGGCATCCGCCAACATCTCCACATGGCACAACCATATATAAGGGGGGCATCCCCAACACCTCCACGTGGCACAGCCATATATAAGAGGAGCAGCCCCCCAACACCTCCATGTGGCACAACCATATATAAGGGGAGCAGCTCCCAAACACTTTCACTTGGCACAACAATATATAAGGGGGCATCCCCATCACCTCCACTTGGCACAACAATATGTAAAGGGGGCATCCCCCAACACCTCCACGTGGCACAACCATATATAAGGGGAGCAGCCCCCCAACACCTCCATGTGGCACAAACATATATAAGGTGGGCAGCCCCCCAAACACCTACACATGGCACAGCCATATATAAGTGGAGTAGCCCCCCAACACCTCCACGGGGCACAACCATATATAAGGGGAGCAGCCCCCCAACACCTCCATGTGGCACAACCATATATAAGGGGGCATCCTCCAACACCTCCATGTGGCACAACAATATATAAGGGGGCATCCCCAACACCTCCATGTGGCAAAGCAATATATAAAGGGGGCATCCCCCAACACCTCCACGTTGCACAACCATATATAATGGGAGCAGCCCCCAACACCTCCACGTGGCACAACCATATATAATGGGAGCAGCCCCCCAACACCTCCACGTGGCACAACCATACATGATGGGGGCATCCCCCAACACCTCCACGTGGCACAACCATATATAAGGGGGTATCCCCCAACACCTCCACATGGCACAACCATATATAAGGGGAGCAGCCCCCAACACATCCACGTGGCACAACCATATATAAGGGGAGCAGCCCCCCAACACCTCCCCGTGGCACAACAATATATAAGGGGGCATCCCCCAACACCTCCACATGGTACAACCATATATAAGGGGAGCAGCCTCCCAACACCTCCACATGGCACAACAATATATAAGGGGGCATACCAACACCTCCACGTGGCACAACCATATATAAGGGGAGCAGCCCCCCAACACCTCCACGTGACACAACAATATATAAGGGTGCATCCTCCAACAACTCCACATGGCACAACCATATAAAAGGGGGCAGCCCCCCAGCACCTCCAAGTGGCACAGCCATATATAAGGTGAGCAGCCCCCCAACCACTCCACGTGGCACAACCATATATAAGGGGAGCAGCCGCCCAACACCTCCACATGGTACAACAATATATAAGGGGACAGCCCATCCACAACACCTCCACGTGGCACAACCACATATAAAGGGAGTAGCCCCCCAACACCTCCACGTGGCACAACCATATATAAGGGGGGCAGCCCCCCAACACCTCCACATGGCACAAGCATATATAAGGAGGACAGCCCCCCAACACATCCACAAGGCACAAACATATATAAGGGGGCAGCCCCCCAACACCTCCACGTGGCACAACAATATATAAGGGGACAGCCCATCCCCAACACCTCCACGTGGCACAACCATATATAAGGGGGGCAGCCCCCCCAACACCTCCACATGGCACAAGCATATATAAGGAGGACAGCCCCCCAACACATCCACAAGGCACAAACATATAAAAGGGGGGCAGCCCCCCAACACCTCCACATGGCACAACCATATATAAGGTGAGAAGCCCTCCAACACCTCCACATGGCACAACAATATATAAGGGGACAGCGCATCCCCAACACCTCCACGTGGCACAATCATATATAAGGGGAGTAGCACCCCAACACCTCCACATGGCACAAACATATATAAGGTGGGCAGCCCCCCAACACCTCCACGTGGCACAACCATATATAAGGGGGGCAGCCCCCCAACACCTCCACATGGCACAAGCATATATAAGGAGGACAGCCCCCCAACACATCCACAAGGCACAAACATATATAAGGGGGGCAGCCCCCAACACCTCCACGTGGCACAACAATATATAAGGGGAGCAGCCCCCCAATACCTCCACATGGCACAACAATATATAAGGGGACAGCCCATCCCCAACACCTCCACGTGGCACAACCATATATAAGGGGGGCAGCCCCCCAACACCTCCACATGGCACAAGCATATATAAGGAGGACAGCCACCCAACACATCCACAAGGCACAAACATATAAAAGGGGGGCAGCTCCCCAACACCTCCACATGGCACAACCATATATAAGGTGAGCAGCCCTCCAACACCTCCACATGGCACAACCATATATAAGGTGAGCAGCCCTCCAACACCTCCACATGGAACAACAATATATAAGGGGACAGCCCATCCCCAACACCTCCACGTGGCACAACCATATATAAGGGGAGTAGCACCCCAAAACCTCCACATGGCACAAACATATAAAAGGTGGGCAGCCCCCCAACACCTCCACATGGCACAGCCATATATAAGGGGAGTAGCCCCCCAACACCTCCACATGGCACAACCATACATAAGGTGAGCAGCCCTCCAACACCTCCACGTGGCAGAGCATATATAAGGGGAGCATCCCCCCAACACCTCCACATGGCACAACCATATAAAAGGGGAGCAGCGCCCCCAACTCCTCCACATGGCACAACCATATAAAAGGGGGGCAGCCCCCCAACACCTCCACATGGCACAACCATATATAAGGAGGACAGCACCCCAACACCTACACGTGGCACAACCATATAAAAGGGGAGCAGCCACCCCAACTCCTCCATGGGGCACAACCATATAAAAGGGGAGCAGCCCCCCAACACCTCCACATGGCACAACCATATAAAAGGGGAGCAGCCCCCCCAACTCCTCCACATGGCACAACCATATAAAAGGGGGGCAGTCCCCCAACACCTCCACGTGGCACAACCATATAAAAGGGGAGCAGCCCCCCCAACTCCTCCACATGGCACAACCATATAAAAGGGGAGCAGCCCCCAACACCTCCATGTGGCACAACCATATATAAGGGGGCAGCCCCCCAACACCTCCACGTGGCACCACTATATATAAGGACAGTCCCCAACGTCTCCACATGGCACAAACATATATAAGGGGGGCAGCCCCCCAACACCTTCACATGGCAAAACCATATAAAAGGGGAGCAGCACCACAACACCTCCATGTGGCACAATCATATATAAGGGGAGTAGCTCGCCAACACCTCCATGTGGCACAACAATATACAAGGGGGCATCTGCCAACATCTCCACGTGGCACAACCATATATAAGGGGGCATCCCCAACACCTCCACGTGGCACAGCCATATATAAGAGGAGCAGCCCCCCAACTCCTCCATGTGGCACAACCATATATAAGGGGAGCAGCCCCCCAACACCTCCACGTGGCACAACAATATATAAGGGGACAGCCCATCCCCAACACCTCCACGTGGCACAACCATATGTAAGGGGGGCAGCCCCCCCAACACCTCCACATGGCACAAGCATATATAAGGAGGACAGCCCCCCAACACATCCACAAGGCACAAACATATAAAAGGGGGGCAGCCCCCCAACACCTCCACATGGCACAACCATATATAAGGTGAGCAGCCCTCCAACACCTCCACATGGCACAACAATATATAAGGGGACAGCCCATCCCCAACACCTCCACGTGGCACAACCATATATAAGGGGAGTAGCACCCCAACACCTCCACATGGCACAAACATATATAAGGTGGGCAGCCCCCCAACACCTCCACGTGGCACAACCATATATAAGGGGGGCAGCCCCCCAACACCTCCACATGGCACAAGCATATATAAGGAGGACAGCCCCCCAACACATCCACAAGGCACAAACATATATAAGGGGGGCAGCCCCCAACACCTCCACGTGGCACAACAATATATAAGGGGAGCAGCCCACCAATACATCCACATGGCACAACAATATATAAGGGGACAGCCCATCCCCAACACCTCCACGTGGCACAACCATATATAAGGGGGGCAGCCCCCCAACACCTCCACATGGCACAAGCATACATAAGGAGGACAGCCACCCAACACATCCACAAGGCACAAACATATAAAAGGGGGGCAGCTCCCCAACACCTCCACATGGCACAACCATATATAAGGTGAGCAGCCCTCCAACACCTCCACATGGCACAACCATATATAAGGTGAGCAGCCCTCCAACACCTCCACATGGAACAACAATATATAAGGGGACAGCCCATCCCCAACACCTCCACGTGGCACAACCATATATAAGGGGAGTAGCACCCCAACACCTCCACATGGCACAAACATATAAAAGGTGGGCAGCCCCCCAACACCTCCACATGGCACAGCCATATATAAGGGGAGTAGCCCCCCAACACCTCCACATGGCACAACCATACATAAGGTGAGCAGCCCTCCAACACCTCCACGTGGCAGAGCATATATAAGGGGAGCATCCCCCCAACACCTCCACATGGCACAACCATATAAAAGGGGAGCAGCGCCCCCAACTCCTCCACATGGCACAACCATATAAAAGGGGGGCAGCCCCCCAACACCTCCACATGGCACAACCATATATAAGGAGGACAGCACCCCAACACCTACACGTGGCACAACCATATAAAAGGGGAGCAGCCACCCCAACTCCTCCATGGGGCACAACCATATAAAAGGGGAGCAGCCCCCCAACACCTCCACATGGCACAACCATATAAAAGGGGAGCAGCCCCCCCAACTCCTCCACATGGCACAACCATATAAAAGGGGGGCAGTCCCCCAACACCTCCACGTGGCACAACCATATAAAAGGGGAGCAGCCCCCCCAACTCCTCCACGTGGCACAACCATATAAAAGGGGAGCAGCCCCCAACACCTCCATGTGGCACAACCATATATAAGGGGGCAGCCCCCCAACACCTCCACGTGGCACCACTATATATAAGGACAGTCCCCAACGTCTCCACATGGCACAAACATATATAAGGGGGGCAGCCCCCCAACACCTTCACATGGCAAAACCATATAAAAGGGGAGCAGCACCACAACACCTCCACGTGGCACAATCATATATAAGGGGAGTAGCTCGCCAACACCTCCATGTGGCACAATCATATATAAGGGGAGCAGCCCCCCAACACCTCCACGTGGCACAACAATATATAAGGGGACAGCCCATCCCCAACACCTCCACGTGGCACAACCATATATAAGGGGGGCAGCCCCCCAACACCTCCACGTGGCACAGCCATATATAAGAGGGGCAGCCCCCCAACACCTCCATGTGGCACAATCATATATAAGGGGAGCAGCCCCCCAACACCTCCACGTGGCACAACAATATATAAGGGGACAGCCCATCCCCAACACCTCCACGTGGCACAACCATATATAAGGGGGGCAGCCCCCCAACACCTCCACATGGCACAAGCATATATAAGGAGTACAGCCCCCCAACACATCCACAAAGCACAAACATATAAAAGGGGGGCAGCCCCCCAACACCTCCACATGGCACAACCATATATAAGGTGAGCAGCCCTCCAACACCTCCACATGGCACAACAATATATAAGGGGACAGCCCATCCCCAACACCTCCACGTGGCACAACCATATATAAGGGGAGTAGCACCCCAACACCTCCACATGGCACAAACATATATAAGGAGGACAGCCACCCAACACATCCACAAGGCACAAACATATAAAAGGGGGGAAGCTCCCCAACACCTCCACATGGCACAACCATATATAAGGTGAGCAGCCCTCCAACACCTCCACATGGCACAACCATATATAAGGTGAGCAGCCCTCCAACACCTCCACATGGAACAACAATATATAAGGGGACAGCCCATCCCCAACACCTCCACGTGGCACAACCATATATAAGGGGAGTAGCACCCCAACACCTCCACATGGCACAAACATATAAAAGGTGGGCAGCCCCCCAACACCTCCACATGGCACAGCCATATATAAGGGGAGTAGCCCCCCAACACCTTCACATGGCACAACCATACATAAGGTGAGCAGCCCTCCAACACCTCCACGTGGCAGAGCATATATAAGGGGAGCATCCCCCCAACACCTCCACATGGCACAACCATATAAAAGGGGAGCAGCGCCCCCAACTCCTCCACATGGCACAACCATATAAAAGGGGGGCAGCCCCCCAACACCTCCACATGGCACAACCATATATAAGGAGGACAGCACCCCAACACCTACACGTGGCACAACCATATAAAAGGGGAGCAGCCACCCCAACTCCTCCATGGGGCACAACCATATAAAAGGGGAGCAGCCCCCCAACACCTCCACATGGCACAACCATTTAAAAGGGGAGCAGCCCCCCCAACTCCTCCACATGGCACAACCATATAAAAGGGGGGCAGTCCCCCAACACCTCCACGTGGCACAACCAAATAAAAGGGGAGCAGCCCCCCCAACTCCTCCACGTGGCACAACCATATAAAAGGGGAGCAGCCCCCAACACCTCCATGTGGCACAACCATATATAAGGGGGCAGCCCCCCAACACCTCCACGTGGCACCACTATATATAAGGACAGTCCCCAACGTCTCCACATGGCACAAACATATATAAGGGGGGCAGCCCCCCAACACCTTCACATGGCAAAACCATATAAAAGGGGAGCAGCACCACAACACCTCCACGTGGCACAATCATATATAAGGGGAGTAGCTCGCCAACACCTCCATGTGGCACAACAATATACAAGGGGGCATCCGCCAACATCTCCACGTGGCACAACCATATATAAGGGGGGCATCCCCAACACCTCCACGTGGCACAGCCATATATAAGAGGAGCAGCCCCCCAACACCTCCATGTGGCACAACCATATATAAGGGGAGCAGCCCCCCAACACTTTCACGTGGCACAACAATATATAAGGGGGCATCCCCAACACCTCCACTTGGCACAACAATATGTAAAGGGGGCATCCCCCAACACCTCCACGTGGCACAACCATATATAAGGGGAGCAGCCCCCCAACACCTCCATGTGGCACAAACATATATAAGGGGAGTAGCCCCCCAACACCTCCACGGGGCACAACCATATATAAGGGGAGCAGCCCCCCAACACCTCCACGTGGCACAACCATATATAAGGGGGCATCCTCCAACACCTCCATGTGGCACAACAATATATAAGGGGGCATCCCCCAACACCTCCATGTGGCAAAGCAATATATAAAGAGGGCATCCCCCAACACCTCCACGTTGCACAACCATATATAATGGGAGCAGCCCCCAACACCTCCACGTTGCACAACCATACATGAGGGGGGCATCCCCCAACACCTCCACGTGGCACAACCATATATAAGGGGGTATCCCCCAACACCTCCACATGGCACAACCATATATAAGGGGGCAGTCCCCCAACACCTCCACATGGCACAACCATATATAAGGGGAGCAGCCCCCCAACACCTCCCCGTGGCACAACAATATATAAGGGGGCATCCCCCAACACCTCCACATGGTACAACCATATATAAGGGGAGCAGCCCCCCCAACACCTCCACATGGCACAACAATATATAAGGGGGCATACCAACACCTCCACATGGCACAACCATATATAAGGGGAGCAGCCCCCCAACACCTCCACGTGACACAACAATATATAAGGGGGCTTCCTCCAACAACTCCACATGGCACAACCATATAAAAGGGGGCAGCCCCCCAGCACCTCCAAGTGGCACAACGATATATAAGGTGAGCAGCCCCCCAACACCTCCACGTGGCACAACCATATATAAGGGGAGCAGCCCCCCAACACCTCCACATGGTACAACAATATATAAGGGGACAGCCCATCCACAACACCTCCACGTGGCACAACCACATATAAAGGGAGTAGCCCCCCGACACCTCCACATGGCACAACCATATATAAGGGGGGCAGCCCCCCAACACCTCCACATGGCACAAGCATATATAAGGAGGAGAGCCCCCCAACACATCCACAAGGCACAAACATATATAAGGGGGGCAGCCCCCCAACACCTCCACGTGGCACAACAATATATAAGGGGAGCAGCCCCCCAACACCTCCACGTGGCACAACAATATATAAGGGGACAGCCCATCCCCAACACCTCCACGTGGCACAACCATATATAAGGGGGGCAGCCCCCCAACACCTCCACATGGCACAAGCATATATAAGGAGGACAGCCCCCCAACACATCCACAAGGCAGAAACATATAAAAGGGGGGCAGCCCCCCAACACCTCCACATGGCACAACCATATATAAGGTGAGCAGCCCTCCAACACCTCCACATGGCACAACAATATATAAGGGGACAGCCCATCCCCAACACCTCCACGTGGCACAACCATATATAAAGGGAGTAGCACCCCAACACCTCCACATGGCACAAACATATATAAGGTGGGCAGCCCCCCAACACCTCCACATGGCGCAGCCATATATAAGGGGAGTAGCCCCCCAACACCTCCACATGGCACAACCATACATAAGGTGAGCAGCCCTCCAACACCTCCACGTGGCACAGCATATATAAGGGGAGCATCCCCCCAGCACCTCCACGTGGCACAGCCATATATAAGGGGGGCAGCCCCCCAACACCTCCACATGGCACAACCATATAAAAGGGGAGCATCCACCCCAACTCCTCCATAGGGCACAACCATATAAAAGGGGAGCAGCCCCCCAACACCTCCACATAGCACAACCATATAAAAGGGGAGCAGCCCCCCAACACCTCCACATGGCACAACCATATAAAAGGGGAGCAGCCCCCCCAACTCCTCCACATGGCACAACCATATAAAAGGGGGCAGCCCCCCAACACCTCCACGTGGCACAACCATATATAAGGGGGCAGCCCCCCAACGCCTCCACATGGCACAACCATATAGAAGGGGGGCAGTCCCCCAACACCTCCACGTGGCACAACCATATAAAAGGGGAGCAGCCCCACCAACTCCTCCACGTGGCACAACCATATAAAAGGGGAGCAGCCCCCAACACCTCCATGTGGCACAACCATATATAAGGGGGCAGCCCCCCAACACCTCCACGTGGCACAACTATATATAAGGACAGTCCCCAACGTCTCCACATGGCACAAACATATATAAGGGGGGCAGCCCCCCAACACCTTCACATGGCAAAACCATATAAAAGGGGAGCAGCACCACAACACCTCCACGTGGCACAAACATATATAAGGGGAGTAGCTCCCCAACACCTCCATGTGACACAACAATATACAAGGGGGTACCCGCCAACATCTCCACGTGGCACAACCATATATAAGGGGGGCATCCCCAACACCTCCACGTAGCACAGCCATATATAAGAGGAGCAGCCCCCCAACACCTCCATGTGGCACAACCATATATAAGGGGATCAGCCCCCCAACACTTTCACGTGGCACAACAATATATAAGGGGGCATCCCCAACACCTCCACTTGGCACAACAATATGTAAAGGGGGCATCCCCCAACACCTCCACGTGGCACAACCATATATAAGGGGAGCAGCCCCCCAACACCTCCATGTGGCACAAACATATATAAGGTGGGCAGCCCCCCAAACACCTACACATGGCACAGCCATATATAAGGGGAGTAGCCCCCAAGCACCTCCACGGGGCACAACCATATATAAGGGGAGCAGCCCCCCAACACCTCCACGTGGCACAATCATATATAAGGGGGCATCCTGCAACACCTTCATGTGGCACAACAATATATAAGGGGGCATCCCCCAACACCTCCATGTGGCAAAGCAATATATAAAGGGGGCATCCCCCAACACCTCCACGTTGCACAACCATATATAATGGGAGCAGCCCCCAACACCTCCACATGGCACAACCATATATAATGGGAGCAGCCCCCCAACACCTCCACGTGGCACAACCATACATGAGGGGGGCATCCCCCAACACCTCCACGTGGCACAACCATATATAAGGGGGTATCCCCCAACACCTCCACATGGCACAACCATATATAAGGGGAGCAGCCCCCAACACATCCACGTGGCACAACCATATATAAGGGGAGAAGCCCCCCAACACCTCCCCGTGGCACAACAATATATAAGGGGGCATCCCCCAACACCTCCACATGGTACAACCATATATAAGGGGGCATTCCAACACCTCCACATGGCACAACCATATATAAGGGGAGCAGCCCCCAACACATCCACGTGGCACAACCATATATAAGGGGAGAAGCCCCCCAAAACACCTCCCCGTGGCACAACAATATATAAGGGGGCATCCTCCAACATCTCCACATGGCACAACCATATAAAAGGGGGCAGCCCCCCAGCACCTCCAAGTGGCACAACCATATATAAGGTGAGCAGCCCCCCAACACCTCCACGTGGCACAACCGTATATAAGGGGAGCAGCCCCCCAACACCTCCACATGGTATAACAATATATAAGGGGACAGCCCATCCACAACACCTCCACGTGGCACAACCACATATAAAGGGAGTAGCCCCCCAACACCTCCACGTGGCACAACCATATATAAGGGGGGCAGCCCCCCAACACCTCCACATGGCACAAGCATATATAAGGAGGACAGCCACCCAACACATCCACAAGGCACAAACATATATAAGGGGGGCAGCCCCCCAACACCTCCACGTGGCACAACAATATATAAGGGGAGCAGCCCCCCAACACCTCCACATGGCACAACAATATATAAGGGGACAGCACATCCCCAACACCTCCACGTGGCACAACCATATATAAGGGGGGCAGCCCCCCAACACCTCCACATGGCACAAGCATATATAAGGAGGACAGCCCCCCAACACATCCACAAGGCAGAAACATATAAAAGGGGGGCAGCCCCCCAACACCTCCACATGGCACAACCATATATAAGGTGAGCAGCCCTCCAACACCTCCACATGGCACAACAATATATAAGGGGACAGCCCATCCCCAACACCTCCACGTGGCACAACCATATATAAAGGGAGTAGCACCCCAACACCTCCACATGGCACAAACATATATAAGGTGGGCAGCCCCCCAACACCTCCACATGGCGCAGCCATATATAAGGGGAGTAGCCCCCCAACACCTCCACATGGCACAACCATACATAAGGTGAGCAGCCCTCCAACACCTCCACGTGGCACAGCATATATAAGGGGAGCATCCCCCCAGCACCTCCACGTGGCACAACCATATATAAGGGGGGCAGCCCCCCAACACCTCCACATGGCACAACCATATAAAAGGGGAGCATCCACCCCAACTCCTCCATAGGGCACAACCATATAAAAGGGGAGCAGCCCCCCAACACCTCCACATGGCACAACCATATAAAAGGGGAGCAGCCCCCCAACACCTCCACATGGCACAACCATATAAAAGGGGAGCAGCCCCCCCAACTCCTCCACATGGCACAACCATATAAAAGGGGGCAGCCCCCCAACACCTCCACGTGGCACAACCATATATAAGGGGGCAGCCCCCCAACGCCTCCACATGGCACAACCATATAGAAGGGGGGCAGTCCCCCAACACCTCCACGTGGCACAACCATATAAAAGGGGAGCAGCCCCACCAACTCCTCCACGTGGCACAACCATATAAAAGGGGAGCAGCCCCCAACACCTCCATGTGGCACAACCATATATAAGGGGGCAGCCCCCCAACACCTCCACGTGGCACAACTATATATAAGGACAGTCCCCAACGTCTCCACATGGCACAAACATATATAAGGGGGGCAGCCCCCAACACCTTCACATGGCAAAACCATATAAAAGGGGAGCAGCACCACAACACCTCCACGTGGCACAAACATATATAAGGGGAGTAGCTCCCCAACACCTCCATGTGACACAACAATATACAAGGGGGTACCCGCCAACATCTCCACGTGGCACAACCATATATAAGGGGGGCATCCCCAACACCTCCACGTAGCACAGCCATATATAAGAGGAGCAGCCCCCCAACACCTCCATGTGGCACAACCATATATAAGGGGATCAGCCCCCCAACACTTTCACGTGGCACAACAATATATAAGGGGGCATCCCCCAACACCTCCACGTGGCACAACCATATATAAGGGGAGCAGCCCCCCAACACCTCCATGTGGCACAAACATATATAAGGTGGGCAGCCCCCCAAACACCTACACATGGCACAGCCATATATAAGGGGAGTAGCCCCCAAGCACCTCCACGGGGCACAACCATATATAAGGGGAGCAGCCCCCCAACACCTCCACGTGGCACAACCATATATAAGGGGGCATCCTGCAACACCTTCATGTGGCACAACAATATATAAGGGGGCATCCCCCAACACCTCCATGTGGCAAAGCAATATATAAAGGGGGCATCCCCCAACACCTCCACGTTGCACAACCATATATAATGGGAGCAGCCCCCAACACCTCCACGTGGCACAACCATATATAATGGGAGCAGCCCCCCAACACCTCCACGTGGCACAACCATACATGAGGGGGGCATCCCCCAACACCTCCACGTGGCACAACCATATATAAGGGGGTATCCCCCAACACCTCCACATGGCACAACCATATATAAGGGGAGCAGCCCCCAACACATCCACGTGGCACAACCATATATAATGGGAGCAGCCCCCCAACACCTCCACGTGGCACAACCATACATGAGGGGGGCATCCCCCAACACCTCCACGTGGCACAACCATATATAAGGGGGTATCCCCCAACACCTCCACATGGCACAACCATATATAAGGGGAGCAGCCCCCAACACATCCACGTGGCACAACCATATATAAGGGGAGAAGCCCCCCAACACCTCCCCGTGGCACAACAATATATAAGGGGGCATCCTCCAACATCTCCACATGGCACAACCATATATAAGGGGAGCAGCCCCCAGCACCTCCAAGTGGCACAACCATATATAAGGTGAGCAGCCCCCCAACACCTCCACGTGGCACAACCGTATATAAGGGGAGCAGCCCCCCAACACCTCCACATGGTATAACAATATATAAGGGGACAGCCCATCCACAACACCTCCACGTGGCACAACCACATATAAAGGGAGTAGCCCCCCAACACCTCCACGTGGCACAACCATATATAAGGGGGGCAGCCCCCCAACACCTCCACATGGCACAAGCATATATAAGGAGGACAGCCACCCAACACATCCACAAGGCACAAACATATATAAGGGGAGCAGCCCCCAACACCTCCACGTGGCACAACAATATATAAGGGGAGCAGCCCCCCAACACCTCCACATGGCACAACAATATATAAGGGGACAGCCCATCCCCAACACCTCCACGTGGCACAACCATATATAAGGGGGGCAGCCCCCCAACACCTCCACATGGCACAAGCATATATAAGGAGGACAGCCCCCAACACATCCACAAGGCACAAACATATAAAAGGGGGGCAGCCCCCCAACACCTCCACATGGCACAACCATATATAAGGTGAGCAGCCCTCCAACACCTCCACATGGCACAACAATATATAAGGGGACAGCCCATCCCCAACACCTCCACGTGGCACAACCATATATAAGGGGAGTAGCACCCCAACACCTCCACATGGCACAAACATATATAAGGTGGGCAGCCCCCCAACACCTCCACATGGCACAACCATACATAAGGTGAGCAGCCCTCCAACACCTCCACGTGGCACAGCATATATAAGGGGAGCATCCCCCCAACACCTCCTCGTGGCACAAACATATATAAGGTGGGCAGCCCCCCAACACCTCCACATGGCACAACCATATATAAGGGGAGTAGCCCCCCAACACCTCCACATGGCACAACCATACATAAGGTGAGCAGCCCTCCAACACCTCCACGTGGCACAGCATATATAAGGGGAGCATCCCCCCAACACCTCCTCGTGGCACAAACATATATAAGGTGGACAGCCCCCCAACACCTCCACATGGCACAACCATATATAAGGGGAGTAGCCCCCCAACACCTCCACATGGCACAACCATATATAAGGGGATCCAGCCCCCCAACACCTCCTCGTGGCACAAACATATATAAGGTGGGCAGTCCCCCAACACCTTCACATGGCACAACCATATATAAGTGGGGCAGCCCCCCAACACCTCCACATGGCACAACCATATATAAGGGGAGCAGCCCCCCAACACCTCCACGTGGCACAACAATATATAAAGGGGGCATCCCCCAACACTCCCACATGGCACAACCATATATAAGGGAAGCAGCCCCCCAACACCTCCACATGGCACAACAATATATAAGGGGGCTTCCCCCAACACCTCCATGTGGCACAACAATATATAAGGGGGCATCCCCCAACACCTCCACATGGCACAACCATATATAAGGGGGCAGTCCCCCAACACCTCCACGTGGCACAACCATATAAAAGGGGAGCAGCCTCACAACACCTCCACGTGGCACAACCATATAAAAGGGGAGCAGCCTCACAACACCTCCACGTGGCACAAACATATAAAAGGGGAGTAGCTCCCCAACACCACCATGTGGCACAACCATATAAAAGGGGAGCAGCCTCACAACACCTCCACGTGGCACAACCATATAAAAGGGGAGCAGCCTCACAACACCTCCACGTGGCACAAACATATAAAAGGGGAGTAGCTCCCCAACACCACCATGTGGCACAACCATATAAAAGGGGAGCAGCCTCACAACACCTCCACGTGGCACAACAATATAGAAGGGGGCACCCCATCCGCAACCCCTCAACTTGGCACAGCCATATATAAGGAGGGCAGCCCCCAGACACAACACAACTCCTGAACCATGAAACTTAACTGTTATCGCAATCCTACAAAAGCCACAGATAGAGCCTGTGGGGACACCGATCCACTAGACGAAAACACATGGACCAGGGATTTGTTGTAAAACCATGGACGTATGGAACAAAAAACAGTTCCATCGTTAACCTGCCTAGGAGATTATTGCAACCCACAACCTCCGCTCTTCACAGAGCCGTTATGGACCCTGCGGAGCCCCAGATGCTGACATAGGGCCCCATCCAGGAGGCACCGCAGCGGGACTTCCATGCACTGAGTTCGGGCCGTTAAACGAGCGATCGATACTGAAGTTGCTGTTTCCCGACCACTTTACAGCGGCTGAGGAGGAATAATGGAGACAGAACAATCACTAGTAGATCAATCTGTCCCATACAGTATCATGGTATCAGCAGCTTCTGATCTGCAGCTTACACCGGGCGATGTGCTGCCGAGAACAACGGTCCGGAATCATCAGCCCTAATGAACGGGGCTCCTGGAGTAAGACGCGTCTAGAAAAGGGCGCACACCACTAAAGAAAGTAGGATACGAGTGCTGAGTGCCTGTGCCAGAAATGTACACACCCATGTATATACAAGCACAGCACACACATGTATATACAGACACAGCACACACATGTATATACAGGCACAGCACACACATGTATATACAGACACAGTAAATAAAAATGAAAAAAGCATATATAGAATGGGAGGAATAGGGCTAAGTGACAGCACATGTGAAAAAGACTTGGGTATACTAATAGATCACAGACTGAATATGAGTCAACAGTGTGATGCAGCAGCAAAAAAGGCAAATGCAATTCTAGGATGTATTAACAGAAGCATACAGTCTAGATCACGTGAAGTCATTATTTCCCTCTACTCCTCTTTGGTCAGACCTCATCTGGAATATTGTGTCCAGTTTTGGGCACCACATTTTAAAAAAGACATCAACAAACTGGAGCAAGTTCAGAAAAGAGCGACCAGAATGGTGACCGGTCTGCAAACCCTGTCTTATGAGGAAAGGTTGCAGGATTTGGGAATGTTTAGTTTGCAAAAGAGAAGACTGAGAGGAGACTTAATAGCTGTCTACAAATATCTAAAGGGCTGTCACATTGTAAAGGATCAACTTTATTCTCATTTGCACAAGGAAAGACTAGAAGCAATGGGATGAAACTGAATGGGAAGAGACACAGATTAGATATTAGAAAAAACTTTTTGACAGTTAGAGTGATCAATGAGTGGAACAGGCTGCCACGAGAAGTGGTGAGTTCTCCTTCAATGGAAGTCTTCAAACAGAGGCTGGACAGACATCTGACTGGGATGATTTAGCGAATCCTGCTTTGAGCAGGGGTTTGGACCAGATGGCCCAGGAGGTCCCTTCCAACTCTACGATTCTATGATTCTATGACAGCACACACATGTATATACAGACACAGCACACACATGTATATACAGACACAGCACACACATGTATATACAGACACAGCACACACACGTATATACAGACACAGCACACACACGTATATACAGACACAGCACACACATGTATATACAGGCACAGCACACACATGTATATACAGACACAGCACACACACGTATATACAGGCACAGCACACACATGTATATACAGACACAGCACACACAGGTATATACAGACACAGCACACACACGTATATACAGGCACAGCACACACATGTATATACAGACAAAGCACACACACGTATATACAGACACAGCACACACATGTATATACAGGCACAGCACACACATGTATATACAGACACAGCACACACAGGTATATACAGACACAGCACACACATGTATATACAGACACAGCACACACATGTATATACAGGCACAGCAGACACATGTATATACAGACACAGCACACACACGTATATACAGGCACAGCACACACATGTATATACAGGCACAGCACACACATGTATATACAGACACAGCACACACACGTATATACAGGCACAGCACACACATGTATATACAGACACAGCACACACACGTATATACAGGCACAGCACACACATGTATATACAGACACAGCACACACACGTATATACAGACACAGCACACACACGTATATACAGACACAGCACACACATGTATATACAGGCACAGCACACACATGTATATACAGACACAGCACACACACGTATATACAGACACAGCACACACATGTATATACAGGCACAGCACACACATGTATATACAGACACAGCACACACAGGTATATACAGACACAGCACACACACGTATATACAGGCACAGCACACACATGTATATACAGACACAGCACACACACGTATATACAGGCACAGCACACACATGTATATACAGGCACAGCACACACATGTATATACAGACACAGCACACACAGGTATATACAGACACAGCACACACATGTATATACAGGCACAGCACACACATGTATATACAGGCACAGCACACACATGTATATACAGACACAGCACACACAGGTATATACAGACACAGCACACACACGTATATACAGGCACAGCACACACACGTATATACAGACACAGCACACACACGTATATACAGGCACAGCACACACATGTATATACAGACACAGCACACACATGTATATACAGACACAGCACACACATGTATATACAGACACAGCACACACACGTATATACAGACACAGCACACACACGTATATACAGACACAGCACACACACGTATATACAGACACAGCACACACATGTATATACAGGCACAGCACACACATGTATATACAGACACAGCACACACACGTATATACAGGCACAGCACACACATGTATATACAGGCACAGCACACACATGTATATACAGACACAGCACACACAGGTATATACAGACACAGCACACACACGTATATACAGGCACAGCACACACATGTATATACAGACACAGCACACACATGTATATACAGACACAGCACACACATGTATATACAGACAATGCACACACATGTATATACAGACACAGCACACACACGTATATACAGGCACAGCACACACATGTATATACAGGCACAGCACACACATGTATATACAGACACAGCACACACAGGTATATACAGACACAGCACACACATGTATATACAGACACAGCACACACATGTATATACAGACACAGCACACACATGTATATACAGGCACAGCACACACATGTATATACAGGCACAGCACACACACGTATATACAGACACAGCACACACACGTATATACAGGCACAGCACACACATGTATATACAGGCACAGCACACACATGTATATACAGGCACAGCACACACATGTATATACAGACACAGCACACACACGTATATACAGGCACAGCACACACATGTATATACAGGCACAGCACACACATGTATATACAGGCACAGCACACACATGTATATACAGACACAGCACACACATGTATATACAGACACAGCACACACAGGTATATACAGACACAGCACACACACGTATATACAGGCACAGCACACACACGTATATACAGACACAGCACACACATGTATATACAGACACAGCACACACACGTATATACAGACAATGCACACACACGTATATACAGACACAGCACACACACGTATATACAGGCACAGCACACACATGTATATACAGGCACAGCACACACATGTATATACAGACACAGCACACACAGGTATATACAGACAGCACACACATGTATACAGGCACAGCACACACATGTATATACAGGCACAGCACACACATGTATATACAGACACAGCACACAAAAGTATATACAGACACAGCACACACATGTATATACAGACACAGCACACACATGTATATACAGGCACAGCACACACATGTATATACAGGCACAGCACACACATGTATATACAGGCACAGCACACACATGTATATACAGGCACAGCACACACATGTATATACAGACACAGCACACACAAGTATATACAGACACAGCACACACATGTATATACAGACACAGCACACACATGTATATACAGACACAGCACACACATGTATATACAGGCACAGCACACACACGTATATACAGGCACAGCACACACACGTATATACAGGCACAGCACACACACGTATATACAGACAAAGCACACACACGTATATACAGACACAGCACACACACGTATATACAGGCACAGCACACACACGTATATACAGACACAGCACACACACGTATATACAGACACAGCACACACACGTATATACAGACACAGCACACACACGTATATACAGGCACAGCACACACACGTATATACAGGCACAGCACACACATGTATATACAGACACAGCACACACAGGTATATACAGACACAGCACACACATGTATATACAGACACAGCACACACATGTATATACAGGCACAGCACACACACGTATATACAGGCACAGCACACACACGTATATACAGACACAGCACACACACGTATATACAGACACAGCACACACACGTATATACAGACACAGCACACACACGTATATACAGACACAGCACACACACGTATATACAGGCACAGCACACACATGTATATACAGGCACAGCACACACATGTATATACAGGCACAGCACACACATGTATATACAGACACAGCACACACATGTATATACAGGCACAGCACACACAGGTATATACAGGCACAGCACACACACGTATATACAGGCACAGCACACACACGTATATACAGGCACAGCACACACAGGTATATACAGACACAGCACACACATGTATATACAGGCACAGCACACACATGTATATACAGGCACAGCACACACATGTATATACAGACACAGCACACACATGTATATACAGGCAAAGCACACACATGTATATACAGACACAGCACACACATGTATATACAGACACAGCACACACAGGTATATACAGACACAGCACACACATGTATATACAGGCACAGCACACACATGTATATACAGACACAGCACACACATGTATATACAGACACAGCACACACATGTATATACAGGCACAGCACACACATGTATATACAGGCACAGCACACACAGGTATATACAGACACAGCACACACATGTATATACAGACACAGCACACACATGTATATACAGGCACAGCACACACAGGTATATACAGACACAGCACACACATGTATATACAGGCACAGCACACACATGTATATACAGGCACAGCACACACAGGTATATACAGGCACAGCACACACAGGTATATACAGGCACAGCACACACAGGTATGTACAGGCACAGCACACACATGTATATACAGGCACAGCACACACATGTATATACAGACACAGCACACACGCACAGCACACACAGGTATATACAGGCACAGCACACACATGTATATACAGACACAGCACACAAATGTATATACAGGCACAGCACACACATGTATATACAGGCACAGGACACACATGTATATACAGACACAGCACACACATGTATATACAGGCACAGCACACACATGTATATACAGGCACAGCACACACATGTATATACAGACACAGCACACACATGTATATACAGACACAGCACACACATGTATATACAGGCACAGCACACACATGTATATACAGACACAGCACACACATGTATATACAGGCACAGCACACACATGTATATACAGACACAGCACACACATGTATATACAAGCACAGCACACACAAGTATATACAGACACAGCACACACATGTATATACAGACACAGCACACACATGTATATACAAGCACAGCACACACAAGTATATACAGACACAGCACACACATGTATATACAGACACAGCACACACATGTATATACAGGCACAGCACACACATGTATATGCAGACACAGCACACACATGCATATACAGGCACAGCACACACATGTATATACAGACACTGCACACACATGTATATACAGGCACAGCACACACATGTATATACAGACACAGCACACACATGTATATACAGACACAGCACACACACGTATATACAGGCACAGCACACACATGCATATACAGGCACAGCACACACATGTATATACAGACACTGCACACACATGCATGTACAGACAAGCACACACATGTATATACAGACACAGCACACACATGTATATACAGACACAGCACACACAGGTATATACAGGCACAGCACACACAGGTATATACAGGCACAGCACACACAGGTATATACAGACACAGCACACACATGTATATACAGACACAGCACACACATGTATATACAGGCACAGCACACACATGTATATACAGACACAGCACACACATGTATATACAGACACAGCACACACACGTATATACAGACACAGCACACACATGCATATACAGGCACAGCACACACATGTATATACAGACACAGCACACACATGTATATATAGACACTGCACACACATGCATGTACAGACACTGCACACACATGCATATACAGACACAGCACACACATGTATATACAGGCACAGCACACACATGTATATACAGACACAGCACACACATGTATATACAGACACAGCACACACACGTATATACAGGCACAGCACACACATGTATATACAGACACAGCACACACATGTATATACAGGCATAGCACACACACGTATATATAGACACTGCACACACATGCATATACAGACACAGCACACACATGTATATACAGGCACAGCACACACATGTATATACAGACACAGCACACACATGCATATACAGACACAGCACACACATGTATATACAGACACAGCACACACATGTATATACAGACACAGCACACACATGTATATACAGACACTGCACACACATGTATATACAGGCACAGCACACACATGTATATACAGACACTGCACACACATGTATATACAGGCACAGCACACACATGTATATACAGGCACAGCACACACATGTATATACAGGCACAGCACACACATGTATATACAGACACTGCACACACATGCATGTACAGACACAGCACACACATGTATATACAGGCACAGCACACACATATATATACAGACACAGCACACACATGTATATACAGGCACAGCACACACATGTATATACAGGCACAGCACACACATGTATATACAGACACTGCACACACATGCATGTACAGACACAGCACACACATGTATATACAGGCACAGCACACACATATATATACAGACACAGCACACACATGTATATACAGGCACAGCACACACATATATATACAGACACAGTACACACATGTATATACAGGCACAGCACACACATGTATATACAGGCACAGCACACACATGTATATACAGACACTGCACACACATGCATGTACAGACACAGCACACACATGTATATACAGGCACAGCACACACATATATATATACAGACACAGCACACACATGTATATACAGGCACAGCACACACATGCATATACAGACACAGCACACACATGTATATACAGGCACAGCACACACATGTATATACAGACACTGCACACACATGCATGTACAGACACAGCACACACATGTATATACAGGCACAGCACACACATATATATACAGACACAGCACACACATGTATATACAGACACAGCACACACATGTATATACAGACACAGCACACACATGCATATACAGACACAGCACACACATGTATATACAGACACAGCACACACATGTATATACAGACACAGCACACACACGTATATACAGGCACAGCACACACATGTATATACAGACACAGCACACACATGTATATACAGGCACAGCACACACACGTATATACAGGCACAGCACACACATGTATATACAGACACAGCACACACATGTATATACAGACACAGCACACACATGCATATACAGACACAGCAGACACATGTATATACAGACACAGCACACACATGTATATACAGACACAGCACACACATGTATATACAGACACAGCACACACATGTATATACAGACACAGCACACACATGTATATACAGACACAGCACACACATGTATATACAGGCACAGCACACACATGTATATACAGGCACAGCACACACATGTATATACAGACACAGCACACACATGCATATACAGACACAGCACACACATGTATATACAGACACAGCACACACATGTATATACAGACACAGCACACACACGTATATACAGGCACAGCACACACATGTATATACAGACACAGCACACACATGTATATACAGGCACAGCACACACATGTATATACAGACACAGCACACACATGTATATACAGGCACAGCACACACATGTATATACAGGCACAGCACACACATGTATATACAGTGCATCATCCACAGATCCCCCATAACAGTGCATCATCCACAGATCCCCATAACAGTGCATCATCCACAGATCACCCATAACAGTGCATCATCCACAGATCCCCATAACAGTGCATCATCCACAGATCACCCATAACAGTGCATCATCCACAGATCCCCATAACAGTGCATCATCTACAGATCCCCCATAACAGTGCATCATCCACAGATCCCCCATAACAGTACATCATCCACAGATCCCCCATAACAGGGCGTCATCCACAGATCCCCATAACAGTGCATCATCCACAGATCCCCCATAACAGTGCGTCATCCACAGATCCCCCATAACAGTGCATCATCCACAGATCCCCCATAACAGTGCGTCATCCACAGATCCCCATAACAGAGCATCATCCACAGATCCCCCATAGCACTGCGTCATCCACAGATCCCCCATAACAATGTTTCATCCACAGATCCCCCATAATACCGGTGTTACGTGTTACAGAACCACTCGGCACCCAGAATATGTTGTGCAGTTATATGTATATATAATAGAGACTGCAGAGACCTGTGTGTCGTAAGCAGTGCCATCCCGCCTCCCACCAATCCCCTAATAACAAAACACCGATAAGCATGGATGGGTTGAACAGGTCGGTCACAGTTTATTAATAATAAGCAAAGAGAGGCAAATACAATTCACAACGTTCTCACAGCTGTGGGCCCACGACCGCTGGGCACGTCGGCTGATGAGAGGTTACGAACCTTGCCCCCCTCTACACTACCGCTGTGACAAAATAAAAAGATAATGTGAATAGTAATTTTACACAAACCAAACATGATTATTATTTTTTTTTTTTTTTAAAACTATAGATCTTAAACAACATTTGCGCCGCACACTCGCTAATCTATAAGGGAGGGAGGGTTGGACAAAAGCTTCTAGGTATCAGGCGGAGAGGAAAGAGAAAGACCCCCACTCCAGCACCTGAATTTAACCCCTGAGGGTGTGGCCGGACGCCCCTTCCTCTCTTTCCGTTGGTCAGTGGGGCGTCCTAAATCATGGCATTACCTGGGGGGAGTAGTGGGAGGGGAGGCACTGCACAGTTCACTTATCATCAAATCCATGGGGGCGCTACAGTCAGAGGCACCATCCTTATTCAGTACGGTGCCTGCCAGACTGCAGAGACCTGTGTGTCGTAAGCAGTGCCATCCCGCCTCCCACCAATCCCCTAATAACAAAACACCGACAAGCATGGATGGGTTGAACAGGTCGGTCACAGTTTATTAATAATAAGCAGAGAGAGGCATGTACAATTCGCAACGGACTCACAGCTGTAGGCCCGCGACCGCTGGGCACGTCGGCTGATGAGAGGTTACGAACCTTGCCCCCCTCTACACTACCGCCACGGAGGATCGTGTGTATGACCTACACAGGACTCCGACCCCCACACAACATCATTAAGGCCTGTTCAACTCCGTCCTGCAAATTAGTTAACAACATATCGAGCCCGATATCTGTGAGATGAACGCCGTCCGGTCTCAGGTACAGTGAGATGTCCTCTTCTAGATTGTGGTGGTGAACCACAATGCCGTAGTTCTCTTTGACGAACGTTGCCATCTTTACGTTTATCCTTCTCCTTGATTTGTCGACGGCCTTAAGGTCTTTAGCTCCGTGCCAGACCGCTCGTGATATAATATCGGACCACACCACCACCATATGTGGTATAAGACAAACAGCCCGCTTTATGTCGGTTTTCATTGTCGTGAAGAGCTCCGCTCCTGTTGTCTTGCACAAATCATTACCACCAGCATGTAACACCAATATCAGCGGCCCTTTTGCCATTTTAGACATTTTTACCAACTCCGGGAAGATTTGATCCCACTGGAGCCCTCTGATGCCTCTCCAGATGACCTGTATACGTGGGAGTTTAAAATTCTTTCCACCGGGTGTATTTCTGCTGTTTTGCCCGCCCAATAAATAAAAGAATGTCCCAATACCCAAACTGTGGGCCTATGACCTCCTGTAAGAGATGAGATGTGTTATAGCAGGTCTGGTCTTATGTATCTCGCAAAGCATGCGGATTTCCAACGACCCAATCTCTGTACTTCAGCTTCTGCTACACCGGCCCTAGCCGCTTCAGTGGCCGCTCCTATTCTAAAAGAATGTGTCCCGTATTGTTTAGAGTCCACACCGACAGCTTGTAGACATAGCTTAAAAATTGTGTGAAATTGATATTTAGTAAGCGGGGAGCCGTCGGTGTGAGAGAGAAAAAATCTACTTTCGTGCCTTATGGCCGCGTAGTGTCTGACTATCTTGACAGGGCATACGGGGCCGTCTACGGCCTTAACCAGGACCCACGACCCCCTACCGGTGGGGTCACATTTGGATTTTCGCACTCTAATGCGCAGAGCGTCGCTGCATATTACGAGATCCTCATTAATTAACCCGCCTACAAAAGCAGTTTTAGAATGTGGCACTAGTTCACTAATCCGCAGCGCCCCGAAGAATGCGATTGCAAATGCTGCAGATATTAGGGCTGACTCATATTGTGACTTGCACACCGTTTTAGATATTGTTATAATGTTGTGCAACAGCTTTAAAGAAACGGGGCGACGACATTCCTGACCGGGTTGGAGCCTTCTCCAGCCTTTAACGGCTTGCTTTATGAAAAAATATTTAGTAACATCAGCCCATCCCACTAGCTGAAAGAAAAAGGCTACTCCCGATAAATGACGCTGCGCTAATGTGCCCGACGCACCTCTACTCCTGAGCTGATTCAGGAGTTCTACCACCATGTCGCATATTGCCCGATCACAAGTATCGACTGGCCTTCCTCTAATTAGCGAGCACCACTCTTCCCATGCCTTACCATAGACCTGCCAGGTAGCCGGTGTCACTGAGGCTCGGATCAAGGGCATCAGTGATTGGCCACTGTGTCCCAGAGGGAGGGAGGACACAGTAGGCCCGTTGGTTCTGCGTTGGGAAGGAAGACTTTGAAGGCCTGCCAATCGGAAGACAACAGAGAGTTAACCATCTTATCATCCACAGTAGACGTCACTCTGGCTCGGCACCAGATGTTGTGTCTAAGGCATAATAGTGCAAGTCGGCGCAATAGCGCAAGAATCGGTGGCGATGATGAAGACATACTGTTTAAGCATTTAGCGCTTCCCGGGTTTTTTATAAGAAATCTGATATTTGCGTTTTTTAGTTTATCACCCCATAGTTCGACTGATGTCACTATGGCAAATATTTCCAACAAAACGGGGTTGCTGCCCCAGATGGTAGAGGTCCATGGGACCGGCCATCTGCTTTTACACCATTGGTTGCTGTAGATTGCAACAAAACCATTTGTGAGATCCGCACCCACCAGTAGACCTAGGGCGCTGTTTAGCATCTCCTGAGACATGACACATGTATGGCCATTGTAGGTTTCCAAGAATGTTTTCCAGACGGCCAAATCAGCTCTCATTGAGCGATTAATTCTGATTCGGTGGCCCGGCTGGGCGATGCCCTTTGTAGCTAATGATAACCTGCGTGAGAAAGCCCTGCCGACCGGCATAACGCGACAAGCAAAGTTGAGTAAACCTAGTAAGGACTGCATCTGCTGGAGGGTGACTCTCTTTTCAACAATGAAACTTTTTACTATCTGAAGTGTTTTTTCTAATTTATCCGCCGGTAAACGAAAAAGCATCTCATTAGTATCTATTTTGATACCGAGGAAAGGGAGAACGTTACATGGACCGATCGTTTTTTCCGGCGATAGTGGTACACCGAAACGCCTTGAAATAAATTTAAACTTCTGAAGAAGAAAAGAACAGAGTTTTGATTCCCTAGGTCCGACGAACAAAAAGTCATCGAGGTAATGGATTGTGGAATTGCTGCCTGTTTCGTGACGTATTACCCAGTCTAAGAAGGTGCTGAAAAGCTCGAAATAGTGACAGGAAATGGAGCAGCCCATTGGCAGGCATATGTCAAAATAAAAAAGCTGGTCCACCTTACAACCCAACAAATGGTAGCATTCAGGGTGCACGGGTTAAAGACGGAAAGCTGACTCGATGTCGGTTTTTGCCAGTAGGGCGCCGCGCCCCGCCGCGCGCACGAGCTCCACTGCTCTGTCAAACGAAGCGTAGGTTACCGACGAGTCTTCCGGGGGTATTGCGTCATTGACCGAATCGCCTTTTGGGTAGGAAAGATGATGAATTAGCCGATATTTACCGGGTTCTTTTTTGGGCACAATACCTAGAGGCGAGATTCTGAAGTTTTTGAATGGTAA
Source organism: Dendrobates tinctorius (assembly GCF_039654945.1). Classification (NCBI taxonomy): domain Eukaryota; kingdom Metazoa; phylum Chordata; class Amphibia; order Anura; family Dendrobatidae; genus Dendrobates; species Dendrobates tinctorius. The sequence continues at coordinate 242,344 of NW_027362194.1, read as the reverse complement.
TGATCGAAATGGGCCCGCCATCCTGCCGAGTTCTACCTCTTTTATGATTTTTTGATGTAAAATCTCTGGGAACTCTCGGGCTGATTTTAGATTCTTTGCCGATGTTGGCGTTCGGTTGAATTTAAAGGGGATGAAGAAACCGTACTTAAAACCGTCGTATAATTGCTGAGCAGCTTCTTTATTGGGATAAAGGCTTAGCCAGGGGCCCATGGCGGCTACGCTCACCGGGGTTTTGCCTCGTAGCAGTTCCGCTTGCGAGGCGTGTACACCTGGATGCAGGGTGTCCGCCGCCGCAGGCTGAGCAGTCGTGTCTATATCTGCATGCCGCCTGGAAGCGACAGTTTCCACCATTGAATAACAAGCAGGCCCCTGGTCTCCGTACGACCACAGAGTTTTGGCCTGCGGATGCTGAGAAACTAGTGGCCGATGATGAAAAGGGAGGGTGTTTTTGTGTAAGCATTAGTCGTAGCCAGACATCTGTTGCTTTAACTCCCCATCCTGGTTGCAGGGCTAGCCTCCTGCGGAACTCCTCGTCATAGCGCCTCCAAGCGACGCCACCATGAGACTTATAGGAGTTATATATTAAATCCATATATATGAATAACTCTGAGCAGCGTTCAGGATGTTTCTGGCCCATTATACATCCTAGGACAGTGAAGGCCTGCAGCCACTTGTTCATTGTATGTGCTATTTTACCTCTGTTTCTATCGTATGACCACTCGCCAGTCCTCCTTTCCTTATCCACTGACTGTTGGTCCGCTGATAACAGTGACCATATGTCTACATAGTCATTATTCCAGATCTTCTCTTTTTTCTCTAAGTCTATGTGTGTACCTAGCGGACTAATTCCGCAGAAAAATGCATCTTTATGTAGACTAGCTGATTGAGGTATGTTCCTGGTGACGGTTTGACCACTGTGCTGATTAAAGTGGTCGACTAGAGCCCTGATGGCAGATGCCAGGTTGCTCTCTTCTGTGTTGTGTATGTTGACATGTGGATTGGTTATGCGAGACTCACCGCTGTCTGTCGCCAGTCGAGTGTCTCCTTGTGAAGGAGGTACCCCTGCGATATCCTGCTCCCGGCTGGAGGCCCGATCTGGCCCAGAAATGTCTTGGCCATTGGAACATGGCTGGAATTCTGAATCGATGACAGAACTTCGATGCTGATGAGCCATGGTGGAAAGGGAAGGTTCTTCTCGGATTAATGATGACGATGTAGCCCGTCGCAGCCGAAGGCTGCCGTGAGCTTGTGACGGCGCTCCCTGCTGGCTATGCGTCTGACTGGAGGACGCAAGATGTTCGTCGCTGCTCCTCCGGCTAGTAGTCTGGTGTGGAGATTCCGTGCGACGTCTACGGCTTGATGACCAAGAACACCTGCTGCGGTGGCCCTCGGACACATCGGACTGCCCTGATGTGGAAGTTGACCTCCGTCTGGAGGAGCGCGACCTGTGGCGACTCCTGTTGTAGGTACGCCTTCGCCTGCAACGGGAACAACGACAGCCAGAGGGACAGCGAGAAAGGTGGTGGTGGGAGGAATCCGCAGAGGATGGTGTGGAGGATCTGTGGCGTATGTGGCTACGTTCGTGGTGGCCGGGTGTATGTTGTTTTGTAGGCTGTCGAGTAAGTGATGTGGCGTTATTATTGCTTTCACTGTAGGTGTCTAATGGGGATGGTGTTCTGACCGCCAATGAAATAGTGTGCGACGCAGGTGTTTGCGACAGTGGTGGGGTTGGTGGCGTGTACTGTGCAAAACCTTCTAGGTATCAGGCGGAGAGGAAAGAGAAAGACCCCCACCCCAGCACCTGAATTTAGCCCCTGAGGGTGTGACCGGACGCCCCTTCCTCTCTTTCCGTTGGTCAGTGGGGCGTCCTAAATCATGGCATTACCTGGGGGGGGGAGTAGTGGGAGGGGAGGCACTGCACGGAGTTCTCTTATCATCAAATCCAGGGGGGCTCTACAGTCAGAGACACTATCCTTATTCAGTACAGTGCCTGCCATTCTATGTGAGATGCATGTCCCTAATGCACCAGTTCACAGGCTGCGCCCCTGGGCAGAGGGGACACGATATTCTCCTTTTGTCCGCCCTCCCCCCACCTTTGTAATTCCCACAGTAAACATCGGCAGGTTCCGGCCACCTGCGGCTTTTGTAATGCATGTCTGGCCTGCCGCTTTTCTATTGGCCTGCCCTCTGTATCTGTGTGATATATTCTGTGTCCTGTGAGTAAAGTGTTGTCAGACTGGAAATACGTGGAGAAGCAGTGATCTTTTATATGCGCCCATGTAACCAAAGAATTCCAGCCAGCGTCATTCATTCAGACTCCAGCCAACGCAGAGCGGACCTCCGAAAACACGGGGTGGTACTGAAAGAGGTACCCCAGCTTGGTAGACCCCGTTATACTGGTGGCAGCAGCGGGATATGATACCCCTTCTACAGGAGGAAAGGAATGAATGGAAAATAACTACCAGAAGCTAAAGAGGACTACATTAAAAGATCTGGTGGAAGCCCGAGGGTTAATCGCCAGCAACAAAACAAAAGCGGATTTGATAGCAGCCATCATGGAACACGACAGTGCAGCGCCCCCGATGTGAACGTGCAGGAGAATGAATTCCAGAGGGAGGTAAAGAACAGATTGGTGTTCTATGGCCCAAACCCAGCAGTAGAGATCATACGAAAGGTGATGGCTGATGTGCGTACTGATCTGAAGGAAAAGATGGCCGAGCGGACCAGGATAGAGCTAGCCAAGATGGAGATGGCAGAGCGGACCAAAGTGGAGCTGGCCAAGATGGAGATGGCAGAGCGGAGAAAGGAGAGTCAGCGAGCAGGGGGAGCTCTGGCCTTCGACCAGGTACCTTCAACAGTAAGCCACAAAAAGATCCAGTATAATGCCTTCCGACAGTTGGGGGAGGCAGAGGAAGACATTGATGGCTTTCTGCAGGACTTTGAGCGGCAGTGTGCCCTTCATCAAGTGAAGCCGGAGGAACGGGTTCAGATTCTTGCCAGCAAGCTGACAGACCGGGCAGCGGACGCCTATCAAACGGTACCTGATGAGGACTGTATGGACTATGAGCGGGTCAAAGAAGTGATCTTGGCCCGGTATGTGCTGACACCAGAGGCCTACCGCCAAAAGTTCCGCGGACTTATAAAACGCGTAACCGATACCCACGCTGAATGGGCCTGTAAATTACGGCGGTCACTGCTACAGTGGGTACAAGGGAGCCAAGCAACCAATAAGGAGGACGTCCTCCAGCTCTTCCTGTTAGAACGATTCTTTAATGGACTAACCCCCGAGACACAGGAATGGCTTTGGGACAGGCGGCCAACGACTCTTGAGGAAGCCGCTCGTCTGGCCGATGAACATCATGATGCCAGGAGGCTGCAGTTGTCCGGATCAAAGATGGTCACTAGGGGCCCTCCCATGGACCTGAAGGGCCCCAAACCACCGAAGATTGTAGGGGGACCAGCTAGAAACCCAGCCTACCACAGTCCCCCTGGGGCGCGATGCCACACCTGCCGTCAGCTGGGCCACCTGCAAAGACAATGTCCCAACTGGACTCAGCATACCCAGTGGCCAAAGGCGGGAACAGCTACCTTCAGCCGGGCTGCTGTACACTGCTACCAAGGCGAAGCTGACCCAGCATTGGGGGCTACGACTATCCAAGGGGTGGAAGAGATGGAGGAAGTGCTGCATGAAGTAGACCCCGTGCAGGCAGCCCGGGCAGATAATCGACAACAGCATCGACAGGTCATGTGGGTTAATGGGAAACGTATGCAGGGACTAAGAGATTCCGGAGCAACTTTGACCCTTGTGAAGCCTCATCTCGTCCACGACTAAGAGAAGACGGACCGGACAGTGGCAGTCTGTGTAGTAGGGGGAGCCATACATCGACTGCCCACTGCCAGGATTCACCTGAACTGGGGAGTCGGGGATGGCCTTGTTGAGGTCGGCTTGATGGAGGATTTGCCTGCAGACGTCTTGCTGGGAAATGACTTGGGGCCCATGTTGCCTGCATTCTCGGTGGCCCCGCTGGCTGAGACCTATCCTGTGACCACCCGGAGACAAGCTCGAGCTGCGGAGGCGGAATCACACTCAGTGGAGGCCCAGGTAAGACATCCCATCCCTACACGTATTCCCATAGCCAGACACATTTCTTGGGCCACCCCAGATGAATTTAAGAGGGAGTTACTTGAGGATCCTTCATTATAGGGATATCGTGGGAAGGCACAGGAGGGGAGAGGGGTACTGGAAAAGGAACAGTTTGTATGGAAGCAGGGACTCCTCTACCGGATCACAGAGCAGCACCACACAGGGACGAGCCCCATTATAAAACGACAGCTGGTAGTTCCCAAGAAGTATAGGCAGGAGCTACTGCAAATCTCTCATGATATACCATTAGCCGGGCACTTCGGTGTCAGTCGCACCAGGCATCGTCTGACACAAAACTTCTTTTGGCCGGGGGTAACCTATGATGTTCGTCAGTACTGCCAGACCTGTGACAGTTGCCAGCGCATTGGCAAGAGGTGGGATCGATGCAAGGCCAAATTACGCCCCCCCTCCATTGTGGAGGAACCATTTAGCCGAGTAGCGGTCGATCTGATAGGGCCGTTAGCCAAACCCAGTCCGTCAGGGAAAAAGTATATACTGACAGTGGTAGATTATGCCACACGGTATCCAGAGGCGGTTGCGTTACCTAACATACTGGCAAAGATGGTGGCGGCCGCCCTGCTCCAAGTTGTCTCACGGGTTGGATTTCTCCGGGAGATTATCTCGGACCAGGGTGCCCAGTTTACAGCAGAGGTGACTGTGATGGTGTGATATGTTATGTGGATGTCATTTTTTGTATATTCCTATTTTTAACAATTCCAGTTATTTTCATAGTGTTTTTCTTATTACATTGTAACCCTACAGCAAAAAAAAAAAAAAAATGTCCAGGGAAACGAGATTCCACAACTCTAGCACCAGAGGATAAAAATGGGTCCTTCTCTCTGAAATGCAGCCTTTTCACAATCTTGTCTCTACCAAAACTGACCGGTCCAGCTGCCGTTCTTCCCCCCACCCCCTTCCTTGTCCAGGGGTAGTCAAACAAGTTGCCTCCCTGAAGAGAACAAAGGGCCTTAGGGATTAATGCACTAGAGGGGGTCATCAAGAGACAGATACAGTGAGGCTGTAGACTTACAATGTAATAAGAAAAACACTATGAAAATAACTGGAATTGTTAAAAATAGGAATATACAAAAAATGACATCCACATAACATATCACACCATCACAGTGACCAACCAACTGTGGAAGCTGTGCGGTGTAAAGTCCATTAGAAGCGCCCCGTACCACCCGCAAACCAGTGGGTTGTGTGAACGCTTTAACGTGACATGAAAACAGCTCATTGGGACTTTTACCAGGACCTACAGGGACTGGGAGAAATTCTTGCCACACCTCCTGTTTGCCTATCGGGAGGTGCCCCAAGAATCCACGGGGTTCTCCCCGTTCGAGCTGGTATACGGGAGACGGGTTAGGGGACCCCTAGACTTAGTGCTGGAACACTGGGAAGGGGAGGGCCTCATAGAAGGGGTACCTATTGTACCCTATGTGCTGGAATTCCGGGACCGCCTACAAGAGCTGACCCAGGTTGTACGTGAGAACATGCAGGTGACCCAGCGGCGCCAGCGCATATGGTACGATCAGAAGGCCAGAGAGCGCACTTTGGAAATAGGACAGAAGGTCCTGGTGTTAGAGCCCACTAAGCAGAATAAGTTTCAAGCTGCATGGCAGGGGCCCTACCAGGTAGTGGGGAAAATAGCCGACACAACCTATAATGTCGCCGATTGTGATGACCCCAGGGTTATCCGCATGTTCCACGTGAATATGCTGAAGCCCCACCGGGAGCGCCCTGAAGAGGTAGTGGCCATCTGTGCACCTGAAGCAGAGGATTTAGCCGGACTTCCCTTGCCGGATGTCTTAGGGGAAAGGACTCAGTCTAAAACATGGGACCAGGTACACTTGGGTGAAGACCTAGGCCCCCGGGAGAGACAGCAGGCAGAGGCGTTGTTGAGGCTGCGACAGAGGATGTTTTCAGAGAGACCGGGGTACACTCGCCTGGCACAACACAAGGTTGAGACCCAGGATCAGACCCCCCTGCAACAAAACCCCTTCCGCGTCCCTGAGTCTGTACGAGAGGGGATGCGACAAGAGATACAAGAGATGTTGCGTTTAGGGGTCATTGAAGAGTCAGATAGTCCCTGGGCATCCCCCGTAGTGTTAGTGCCCAAGGAGGATGGGACTACACGGTTTTGTGTAGACTATCGTAGGCTCAATGAGAAACAGTGACGGATGCATACCCCATGACGCGTGTGGATGAGTTGTTAGACCGGCTGGCGGGGGCAAAGTATTTGACCACCATCGATCTATGCAAAGGCTACTGGCAGATTCCTCTTAGTCCTGACGCTATTCCCAAGTCGGCATTTGTCACCCCGTTTGGCTTATTCCAGTTTCGAGTTATGCCATTCGGGATGAAGAATGCCCCGGCGACCTTCCAAAGGCTGGCTGACCGGTTTCTGGATGGTCTCCAGGACTATGCTTGTGCCTACCTGGACAACATCGCCATCTACAGTGCGACATGGGAAGAGCATCTAAATCACCTAGAGACAGTATTGGACAGGATCCACCAGGCCGGAATCACCCTGAACCCAAACAAGTGTCACGTGGGCAAAGCAGAGGTTCAGTATTTAGGGCATTGGGTGGGAAGTGGGAAACAGCGACCAGAACCAACCAAGATTGAGGCCATAGCCAAGTGGCCCATCCCACGCACTAAAACCCAGGTCATGGCGTTTCTAGGGACAGCGGGGAATTACAGGAAATTAGTTCCCAATTACAGCAGCGTAGCCAAGCCCCTCACTGATCTGACCCAAGATCCAATCCCACCAGGTAACCTGGACCTCAGAGTGTGAGGAAGCCTTCCGCCAACTAAAGGACGCCCTCACCAATACCCCTGTATTGGCCCCACCCGATCCAACTACACGTTTCCTTGTTCACACAGACGCTTCTATGTTTGGATTGGGGGCAGCACTGAGCCAAGTCGGGCCGGACGGCCAAGAACACCCGGTAGCTTACCTGAGTCGGAAACTACTGCCCCGTGAAGTAAGCTATGCGGCCATCGAGAAGGAGTGCCTGGCGGTAGTATGGGCACTCAAGAAGTTGCAACCATATTTGTATGGACGACAGTTTTCCCTCCTAACGGACCATAATCCCCTAGTCTGGCTTAATTGGGTCTCCGGAGACAACGCCAGATTGCTGCGGTGGAGTTTAGCCCTACAACCTCTGGACTTCACCATCCACCACAGACCCGGCAAACAAAACGGTAACGCCGATGGACTAAGTCGACAAACGGAACTTGTACCCACCCCATAGACTTCGGTCATCCCCAAACCGATCCGTTGAGGATCAGACTGTGTATGCCGATCGCGTCACTGAAAAGGGGGAGCCGTGTTACGTGTTACAGAACCACTCAGCACCCAGAATATGTTGTGCAGTTATATGTATGTATAATAGGTTCTATGTGAGATGCATGTCCCTAATGCATCAGCCCACAGGCTGCGCCCCTGGGCAGAGGGGACACGATATTCTCCTTTTATCCACCCTCCCCCCACCTTTGTAATTCCCACAGTAAACATACGCAGGCTCCGGCCACCTGCGGCTTTTGTAATGCATGTCTGGCCTGCCGCTTTTCTATTGGCCTGCCCTCTGTATCTGTGTGATATATTCTGTGTCCTGTGAGTAAAGTGTTGTCAGACTGGAAATACGTGGAGAAGCAGTGATCTTTTATATGCGCCCATGTAACCAAGGAATTCCAGCCAGCGTCATTCATTCAGACTCCAGCCAACGCAGAGCGGACCTCCGAAAATACGGGGTCGTACTGAAAGAGGTACCCCAGCTTGGTAGACCCCGTTACAAGTGCGTCATCCACAGATCCCCTAAAATAGTGCATCATCCACAGATCCCCATAACAGTGCATCATCCACAGATCCTCCATAACAGTGCATCATCCACAGATCCCCATAGCAGTGCATCATCCACAGATCCCCATAACAGTGCATCATCCACAGATCCCCCATAACAGTGTATCATCTACAGATCCCCCATAACAGTGCATCATCCACAGATCCCCATAGCAGTGCATCATCCACAGATCCCCATAACAGTGTATCATCTACAGATCCCGCATAACAGTGCATCATTCACAGATCCCTATACTAGTGCATCATCCACAGATCCCCCATAACAGTGCATCATCCACAGATCCCCATAACAGTGTATCATCTACAGATCCCGCATAACAGTGCATCATTCACAGATCCCTATACTAGTGCATCATCCACAGATCCCCCATAACAGTGCATCATCCACAGATCCCCCATAACAGTGTATCATCTACAGATCCCGCATAACAGTGCATCATTCACAGATCCCTATACTAGTGCATCATCCACAGATCCCCCATAACAGTGCATCATCCACAGATCCCCATAACAGTGCATCATCCACAGCTCCCTCATAACAGTGCATCATCCACAGATCCCCATAGCAGTGCATCATCCACAGATCTCCCATAACAGTGCGTCATACACAGATCCCCCATAACAGTGTGTCATCCACAGATCCCCCATAATATCGCGTCATCCACAGATCCCCTATAACAGTGCATCATCCACAGATCCCCCATAACAGTGCATCATCCACAGATCCCCCATAACAGTGCATCATCCACAGATCCCCCATAACAGTGCATCATCCACAGATCCTCCATAGCAGACAGTATCACACAGGAGAGGATTAGATACACAGCTCAGCAGTCAGTATCACACAGGAGAGGATTAGATGCACGGCTCAGCAGACAGTATCACACAGGAGAGGATTAGATACATGGCTCAGCAGACAGTATCACACAGGAGAGGATTAGATACACAGCTCAGCAGTCAGTATCACACAGGAGAGGATTAAATACATGGCTCAGCAGTCAGTATCACACAGGAGAGGATTAGATACACGGCTCAGCAGACAGTATCACACAGGAGAGGATTAGATACACGGCTCAGTAGTCAGTATCACACAGGAGAGGATTAGATGCACGGCTCAGCAGACAGTATCACACAGGAGAGGATTAGATGCACGGCTCAGCAGACAGTATCACACAGGAGAGGATTAGATACACGGCTCAGCAGTCAGTATCACACAGGAGAGGATTAGATGCACGGCTCAGCAGACAGTATCACACAGGAGAGGATTAGATACACAGCTCAGCAGTCAGTATCACACAGGAGAGGATTAGATGCACGGCTCAGCAGACAGTATCACACAGGATAGGATTAGATGCACGGCTCAGCAGACAGTATCACACAGGAGAGGATTAGATACACAGCTCAGCAGTCAGTATCACACAGGAGAGGATTAGATGCACAGCTCAGCAGACAGTATCACACAGGAGAGGATTAGATACACAGCTCAGCAGTCAGTATCACATAGGAGAGGATTAGATACACGGCTCAGCAGACAGTATCACACAGGAGAGGATTAGATACACAGCTCAGCAGTCAGTATCTCACAGGAGAGGATTAGATACACGGCTCAGCAGACAGTATCACACAGGAGAGGATTAGATACGCGGCTCAGCAGTCAGTATCACACAGGATAGGATTCGATACACGGCTGAGCAGTCAGTATCACACAGGATAGGATTAGATACACGGCTCAGCAGACAGTATCACACAGGAGAGGATTAGATACACGGCTCAGCAGACAGTATCACACAGGAGAGGATTAGATACACAGCTAAGCAGTCAGTATCACACAGGAGAGGATTAGATACACGGCTCAGCAGACAGTATCACACAGGAGAGGATTAGATACACAGCTCAGCAGTCAGTATCACACAGGAGAGGATTAGATGCACGGCTCAGCAGACAGTATCACACAGGAGAGGATTAGATACACGGCTCAGCAGACAGTATCACACAGGAGAGGATTAGATACACATCTCAGCAGTCAGTTTCATACAGGAGAGGATTAGATACACGGCTCAGCAGTCAGTATCACACAGGAGAGGATTAGATGCACGGCTCAGCAGACAGTATCACACAGGAGAGGATTAGATACACGGCTCAGTAGTCAGTATCACACAGGAGAGGATTAGATGCACGGCTCAGCAGACAGTATCACACAGGAGAGGATTAGATGCACGGCTCAGCAGACAGTATCACACAGGAGAGGATTAGATACACGGCTCAGCAGTCAGTATCACACAGGAGAGGATTAGATGCACGGCTCAGCAGACAGTATCACAGAGGAGAGGATTAGATACACAGCTCAGCAGTCAGTATCACACAGGAGAGGATTAGATGCACTGCTCAGCAGACAGTATCACACAGGAGAGGATTAGATGCACGGCTCAGCAGACAGTATCACACAGGAGAGGATTAGATACACAGCTCAGCAGTCAGTATCACACAGGAGAGGATTAGATGCACGGCTCAGTAGACAGTATCACACAGGAGAGGATTAGATACACGGCTCAGCAGTCAGTATCACACAGGAGAGGATTAGATGCACGGCTCAGCAGACAGTATCACACAGGAGAGGATTAGATGCACGGCTCAGCAGACAGTATCACACAGGAGAGGATTAGATGCACGGCTCATCAGTCAGTATCACACAGGAGAGGATTAGATGCACGGCTCAGCAGACACTATCACACAGGAGAGGATTAGATACACGGCTCAGTAGTCAGTATCACACAGGAGAGGATTAGATGCACGGCTCAGCAGACAGTATCACACAGGAGAGGATTAGATGCACGGCTCAGCAGACAGTATCACACAGGAGAGGATTAGATACACAGCTCAGCAGTCAGTATCACACAGGAGAGGATTAGATGCACGGCTCAGCAGACAGTATCACACAGGAGAGGATTAGATACACAGCTCAGCAGTCAGTATCACACAGGAGAGGATTAGATGCACGGCTCAGTAGACAGTATCACACAGGAGAGGATTAGATACACGGCTCAGCAGTCAGTATCACACAGGATAAGATTAGATACACGGCTCAGCAGACAGTATCACACAGGAGAGGATTAGATGCACGGCTCAGCAGACAGTATCACACAGGAGAGGATTAGATACACAGCTCAGCAGTCAGTATCACACAGGATAGGATTAGATACATGGCTCAGCAGTCAGTATCACACAGGAGAGGATTAGATACACGGCTCAGCAGTCAGTATCACACAGGAGAGGATTAGATGCACGGCTCAGCAGACAGTATCACACAGGAGAGGATTAGATGCACGGCTCAGCAGACAGTATCACACAGGAGAGGATTAGATACACAGCTCAGCAGTCAGTATCACACAGGAGAGGATTAGATACACAGCTCAGCAGTCAGTATCACACAGGATAGGATTAGATGCACGTTTTTTATGTGCAGTATAATCATTATAATTTGTTATAACTAACCACAGTTGGTTATTATGCCCGGGCAATGCATTCTATAAAAAAATAACAATACTAAATTTGTTATTCTTAGGAATTAAATAAATCGAGGGTCTAAAATATCAGTAGAAATCTCTGCAGTCAGAGCTGCTGCTGATACATTGTCTTTCTATTTCTTTTTGCATGCTCAGAATATGGAGGAACTGTGACTGTGTCGCTGTTATCTTCCCACATGAAGAAATACGAACTTTGGATGTTTTCTACTAATCTCTTGTGGTCTGCATGTAATAAATACAGGGTTAAAGGAAATCTGCCCCCACCGGACATATATGACCTATTAAAGGGAATCTGTCACCCCATTTTTGGCCTTTCAGCTGCCGGCATAGACATCAGAGGCTTATCTACAGCATTCTGTAATGCTGTAGATTAGCCCCCGATGTATCCTGAAAGAAAAGAAAAATGAGAAATATTATACTCGCCGGAGGGGGCGGTCCGGTCCGATGGGTGTTGCGGTCCGGCCCGGCGCCTCCCTTCTTCATGCGATGACGTCCTCTTCCCCCTTCCTGTAATGGCTCCGGCGCAAGCGCACTGCTCTGTCCTGTTGAGGGCAGAGCAGAATTCTGCAGTGCGCAGGCGCCAGACCTCTCCCGACGCCTGCGCACTGCAGGACTCTGCTCTGCCCTCAACAGGACAGAGCAGTGCGCTTGCGCCGGAGCCATTACAGGAAGGGGGAAGAGGACGTCATCGCATGAAGAAGGGAGGGACCGGACTGCCCACCTCGGTGAGTGTAATATAACGCGTTTTTCTTCTCTTTCAGGTTACATCGGTGGCTTATCTACAGCATTACAGAATGCATTACAGAATGCCGTAGATAAGCCCCCGATGTCTATGCCGGCAGCAAATAGGGCAAAAATGGGGTGACAGATTCCCTTTAATAGGTCATATATGTCCGGTGGGGGCAGATTCCTTTTAATATGGGTAGACACTAGTCCCAGCTGTCTGCCTCGTATTAATGCTCTTGTTGTTGAGAAAACGTATTTCTTTATGCTAATGGCTTCTTCAGGTTTCGGGGAGTGCGGTGTGTGGGGGAAATCTCTGCCTCCTGTCTTCATTATTATACCACCCCCTCCCATCAGTGTCAGTCTGTCCTGTGCCGTGTAGTGGTGGTGCAGGAATCCCGCGCCTGCGTCCTGCTCTCCCTCCGCAATCCGCACCTTTTCCTCCCTTCTATGGGCCGTGTATTCAGGGATCTTCTACGCAGGCGTAATACGGGTGAGCCTCCTAGACAGGTAGGACTGGTGTAACATCTCTGTCACCTGTATGCCCATATTAATAGGACAAATACAGCTCTGGCACAAATGAAGAGACCGCTGCACATTGTTCAGTTTCTCTGATTTTTCTCTTTATATTTGTGAGTAAAATGTAAATTGCTCTTTTATTCTATAAACTCCTGACCACATGTCTCCGAATTTCCAAACAATAAATTTTATATTTATTTTCAGAAAATGAGAAATGGTCAAAAGAACAAAAAATGCAGACCTCAAATAATGCAAAGAAAACAAGGTCATAATCATTTAGACACAACAATACTAATGCTTTACCTCAGGAAGAGTTCAGAGATCAGTATTCTGTGGAATCCCCATGATTATTAACCCCAGCTTTCCTGTGTCTCGGCTGCTTTCCACCAGTCTCTCACATGGCTTTTGGGTGACCTTATGCTGCTCCTGGTACACACATGTCAGCAGTTCTTCTTTGTCTGATGGCTTGTGACTCTCCATCTTCCTCCTGATTACATTCCAGAGGTTCTCAGTGGGGTTCAGGTCTGGAGATTGGGCGCAGGGATTTGATGTGGTGGTCTCTTAATTTTTGCCAGAGCTGTATGTCTGGGGGGGGGGGGTTACAGATTCCCTTTAAAAAAAAAAAGATTTTGTTACTAAAAGTTTAGCAGCGGCTGAGATGAAGCCGTGTGATTGGCTGATAGTGGCTGCAACTTTGGAAACACAAAACTCAGCTGTGAGGCCATTTCCTATGTGTCCACCAGGGGGCAGTGTTGTACTGGATAAAGGATAAACATCCCATCTAGCTCCTGTTCTGTGTTCACCTGGAGGAGCCACGGAATCTCACAATCCACAGATGAGTGATGGGGAATATGGAGATCACACAGATCGGTCACTCCGTCACCCAGGATCGGTCACTCCGTCACCCAGGATCGGTCACTCCACCACTTAGTATCGGTCACTCCGTCACTCAGGATCGTTCACTCTGTCACACAGGATGGGTCACTCCGTCACTCAGTATCGGTCACTCCGTCACACAGGATGGGTCACTCCGTCACTCAGTATCGGTCACTCCGTCACACAGGATCGGTCACTCCGTCACACAGGATCAGTCACTCCGTCATCCAGGATCGGTCACTCCGTCACACAGGATGGGTCAATGCATCACACAGGATTGGTCACTCGGTCACTCAGAATCGGTCACTCCGTCACTCAGGATCGGTCACTCCGTCACACAGGATCAGTCACTCCGTCACCCAAAATCGGTCACTCCGTCACTCAGGATCGGTCACTCCGTCACCCAAGATCGGTCACTCCGTCACTCAGAATCGGTCACTCCGTCACTCAGGATCGGTCACTCCGTCACTCAGGATCGGTCACTCCGTCACTCAGGATCGGTCACTCCGTCACTCAGGATCGGTCACTCCGTCACTCAGGATCGGTCACTCCGTCACTCAGGATCGGTCACTCCGTCACCCAAGATCCGTCACTCAGAATCGGTCACTCCGTCACTCAGAATCGGTCACTCCGTCACACAGGATCGGTCACTCGGTCACTCAGTATCAGTCACTCCGTCACTCAGCATCAGTCACTCCGTCACTCAGTATCGGTCACTCCATCACACAGGATCAGTCACTCCGTCACACTGTGTCACACTCTGGGTGCGAGTGACACAGCATACATCACTCAGATATCATCGGAGGGCGGTACGATATACGCCGACGCCGGCAATGGAGGAGATGGAGACATTAGTTTTTCTGCCTCCTCCACAGCTGTGCTCCAATCTGCTCTGTGCAAGAGGCTCAGCAGAGTAGTGTGACACTCTGCTCCCTCTCACAACAGAGCACGAGCCGAGGGTCATCAGCATATCGCATCTGATGCTCTCGCATCGCATGCCATACGCTAGTGTGACCCCGGCCTAAGAAGCCTCCTACTCTGAACTCATTATCTGTATTAGTTGCTCCTGTTTGACCTCGTTACCTGTGTATAAGACACCTGTCCCACACACTCAATCACACTCCAACCTCTCCACCATGGCCAAGACCAAAGAGCTGTCTAAGGACACCAGGGACAAAATTGTAGACCTGAACAAGGCTGGGATGGGCTACAGGACAATAAGCAAGCAGCTTGGTGAGAAGGAAACAACTGTTGGCACAATTATTAGAAAATGGAAGAAACATAAGATGACTGTCAATCTTCCTTGATCTGGGCCTCCATGCAAGATCTCGCCTCGTGGGGTAAGGATGATTCTGAGAAAGGTCAGGAATCATCCCAGAACTACACGGGAGGACCTGTTCAATGACCTGAAGAGAGCTGGGACCACAGTCTCAGTCATTACCGTTAGTAACATACTACGCCGTCATGGATTACAATCCTGCACGACTCGCAAGGTCGCCCTGCTCACACCAGCACATGTCCAGGTCTGTCTGAAGTTCACCAATGACCATCTGGATACTCTAGAGGAGACAAGAGAAAGTCATGTGATCAGAGGAGACCAGAATAGAACTTTATGGTATCAACTTCATTCGCTGTGTTTGGAGGAACAAGAAGGAGGAGTACAATGCCAAGAACACCGACCCAACTGTGGAACATGGTGGAGGAAATTTCGTACTTTGGAGGTGCTTTTCTGCAAAGGGATCAGGATGACTGCACCGTGTTGAAGGGAAGATGGACAGGGTCATGAAGTGCGAGATTTTGGCCAACAATCTCCTTCCCTCAGTAAGAGCATTGAAGATGGGTCATGGCTGGGTCTTCCAGCATGACAATGACTCAAAACACTAAGGAGTGGCTCCGTAAGAAGCATTTCAGGGTCCTGGAGTGGCCTAGCCAGTCTCCAGACCTGAACCCAATAGAAAATCTTTGGAGGAGCTGAAACTCAATGTTTCCCAGTGACAGCCCCGAAACCTGAAAGATCTGGAGAAGATCTGTATGGAGGAGGGGGCCAATATCCCTGCTGCAGTGTGAGCAAACCTGGTCAAGAACTACAGGAAACGTCTGACCTCTGTAACTGAAAGCAAAGGTTTCTGGACCAAAAAGTTCTGTTTTTCTATTGTATCAAATACTTATGTCATACAATAAAATGCAAATTAATTATGTAACAATCCTACAATGTGATTTTCTGGATTTTATTTTTCGATCCTTTCTCTCACAGGTGAAGTGACCTGCGATAAAAATTACAGATCTCTCCAGTCTTTGTAGGGGGGAAAACATGCTAGATCGCAGTGTATTAAATACTTATTTTCCCCACTGTATATATATATATATATATATATATATATATATATAGCTATTAGACAGTATATAGAGATACATATATATATATAAGTAATTTTCATCCTTCATGCAAATATTGTCAAGAAATGTTAAATTCAATTTGCTTCTGGAAAATAATAATAATAATCTTGGTGACAGCACATCCAATATGTCATTTCAATGGTCGCTGTCATTTTTACAAATGCTCCATAAATCAATAATATCAGCGAATTATGGAAACTTTGTATTAAAACTTATTAGAGAAATCTTCTTATTCCACTCATCAGTTCTTATGCCACTTATGCACAAGCTGCGCTGTCACCTCACTGAGAGATCAGATTACACCTATTAAACTATTGAGGAGGAGAAGGGAAAAAACTCATCAAGGTGAACGTGAGATGGGGGCATCTAGTAAATGTTTTCTTTCACTTTATTTAGTGCTGCTACAATTCTCAGCAAAGCTGTCCAATATGTTCATGCTGCAGTACTTTCTAGTAAGTACTTATCTCACCCCAGAGCTGGGTTCACAGCTACACTACTTAATACAAAAAAGCCAAGAAGCCAGCGCTGCCTATGGTCAGCACACAATGCATAAAGTGCACATGCACATATTAGTTTCTAACTGAAGTTTAAAATGAGACATTTAGCAAACAATTGATCAATTCTTTGAGCCACCCCGCCACACCAAGGCATTCTCATATGGGGCAGTCCTACTCTACTACTTAATACTGCTGTGTAATATCTCCACACTACTGCTGCTTTCTGGTGTCTCTCTTGTTGTAGTGCTTGACTCAAAGCGCTCTGCTCAGTACTGCTTTATAATGTCTTCCATACTGCTGCTGTTTCTAGTAAATGTTTTATCTCAATCAAGAGCTGGACTCCTAACTACACTGCTCAGTACTGCTTTATGATGCCCACTTGGCTGCTTCTGCTGTTTTAGTAAGTATTTATCCCCCTGTTCTGACTCACAGCTACTCAGTACTGCTATGAAATGTTCTCCATGCAGCTGTAGCTTTCTAGTAAGTGTTTTAGCTCACCCATATTCTGCAATTCCAGCCTCACTGCTCAGTACTACTTTATGATGCCCACTTGGCTGCTGCTGTTGTTTTTAGTAAGTATTTATCCCCCTGTTCTGACTCACAGCTACTCAGTACTGCTATGAAATGTTCTCCATGCAGCTGTAGCTTTCTAGTAAGTGTTTTAGCTCACCCATATTCTGCAATTGCAGCCTCATTGCTCAGTACTGCTGTTTAATGTCCTTCATGCTGCTACTGCTACGTCTGAACATGAGCTACATAGACAGGAGAACCGGGATCTCTCATGGCTGTGCGCTGTGTATGGGAGACACCACAGCAGCTGGTCTGCACCCACCAGCTCAGAGACAACTAGAAATGAGAGTAGAAGGCTGCGGAGGGGAAGATGGTGAAGAACGCAGGACACCTGACATGCAATGTCTAGAATTAGTGATATTCTCAGAGTGTGCCCACACTCGCCTGCAACAACAGAAACTTTATATTTAAGTTTTCCATCTTTTCAGACGGCACAAGAACTTTGCAGCTCTGCATTGCAGATGGAAAGAAACTGCGTCAGTCACCCGTGGAGAAAATCCTATGTCCGCACACAGGACGCCATTCACTGCCACGCTGATACTCCTATCCACCTGGAAATAAAGTCTCTGGATCTCGAGCACAGGTGAGCGCCGGATATTATTTCTTCTACAGATTGGACTTTCTGTTTATTCATGGCTGAGCGCCATCGGAAGAGAATGGGAAGAATCACAAGTTTTTGTGGACGGATGATATTTTTTCTTTCTGTTGGACATTTTCTAAATAGTAAATACAAAATTAAAAAAAAATCTAATTAAAATCGCACTGAATAAATGAATAAACGAATAGGATGGGAAGAAAATTATCTGAGCCACTGGCAAGGTATATAGGGTGCAATTATTTATACATCTTGTTCTCTCTGTCCTATATGTGAGGTGCACACACTTATGTGACATAGAAATGTGTCACCGAATAATATCCGACTGCTCACAAAATCAATTCAGAAATCTTCATCGACGCTTCTTGCTCCATATTGGGCTTTGTAATTTTCTGATATTAGCGTATATATCTATATATACTGTATATACAGATCCTTATAGATGAAAATGACACAAATAGGTTCCAAGCAAAAGCTTCAATAGGAAATGAAGCCTGAAGCCGACAAATCCCCAACACCACGTACACCGTGACGGCCAGAGATGAAGAACATTGTATCATTCTGTCCTGTACTGCAGAGCGATTATATCCTTATCATAATATAACCTTATGATAATTATCAGGAGGATGTCAACGAGCCCTGTAAATAGAGGTCACCTGCAGTCCTATGTAACACCACAGATAACCCGGTGATCATTCTCTGAGTACAGATAATGCAGTAGATGTCAACTGCAGTCCTATGTAATGTAAAAGGTAAAGGAAGTGAAGTTCGTTGGATGCAGTGAAGAGCCAGAGGCAGAGAAGGGGTTAACAGAATTTACTTTAAACAGGTTATTGACGTACAAGGTATATTCTGCTCAGGGAGATGAAATAAACAATGAAAGGGCACAGGAACACTGAGCGCAACAACACAATATTTGGGGGAAATGGCGTATGAAAGAGGTAACATAACTTGAAGATCTTGTTGGGGAGATGCTTGAATATCTCCTGCCGGCGTCATAGATCGTGGACAATGTCTCTGGCTCTGTTACAGAGGAACGAGATGCACTGTCTCCCGACTGTGCCAATGTATCGGGCTCGCTTGGCTTGAGTATGTTGGAATGCGGGAACAGTCTCTTTTGTTGATTCCTCGGGGATGTCGCAGAGCATGAGCAGCATGCAAGCTCGCAGGCCGCGGAAGCGTGAGAACCTCCAACGGACGGACTCGCTATGAACAGAGCGAGCAGAATTATCTTTCACTGGGAGCGATAAGGACCTGCGTGGCGCCCCTGCGGTCTCAGTCGCCACAGGGGACTGCACTTCATTCAGAGATGTAGTACTCTGCTCTCAGGTAAGGAAGGGGCATTGCCAGGACTCACACACTTACATCCAACACCAGACCTCTCAGTGGCCCGGGGGGAGTTAGGTAGAGGGTGTGGGTGGAGGAAGTTAGAGGGGGAGGAGTCAGAGTGTGGTAAGCAGAGAGCTATCAGACTAGAGGGACAGCAGGGGAGCTGGAGCTGAAGCTGAAGCTGAGTGCAGCTTGTTCCCGGACTACAGAAAGAGAAGAGAGAAGGAAAGGCTCCAGTAGTGGAGAGGAAGAAGAGGTCTCAGGGTCACGGATAGTGAGATTCTATCCGTGGGGCCCGTATCCACCTGTCCTCACCAGGTGGAGGGACTAGGTCGCAGTAAGGGGACCAGCCCCAAAACTAGTGGAGAAACTAAGGACTCAACTAGGAAATCGGAGGCTGCAGAATTTGCAGGTGCTGCAGCCACATCCATACACATTTGCTGAAATGGCAGACAGATAGGATCCTGGTGTAGAATAGACTGAATCTGCAGTGTCGGCTAACACCTTTACTTGCCGAATACCACAGGTGGTGTCACGAACTCTTTCATAAACTTAATCATCCCCTTATCATCATTTACATTGCATGCCCAGGGCTACGGACCGGGTCACTGCTGCCTTGACATCCCCTTTAAGAACTGACCGGCCCGGTACTGAGTACCTCACGGCCCTAGCGGGTGTTGCACCTGACCGGTACAGGAACATCCGGGGACAGCTCAGTCAGGCCACAGTTCGCTGGTAAGTCAATCTGCAGGGAACTAGAATGTGCGGCATTCGCAGTCAGAGCAGTGGGGAGGGAGTCAACCTTCTTCTTGTTCTTCTGTCACCTTCCCACCAAATCTCTCCTCTTCCCATGTTCAGCCCCTTTTATCTCCCCTACGCCCCCTGCTGTCCAGTGCAAAGGTCCTCCCCACCCAAATGAATCATCCCCCGGCAGCAGTGGTGACAGTCCCGATAGTTCCGGCCCCAAAATGCACAGGGAACCGCTGACTGTTCTGGCTCATCTTCTTACACCCCCCTATCTTTTCACTCGCCATTCCACTGGCGAGTCATCTTGGGAGACCCTAGACCACTGCTGGCCTCTTAGCGACTTGTTTCCAAATGAACTGATCCTGATTGTAATGATTGGGGGGTTGTCCAGCCATTGTGCTTTCGGAGCAACGTAGATTGGAAGGAATAGTGGAGATTTCTCGCGTGACCACATCGGGTTGTCCAAGTGAAGGTTGAGCTGGGTTTGTACCTGCCGTAGCATTTTCTTCCGGGGTCTCAGGGCCCTGACTAACAGGCGTATCCTCAGGCTGTTCGGGACTTTCTTCCTCTTCATCTTCCTTCTCTCATGGCAGGCACCACCTCAGGAATCTCAGGTGCTTCTTCCTCCTGTATAGGGTCTTCTGAGAGGCATGGCCGGAGCATACTTCTGTGTACTACCCGAGCGGGAGCATCCTCTTCTCTTTCTGGATAAATCTCATATACGGGTCCTTCTTTACCGACCCGACACTTCACTCCGTATGGGCTACTTTCCCACTGGTTTTCCAGCTTGTCCCGTGGATGTTTCTCCCTCACCAACACTCGATAACCAACCTGAAGATCTGTCCCCCGCAGAGGGAGCTTCAACTTTCGGAGCTAAGTCTGTATTAGATGATGTAAGGTCTGCAGATGGTGACACTGTTTCCGGACCCAGGTAGACATCCCCTTCCATGGGTAGTCCTCCCCCGGGTCCAACTCTAGTTCCGTGACTTCTTTCCCTGTTCGACCGAACAACAAAGAGTAGGGCATGTGACCGGTGGTTTGGTGGACTCGATTATTGTAGATCCACAAGAGCTCATCCACGTACTCAGGCCACCGTGCCTTCCGATCCTCTTGCAAGGTCCTTAACATCTGGATTAGAGTATGGTTAAATCATTTCCAGGCCCCGTTTCCCTGAGGGTGGTACGGAGTGGTATGAGACCTGTTGAACTGATAGATCTGTTGTAGCTTATCCATTACTCTCCCCAAGAAACAGGCTCCTTGATCAGAATGGATCTGCCCCCTTTTATCTGCAGACCTGGATGAAATTTTTACAGATGGTATATGCAGCAGACTCAGCCGTTTGATCCTGGGTGGGTGTCACAACAGCGAACTTTGTGAAATGATCTACCATCACTAGACAGTGGTCGTAGGTCGTATCTTGATGTGCTGGCCTGATGGTCAAGTAGTCGATGGTCAATAATTCCAGGGGGCTGACGTCACTATGGTTTGTGTAGGAGCCCTTTGTTCTGGGGAATTGGCCCACTCACATGCCCAACAGAGTCTACAAGCTTCTTCAACCGCTGTTCTTAACTGAGGGTGGTAGACAAACCGCTGTAGCCACTGGAAAGTTTTTTCAAGATGGAAGTGAGCCCCTTTTTTATGAGCCTCAGTGGCTACTGTAGAAAGCACCATCTTTGGAATCACCACCTGCTTTTAGGCTCCCAACTGTTTTTGCAGTTGGACCTTCCGATATAACAGCCCGTTTCTCATCTGGAGGCACTCCCACTGCAGGAATATCTTCAGCGCTTCTGGAGTCAGAGTGCTCCTCTGTTCTTGACTGAGCATCTTCTTCAGTGTCACCCACTGTCTAAACAGAGCAATTTCGCGGTCCTCCTGCTGCAACTGGACCGACTCATCCTGAAACCTTCCTAACACCCCTTCATGGTGGGGGGGGGGTCCATATCTGGTTCAGCTTAGCCGACACTGTCCCAGCAGTCTTCTGGAATGGGGAATCTCCTCCTCCTCCAGCATCTTATCTTTACTCTTTCCCGGTGTTGCATGTCTTGCTCTGGACAAGGCGTCGGTGTGGGTATTCTCTGCTCCCCTTCTGTTAGCGATTCTATATCGAAACATCGCCATCCAGCGCTGTTCCAGGCCCACTAACTTAGCGTTCTACAGATGAGCTAATGGATTGTTATAGGTGCGCACCAACACCTCCGAGCCGGACAGGTATTCTGCGAATCTCTCCATCATAGCCCTCACCAACGCCAGCAATTCTAGCTTGAAGGAACTGAAGTTGTCTGGGTTGCATTTGGAATCATGTAGGGACTGACTAGCATAAGCAATCACCCTTTCTTTCCCGTCCTGCACCTGTGACAACACAGCCCCAAGTCCGTGCAAGCTTCCGTCGGTGTGTAGAATGAACAGTATAGAGAAGTCCGCATAGACCAGTACCGGGGCTTCGGTCAACTCCTTCTTCAAGTCATGAAAAGCTTTCTCCTGCCTTTCCTCCCAACGGATGGACTGGCCCTTTGCATTCGGTGGTACCCCTTTCAGAAGCTCGAGCAGAGGTTTCACCACACGGGCAAAGTTCTTCACAAAACGACAATAATATCCCGTCAGTCCCAGGAACGCCCAGTCTTTTACAATCTCCGGGGTCGACCAATCCTGAATCACCGCGATTTTCTCCTGTGATGGCTTCACTCCTTCAGCTGAAACAACATGGCCCAGATATTCAATCTTAGTCTGGAACAAGTGGCACTTCTGGGGGTTTCACCTTCAGTCCATATTTCTGCAGACAGCTCAGCACTTGCTCTAATCTCCGCAGGTGATCTTCAAACGAGGCAGCATATACTATGATATCATCCAGGTAAATGAGTGTGGCCTCAAAGTCCAAATCACCTAAGCACCTCTCCATCAATCGTTGGAACATACCGGGGGGCATTGGCCAGGACAAATTACATCCTGCCGACTACGCCAAGGGTAAAAGGTAAAGGAAGTGAAGTTCGATGGATGCAGTGAAGAGCCAGAGGCAGAGAAGGGGTTAACAGAATTTACTTTGAACAGGTTATTGACTTCCAAGGATACTCCGCGCAGGGAGATGAAATCAACAATGAAAAGGCACAGGAACACTGAGCACAACAACAGAAGTTGCACAAAAACAACATTTGGGGGAAAGGGTGTACGAAAGAGGTATCTTATCGCTTGCAGTTCTTGTTGGAAAGAGGCTGCAATATCTCCTGGCGTTGTAGATCATGGACAATGTCTCTGGCTCTGTTGTGGGAGGAACGGCCCACGTCGAGTTCCCGGGCCGGAACCATGGAAGCCGTCATCTAGGTTCCGGGGGAAACTGTCCCCGGGGGACAGGATTCAGGGACGTACCACTGTGACAGACAGATGGGCTGGGGGAGGGACCAATATAAAGAAGGCGTCACCGTCTCGGCAGAGGGCGTCCGACCATCCCTGGAAAAGGTCGCTGCCGTCCAGGGGTGACCTACCCCCAAAACGGTAAAGGACGTGCGGGCCTTCTTGGGGTTGGCCGGCTACTACCGTCGATTCATGAAGAATTTTGCACGCCGAGCTCGAGCCATGCAGGACCTGCTGAAGGGGGCTCCCGCCGGGGCGAATGGACGGAAGATCCAGTGGCAGCAACCGCAAGAGGATGCGTTTCAAGATCTCAAAGCTGCTCTCTCGGATGCCCCGGTATTGGCGTATGCAGATTTCTCGCAACCGTTCATCCTGCATACCGACGGGAGCCTCCAGGGACTAGGAGCTGTGTTGTCACAGGTGCAGGACGGCCGGGAGAAAGTGATCGCCTACGGTAGCCGGTCGCTGCACGACTCAGAACGTAACCCGGACAATTACAGCTCCTTTAAGCTCGAGCTCCTCGCGGTAGTGTGGGCAATGACGGAGCGATTCGCAGAGTACCTGGCGGGCTCCGAAGTAGTAGTGCGGACCGATAACAACCCGCTAGCCCATTTAGAGAATGCCAAACTGGGGGCCCTGGAGCAGTGGTGGGTGGCTCGGATGGCCAAATTCAGTATAAGATCATCTACAAACGGGGTGCTGAAAACGTGCACGCCGACGCGCTCTCCAGAATCCGACACACCACCCCAGGAAGAAGTTGAGACGACGAATTAGAAGCAGACGAGACACCGTTCGCCCTCACCACCGCCGCGCCTACAGTCAACATGCAGGAAGTGCCTCATCCAGGGCTCCTAGGAGGGATGCTGGAACAGCCCCGTGACAAATGGATTCAGCAGCAACAGAAAGATACAGAAGTTGGACTCCTGCGCCGATGGGTGGCCACCGGTAAATTGCCCACGGGCTCACAGAGACAGGCTTTAACCCAAGATATGTTGTGCCAGTGGGAAAGACTAATCATCAAAAAGGGACTTTTATATCAAAAAGCCATGTCACGAACCACGTCAGCTACAATATGGCAGGTGATCGTGCCGGGAGCCCATCTCAACCAACTGGCCCGGGAAGCCCATGAGAAAGGGGCTCATTTTGGGGCTCAAAAGACTTTACAATGGTTGCAGCAGATAGCATACCACCCACGCTTGCACGATGCTGTAGAAGAAGTTTGTCGAACCTGCCGCTCGTGCGAGCTCGCTAAACTCCCCGTGCAACGAGCCCCGCTGCAAACTATCATAACATCAGCCCCTCTGGAGCTTCTTACGGTGGACTATCTGACTATAGGTCCGGGCCTATAAGGGGGATGAACATTGTCTTGTTATGGTGGACCATTTCACCAAATTCGTCGTGGTCACCCCCACTCGAGACCAAACAGCCGAGTCGGCCGCCTATGCGATTTGTAGGAACTTTATTCAAGTGTACGGCTGTCCACAATGGATACATTCGGACCAAGGAGCATGCTTCCTAGGAAAAGTCATGGAAGAGCTACACCATCTTTACTAGAGTTGAGCGACCTTTGGTTTTTTAGGGTCGAGTTTCGTTTCGTGAAACCCGACTTTTCCAAAAGTCGGGTCGAGCAAGATCGGCCGATTATAGGGAAAAGTCGGGGTCGTCCCGAAACACGAAACCCAATGTAAGTCAATGGGGAATAAAAGTCGGCAGTGAGAGGAGGACAGGAAACACACCTACAGTGCCCATTTGAATGCCAAAAGCATCAATTCTTCTTACTTAAGCTTGTCAACCTTAATTAACTTAATAATACAAGTTACGCACTGAAAAATGGGGGTTATTTGGCTAAAGTTGTGGGGGGTAGGGCTGTCTCCAGGTTTTCATGTGCCCTGGGCGAAAGAGCGCCCCTTTAACACATACCACAACTCATCATGCTCCGATACGGCAGAGAAATAGCGGTATAGTACAATGAAAAATACTTCACTTTTTACATCTCATGACGAGGCCCATCTATTTCTCCATACAGAATCATTGGTCCCATATAATGTTTGAAACAGTATATGATGAGCTCCACATAATGCTACAGTATATGTTGGTCCCCATGGATGAAGCTCCACTGTCTTATGGGCCCAAATAATGCTCCAAACATAATGGGCCCCATTTCTAATGCTCTAGTGTATAATGGGCCCTGTAAATGCTGCTCTAGTGTCTGATGTCCACCTTTGGAATGTTCCAGTGTATGGTGGGCCCCATCTATCATTCTCTAGAGTATAGTGCTCCCCAAAAATTGCTGTCCCAACATTGAAAACAATCAAATAAGTCTCCTCGCTAGGGAATCCCTGTACTTGTCTGGACTCCTCGTCATCCCCATCTTCCATCTCACTGCACAGTATTTCAACCTTGCAAGTGCTTTGCTCCTGAGCAAGCAGGGGGGGGCCCACTCGTTGGCGACGGCACTGGCACAGGGCCCCTGATAGTACGGTGGTGTGTCTGATGGCGGGTGGGCCGCACCTGCACTTTCATCTGCAGCTTCCTCTGTCACCGTGTAAGATGGAACTGTATATGGGAAGGGTAACCTGAGTTTCATCAGGGTCAGATTCAGGCCGTGTAGCGTGCGAGGGGAATGTAGTGGTCTGGGTCAATGTACCAGCAGATTCATCGAGCAGTGGCTGGGCATCAGTGCACTTGTGTCGCCCCCAGGAGTACGGTCGCCACAGTGGCATTACCTTCTTCCTAGGGAGTGTGATGTCATGCTTGGGAGCAATGAAGGATCTCTCTAGCAGGTTAACTGACTGGGCGGCGTTATTCCCACGAGTCATGACCCTCCAAACAGCGTTCATGAAGGCAAAGTGTTTGTTTTACGTGGGCAGTATGGTTGCAAAGCTGAACCTTAAAGGAATGTCCAGAAGGGCACCACCAGGAGTGGAGCCTACGGTTAAATTCGACTCCACCTGGGAAACCTCAACCATGCCAGCTACAGAACAGATGCACACATTGCAAGCTTAATTCCGTTAACGAACAAGACTCCGTCATGCCCCGTGGTCCGAGTCCGGCTTACTAGAGGGACACGTGAGGCTCTGGCACATGAGATTGGCCAATAACTGGTGTGTCATGCCCTTACATGTCCGTGGCTGCATGTGCGCTACACTGAAAAGGCCAGCGTTTGTCACTTACAGGTGCAGATAACCCGCTGAACAACGTTAGTGATGGGGATCACTGATTACAATTATTACCCGCGAACAATGATTTCTCAGTAAGTGCAGGTCAACCGCAGTTCCGGAATTAGGCCTAACCGTCATTCCTGAAAAAATGAAAAACTTACGTGTGCAAACCACAGGTGCTGTAGCTTGCTTAACAGCTCGCCAGCCGTTCTCATGCCCAGTATGGATTACACGTGATTGCACAAAGGTGAGAAAGGGTACCGTATCCCCAGATAACATGTATGGATAGCGTACACATTCAAAATATATGTCTATACATCAGGAGGCAGGCTCAGACGGTGTTAGGCCCAGTATGGATTGCACGTGATTGCACAAAGGTTAGAAAGGGTACCGTATCCCAGGATAACATGTATGGATAGCGTACACATTCAAAATATATGTCTATACATCAGGAGGCAGGCTCAGACGGTGTTAGGCCCAGTATGGATTGCACGTGATTGCACAAAGGTGAGAAAGGGTACCGTATCCCCGGATAACATGTATGGATAGCGTACACATTCAAAATATATGTCTATACATCAGGAGGCAGGCTCAGACGGTGTTAGGCCCAGTATGGATTGCACGTGATTGCACAAAGGTGAGAAAGGGTACCGTATCCCCGGATAACATGTATGGATAGCGTACACATTCAAAAGATATGTCTATACATCAGGAGGCAGGCTCAGACGGTGTCAGGCACAGTATGGATTTGACGGCCCAGACTACACAGCGGAGGAGTAGGGAGAGGTAAAGATTGCAAATGCTGGGGCCCTGCCCAAGCAAGGGGGGCCCACTCATAGAATCATAGAATCATAGAATCATAGAATCGTAGAGTTGGAAGGGACCTCCTGGGCCATCTGGTCCAACCCCCTGCTCAAAGCAGGATTCGCTAAATCATCCCAGTTAGATGTCTGTCCAGCCTCTGTTTGAAGACTTCCATTGAAGGAGAACTCACCACTTCTCGTGGCAGCCTGTTCCACTCATTGATCACTCTAACTGTCAAAAAGTTTTTTCTAATATCTAATCTGTGTCTCCTCCCATTCAGCTTCATCCCATTGCTTCTAGTCTTTCCTTGTGCAAATGAGAATAAAGTTGATCCTTCTACAATGTGACAGCCCTTTAGATATTTGTAGACAGCTATTAAGTCTCCTCTCAGTCTTCTCTTTTGCAAACTAAACATTCCCAAATCCTGCAACCTTTCCTCATAAGACAGGGTTTGCAGACCGGTCACCATTCTGGTCGCTCTTTTCTGAACTTGCTCCAGTTTGTTGATGTCTTTTTTAAAATGTGGTGCCCAAAATTGGACACAATATTCCAGATGAGGTCTGACCAAAGAGGAGTAGAGGGAAATAATTACTTCACGTGATCTAGACTGTATGCTTCTGTTAATACATCCTAGAATTGCATTTGCCTTTTTTGCTGCTGCATCACACTGTTGACTCATATTCAGTCTGTGATCTATTAGTATACCCAAGTCTTTTTCACATGTGCTGTCACTTAGCCCTATTCCTCCCATTCTATATATGCTTTTTCCATTTTTATTGCCCAGATGTAGTACTTTGCATTTCTCCCTGTTAAAAACCATTCTGTTAGTTGCTGCCCACTTCTCCAGTTTATTTAAATCTTTTTGAATCCTCTCTCTCTCTTCTCTAGTATTAGCTATCCCTCCTAGCTTTGTGTCATCAGCAAATTTAATCAGTTTACCCTCAATTCCTTCATCTAAATCGTTGATAAAGATGTTGAACAATACAGGGCCCAGGACAGAGCCCTGTGGTACCCCACTTGAGACATTCTTATAACTGGATGTGCAGCCATTTACGACCACTCTTTGGGTCCGATCACTAAGCCAGTTATGAATCCACCTAACAGTTGCCTTGTCCATTCCATACTTAGTCATTTTTTCAATAAGGATTGTATGAGAGACTTTGTCAAATGCTTTGCTGAAGTCAAGATATACTATATCTACAGCATTTCCTTGATCCACCCAATCAGTAATACCATCATAGAAGGAAATTAAATTAGTCTGACATGACTTATTAGTTACAAACCCATGCTGACTCTGTTTGATCACTTCATTCTTATCCAGGTATTGACTTACATGTTGTTTAATAATTTGTTCAAAGATCTTTCCTGGTATAGAAGTCAGACTCACCGGCCTATAGTTGCCTGGGTCCACCTTCTTCCCCTTTTTGAAGATAGGAACAACATTTGCTCTTCTCCAGTCTTCTGGCACTTCTCCTGTTCTCCAAGAATTTTCAAAGATTATGGAGAGGGGTTCAAAAATTTCTTCTGCTATCTCCTTCAGTACTCTGGGGTGTAATTCATCTGGACCTGGAGACTTGAATACATTTAGGTTAGCTAAGTGTTTCCTCACTATCTTTCTGTTTATAGATATCCTGGATTCTTCTATTCCCTTAATAGGACAGTGAATAACAGTTGATGTTACATTTCCTTTCTGAGAGAAAACAGATGCAAAATAGGAATTTAAAAGTTCAGCCTTCTCAACATCCTGTCTTACCATTTCATCATTTTCATCCTGTAAAAATCCTATAGCATCTTTGACTTTTCTTTTACTTTTGACATATCCCCAAAATCCTTTATTATTGTTTTTGACATCTCTTGCAAGCCTCAATTCATTTTCAGCTTTAGATAATCTGATTTGTGCCTTGCAGGTTCTGCAGACAGCATTATATTCTTCTTTAGATATGCCTCCTTCTTTCCATTTTATAAACACTCGTGGGCGTCGGTACTGGCACTGGGCCCCTCATAGTACGGCGGTGTGTCTGACAGCAGGTGTGCACCACCACCGTCAGAGACACTTGATTGCACTATGAGGGACCCTGTGCCAGTGCCCGCGCCCAAGAGTCGGCCTACCCACCTGTCCAGGGCAACGGCACTCGCCATGGGGGGGGAGGCAGCACAGTTAGGGAGTTTTAGAAAGTGGCATATGTTGATGTTGGACATTCAGCTGATGCAAAAGGCGAAATAGGTCAAGTCCCAGGAAGAGGTGGACCAAAGCAAGCCATTTTTCTGTCACCCTATGTGTCATCAGGGGAAGGTGGGACAAAATCCTTGGAAACCCATGCGTGGTTCATTTTAATGAAGGTTAGATCATCCACATTTTGGGTTGACAGACGGGTCCTTTTTTCTGTCAGGATTGATCCAGCTGCACTGAAGACTCTTTCCGATAGCACACTTGCAGCTGGGCAAGCGAGCTCCTGTAAGGCATATTGGGCCAATTCAGGCCAGGTGTCCAGTTTAGCGGCCCAATAGTTAAAGGGGAATGACCTGTGTGGGAGAACATCGATATGGGAGGAAAAGTAGTTTGTAACCATAGTTGACAACTGCTGTCTCCTGTCACTTTCCATCGATGCAGTATTACCAGTTGTGTGAGCGGTACTTGAAAAATCAGTCCACAACATTGTCATGAAACCCCTGTCTCCAACGCCACTTCTGCTGTGTGCACCATGAACACCTCTGCCAAGCTGCCCCAGGCCCGTACGGCTCGTGTGAGAACCATCACCGCTGCTGTGTGCTGGGAATGCCTCAAGCAACCGATTTACCAGAGTTGCTTGTTTATTAGCCAATATTAGGTCAAGGTTCTCCTGTGGCATGATGTTTTGTAATTTGCCTTTATAGCGTGGATCCAGGATGCTGGCCAACCAGTAGTCGTCATCGTTCATCATTTTGGCAATGCGGGGGTCCCTTTTTAGGATCTGTAAGGCATAATCTGACATGTGGGCCAATGTTCCCGGTGTCAATGATGCACTGCGAGTGCTGGGTGGAGAAGCACTTTCTGGCAAATCCACATCCCTCCAGTCACGCACAAACCCTGTACCAGACCTTGCCACGCCAACATTTTCACTTGCCCCACGAGATGCATCCTCCTCCCCTAAGTAATCATCCCCATCATCCTCCTCCTCCTCTTCGTCCTCCACCTCGTCCAGGAGAGGTCCCTGAGCAGACAATGGCTGAATGTCATCAAGGATTCCCTCCTCCTCTTCCTCCTCATCAACATTGGCTGCAGACGCCTGCTCCTTAAGGTGCGTCAAAGTTTGCATGAGCAGACGCATAAGTGGGATGCTCATGCTTAGGATGGCGTCGTCTGCGCTTACCAGCCGTGTGCATTCCTCAAAACACTGAAGGACTTTACAAAGGTCTTTCAGCTTCGACCACTGCACACCTGTCAACTCCATGTCTGCTCTCAAAGTGCCTGGCCGTGTATCCTCCCACAAATGCATTATGGCCTGCCTCTGCTCGCACAGCCGCTCCACCATGTGCAGGGTGGAGTTCCACCTTGTTGCAATGTCGATAATGAGGCGGTGGTTGGGAAGGTGGAGCAATCGCTGCAGCTTCTGCATACGAACGGAGTGTACAGGCGACCGGCGGATGTGCGCGCACAGTCTTCGCACCTTCTGGAGCAGGGCTGTTAACTCCGGATAATTTTTGAGGAAGCACTGCACCACCAGGTTCAAGGTGTGAGCCAAGCAAGGTATGTGGCTGAGTTTTGAAAGGGCTATGGCTGCCACAAAATTACGGCCGTTATCACTAACTACCTTGCCTGCCTCAAGATGTACACTGCCCAGCCATGACTCAGTTTGTCGCTTCAAGTACTCGGCCAGCACCTCGGCGGTGTGTCTGTCGCCCAAACACATCATCTGCAACACAGCCTGCTGACGCTTTCCACTAGCTGCTCGATAGGGGGACACCTCGTGTGCAACAGTGGCAGCTGCAGATGGAGTGCTCGTACGACTGCGCTCTGTGGACGAGCTTTCGCTTCTGGAGGAGGAGGAGGAGGAGGGTCGAACGCCTACAGCCAACTGTTTCCTATACCGTGGGCTAGGCAGCACTCTCCCACCACCGCTGTCCCCTGTGGACCCTGCATCCACCACATTAACCCAGTGCGCAGTGATGGACACGTAACGGCCCTGGCCATGCCGACAGGACCATGCATCAGTTGTGAGGTGCACCTTTCCACTCACTGACTGCTTGAGTGCATGGACAATGCGGTCTTTTACATGATGGTGGAGAGCTGGGATGGCTTTGCGAGAGAAGAAGTGGCGACTGGGTAGGTCATAGCGTGGTACTGCATAGGCCATGAGTTCGCGGAAAGCTGTGCTTTCCACCAACCGAAAGGGCATCATCTCAAACGAGATTAGTTTGGCAATGTGGGCGTTCAAACCCAGTGTACGTGGATGAGAGACTGAGTACTTTCTTGACCTACTCATAGTGTCTGGGAGGGTGAGCTGGACTTGAGAGCTGCATATGGTGGAAGTAGCGGTGGACAGGTCGGACTGAGAGAGGGTTGATGATGGTGATGGAGTTGGTGTTCTTTCTGATGGCCTAGATTCAGTATTTCGTTGATATAACAGTGGGATTCCCTGACTGCTGTGGCCTTGCAACGACACCTCAACATTTGCTGCTGTGCTAACCGGTGGGCTTACAGTGGGGGAAACAATGTAGCGTTGCTGACTACCTTCTTTGTGATCAGTTGCACATGTGGCACTTGAGGTTTGGTGTTGTGTCCACGCTTGCAAGTGCATGCTGGTTAAATGTCTAAGCATGCAACTGGTATTCAAATTTTTCAGATTTTTCCCTCGGCTAAAGGTCTTTGCGCACTTCTTACAGATAACCTTGGCCTGATCATGAGGATTTTGTTCAAAAAAGTGCCACACTGCACTCTTCCTACTTTGGCAGACATTTTGCGGCCTAGCACGCTGTGATCTTTTGACCCTCTGGACATGCTGTCCAGCAACTCTTTTGATTTTTGGAACCTGTCTTTGGAGTGCTCCGGGCCTGCCAGATAACAGCTGTTGCGATGTCGATGTCTGCTGTGGATGCTCCTCCTCCTCATCTGAGCTATTGGAAGCAGCACCCTCTTCCCCCAATGGATGCCAATCTGGGTCAACAACTGGGTCATCCATCACCTCCTCTTCAATGTCATGTGCACCTTCCTCTGTGTCACCGTGTATGGTGGTATAGTGTGCGGGAAGGGGCACCTGAGTCTCATCAGGGTCAGAATCTGGCTCTGTACACTGCGAGGACAATGTAGTGCTCTGAGTGAATGTACCAGCAGAATCATCTATCAGCGGCTGTGCATCAGTGCACTCCATGTCAGATTCATCTTGGCCTGGGTAATTCACCATTTCACTTGATAATCCAGGCATGGTATGTGAAAACAGCTCCATGGAGTAATCAGTAGTATGGCCTGCGTCATCCTTCAATCTTGGTTGGGGTGAAGGACACAAGGAAAGGTGTGGTTCATGAACATGAGCCTCCAATGACGA
The DNA here is from genome assembly GCF_039654945.1 of Dendrobates tinctorius. Taxonomy (NCBI): domain Eukaryota; kingdom Metazoa; phylum Chordata; class Amphibia; order Anura; family Dendrobatidae; genus Dendrobates; species Dendrobates tinctorius. Next base: position 209,726 of record NW_027362194.1, on the reverse strand, counting down.
CTCAGTGCTTTTACTTTTTCAACTGAAGAAGAGGAGGCGATAGAGCTGGAGGCTGAGTCAGCAATGTAAGACAAAACTTTTTCCTGATGCTCTGGCTTTAAAAGCGGTTTGCCAACTCCTAGAAAACTAAGCCTTCGAAGCCTTATGGAGCCAGACGATGACGCAGGCTCAACACCTCCTGCATTCGGTCCTATTTTGCTCTTGCCACTACCATCAGATCCACCACCAACACCATCATTACCAGCTGCCAACCCCCGCCCAATTCCACGGCCTCTTCCACCAGCCTTCCTCATTTTTTGTAGAAATGTAGACAAAATCCAACAAACTATATAGTAATGTAAAACAAGGTACAAGGTGTCTATAGGACAGGGAAGATTTTGAATTTCTGTAGACACTTGTGGACACTGGACACTTTTGGATTGTGTGAGGCCCACTGAATATCAGAGCGCTATGTCACAGGCAGAAATTGGCTAGTGTATCACAAACTACAAGGTGTATGTAGAATTGGGCAGAATAGGAATCTCCCTAGAGTGTAGGTCTGTAAGAACGGAACAAGTCCTCCACTTATCCTTCCACAGTGACACACAGATAGCTTCACTGTGGCCGTGATAACAGCCGTTACACGGTACTGAGAGGAGCGTGCACGTACACGGCTGTCCGGTGTACGTAAAATTGTCAAGCTCTGTGTTTTTTAAGTATACGGACTGACACACGCTGTCTCTCTATAGTTTTGAATGTGATCAAACAGCAAATATATTTAACTGTTTGAAAGCTAGACAAAACTAGTAGGTGCAGGTCTGTAAGAACGGAACATGTCCTCGACTTATTCTCACAGAGTGACACACAGATAGCTTCACTGTGGCCGTGATAACAGCCGTTACACGGTACTGAGAGGAGCGTGCACGTACATGGCTGTCCGGTGTACGTAAAATTGTCAAGCTCCGTGTTTTTTAAGTATACGGACTGACACACGCTGTCTCTCTATAGTTTTGAATGTGATCAAACAGCAAATATATTTAGCTGTTTGAAAGCTAGACAAAACTAGTAGGTGCAGGTCTGTAAGAACGGAACATGTCCTCGACTTATTCTCACAGAGTGACACACAGATAGCTTCACTGTGGCTGTGATAACAGCCGTTACACGGTACTGTGTGAGGAGCGTACACCGCTGTATGGTGTGAAAAAATGCACGCTCAGTACCTCAGCAGGACAAAAAAAAAATTGGGATTGCTTTTAAAAAAGCAGTTTGCAGAGCAGTGGGTAAACAGCAATGCAGCTGTCAGGAAGCCTTAGAAGGCAGCCTAACAACCAACACCGCTGATCCACCACAATATAGCCTCCCCTTGCACTGCACACACAGTGACTGGTGTGTTGTACTGGCAAAATCGCTAGCAGCAGAAGCAGTTTTTTTTTCTTCTTCCCTGCCTAACGCTCTCCCTACAGAATCAGCAGCAGCAACCTCTCCCTATGCTAAGATCGGCAGAAGTAAGATGGCGGTCGGCGTGCACGCCCTTTTATAACCCCTGTGACGCCCACCAAAGCAAGCCAATCACTTGCATGCCCTTCTGAAAGATGGTGGTGACCCCTGCCTATGTCATCACGTTGCCCACAGTGTCCGTGGATCCTGATTGGCTGAAAAAGAGCGCAAAACAAACTTTTGAAACACGACTTTGGCGCGTAAGTCGCCGACCTCATCCTAGGGTCGGGTTTCGTTTCATGAAACCCGACTTTGCCAAAAGTCGGCGACTTTTGAAATTTTTCGACCCGTTTCGCTCAACTCTAATCTTTACGGCATCGATAAGTTGCGAACTACGCCGTACCACCCGCAGGGAAACAGAGCCTGCAAACGATTCAATCGCACGCTAATCCAAATGCTGCGTACTCTAGAGAGCGACCGTAAGGCCCGCTGGCCTGAATATGTCCCCGAGCTGGTGTGGGTATACAACAGTCAGGTGCATCGAGTGACTGGTTACACCCCCTACTCATTGTTGTTCGGATGGGAAGGAAAAGGAATTACGGAGGTGGAGTTGAACCCAGAGGAGCCCCTACCCTGGACCGGGGTATCCTCGTGGGTCCGAAACCACCGGCTGCAGACCCTTCACCGTATCGTCCACATGAAACTTCAGGATCTAGAACACCAGGGGGAGCATTGCCCCCACCCATTGACTTTCAGACTGGGGATCGGGTCCTCGTACTTGATCAACATCCCCAAAACAAGTTAGAGTCACGGTGGGAGGTGAATCCGTACCAAGTGTTGCGCCGAATAAGCCCCGACAGGCCTGTGTACGAAATACAATCAGAAGGAGACAACGCGTCTCTCACTCGAATTGTGCACCGCAACATGTTACGACCTTGTACGTCTACCGATCCCCCGCGGCTCGAACCGACCCCCTACCCACAGTCTGGGACCTGGATGACGAAGAGGACTCCTCCGTCACATCTACGGGTCGCCCCAGCAGTGGCTCTCCAGTAGACCAGGACATCCTACCACAACCCACTATGCAACCACCCTCCACCACCCCAGAAGACTCCATGATACCTGAGCTTCGACGCTCCGAGCGGTCAACAGCTGGCAAACCCCCTGAACGTTACAAACAGGACCAGTTCATATGGCGACAAGGACTGGCATCCCGAAAGACTAGCCCGAGTCTACAAAAACTCTCGGTCGAGGACTGGCGAGCATACAGGGCTGGGGAGTGTGGGAGGAACGGCCCCCGTTGAGTGCCCGGGCCGGAACCATGGGAGCCGTCATCTAGGTTCCGGGGGAAACTGTCCCTGGGGGACAGGATTCAGGGACGGACTACTGTGACAGACAGATGGGCTGGGGGAGGGACCAATATAAAGAAGGCGGGGAATTCCCGGGGCGATGAGTCAGCAGACCGACACAGAGAGAGCAGGAGACAGTGGGAGCGGCTGCAAGGGAGAGCGACTCACTAGTGCCAGGGAGGACACTCACCAAGGACTCCAGAAGGACGGTACCGAGACGACTATCCGGGACTTGTTGCCCCGCTCCAGCCCGCGTCCACTGCAGCCCCAGTTCAACCTGCGGCCGCTGCCGCTTCCCCTCAGCCCGCGGCTGCGGCCTGCTCGCGGTCACCCGCGGCCGCTGCTGTCCCGCCCGAGCCCGCAGCTGCGGCCTGTTCCCCGCCGCCAGCCGCCCTGTTCTCATGAGTGGCCGCGGCAAGTACAGCACCGCCAGCGGCTATCACTGTCCCGCTCCTGTCCGCAGCAGAGGCCGGGCCTCCGCTGACTGCGGACCCCCCGTCGCAGTCGTTAGCTGCGCAGGTGGCCTGTCCCTCGCCACCACACATCGCTGCCGCTTGCCCCAGGTCAGGGGCTGTGGCCCAACCGTCCAAGGACCCCGCCGGAGACTGTGGGGCTCCAGTGTCATCAGCACGCCGGAGTGCACGAAGACTTCGTCACCGTCTCAGCAACTGGGCCCAGCAACTACTACGCCGAAAGACCACCAACCCGAACAGCGAGGGACATCTGGACAGCTAAGTTGACTTTATAATTAAGGACCCGTAGTCAGCCATACCGCGGCCCTATAGTGATTGGCTGTTGCTGGAAGAAGTTGTGTTCTACCGCTTTGTGTGTGCCTGTATAGAGCCCCTGCGAGGGCAACCCTTGTTACCCCTGTTTTTGGTGATCAGGCCGGGACTGAGAAAAGTTCCCTCTGGCCCTATAAACGTTAATACAGAAAGCACCTACTTGTCTCGCGACTAGTCACTGCATCCTGCGCATCTGCGAGTACCACACTGTTACGTAGGAACAAGATGCACTATCTACCGACCGTTCCGATGTATCTGGGCTCGCTTGGCTCGAGTACGTTGGAATACGGGAACTGTCTCTTTTGTTGATTCCTCTGGGATGTTGCAGAACAAGAGCAGCATGCAGGCCACGGAAGCGTGAGAACCTCCAATGGATGAACAGAGCGAGAAGAATTATCTTTCAATGGGAACGAGTAGGACCTGACCGGTACAGGAACGTCCGGGGACAGCTCAGTCAGGACACAGTTCATTGGCAAGTCAATCTGCAGGGAACCAGAGTGTGTGGTGTTCGTAGTAGGAGCAGTGAGGAGGGAGTCAACCTTCTCCTTGTTCTCCTGTTGCCTTCCTGCCAAATCTCTCCTCTTCCCGTACTCAGTCCCTTTTATCTCCCCCAAGCCCCCTGCTGTCCAGTGCAAAGGTCCTCCCCACCCAGATGAATCGTCCCCTGGCAGAAGTGGTGACAGTCCCGATAGTTCCGGCCCCAAAATGTACAGGGAACCGCTGACTCTGTCCTGGCTCATATTCTTACACCAACACCACAGATTATACAGTGATCACTCTCTGAGTACAGATAATGTAGTAGATGTCACTTGCAGTCCTATGTAACACCACAGAAAACACAGTGATAACTCTCCAAGTACAGATAATTGTCAAGGGTTTACCGCAACAGAGCGGAGCCAGAAGACCCCAGCGTCTGATTTCTCCTTCTGCGCTGTATCACTTCACTTTCTTATTAAACTGTGTAAGTTTCTTTTAGCAGTACAGGGGTTAATCTGCTCTGTTGAGAGCTCCTGGGAGCTTTCCTGCATTAAGGTTCTCAGCTGTGCACTGTTAAGGTACTGTCACACTTAGCGATGCACCAGCGATCCTGACCAGTGATATGACGCGGTCAGGATCGCTGGTGCATCGCTAAGTGGTCACTAGTGAGCTGCCACACAGGCAGATCTCACCAGCGACATAGCAGCGGTCGGGGGTCGTTACTTACCTGTCAGACGAGCCGATGAAGACGTCCTCCCGCCCGCGTCCACGCGTCGCTCGTCAGCGCCACAGGAAGCCCAGCAGGAAGCTGACGACGAGAAAAAGTCCAGGACGTTCTTGCGTGATCAGCGATAACCAGCGGGGGAGCGGTCATGGGAAAGTATCCGACATAGCAATATCGCTAGCAATATCGCTTAGTGTGACAGGCCCTTTAGCCTGTCCCATCTTCTATATAATCTGGGTTCTGGCTAGCACTCATTGTCATAGCTAGACTATGCTGCATGGCTGGACATTGTTGGTGGTTATTGGAGAAGGCGTCTGGTGGATTTATCTGTGACTGTTGCTTGCTTTTGGGTGTGCGCTAATTCCTCTTCTCCTACTTTGGTTTTACCTAGTGATGCGCGAATACATTTGGCACTATTCATTACTCACACAAATAGTATGGTATTTGGGCTATTTGTTACTCGCACAAGTAGTACATTATTTTGGCTATTTGTTACTCTGCGAGTAATTAGCTATTCACCTCAGTATATTCAAGTGTCCCGCTCAGCATGTTTAGCGCTTTATTTGCAGCGAATCAACATGCTGGGCTTGCTTGCCAAACACAGTAATTCCATCACCATCACCATGTTTGGTGTGGCACTACTGTGATTGGCTGCCCGAACATCTGGTGTTTGTCGCGCTGTCATATGTTCATAAAAGCGCAGCAAACACCGCTTCTGATCAAAGGTAAAATCATCCCCGCTGGTCAGAGAGCCGCGGTTCCCACGCTGTGAAAAGACAGCAGGAGCACACAGCTGTGATTGGAGGTATCAGATTTACCTCCGGTCACTGGTGTCAGCTGATGGGACAACTGCTCCCATGAGCCGATGCCTGATGCCGCTAATAACAGTGAGAGCAGGAGCGGCTGATGGGAGTATTTATCAGCTGGCTCTTGCGCTCCAAATAAATAATTAAAAAACGGCATGGGTTGTCCCCATTTTTGACAACCAGCCTTGCTAAAACAGACAGCTTGGGGCTGGTATTCTCAGGCTGGTAAGGGGCCATGGATATTGGCCCCCCAGACTAAAAATAGCAGTCCGCAGCTGCCCAGAAATGGCACATTTATTAGATGCACCAATTCTGGCACTTTGCCCATCTCTTCCCAGTTGCCCTATAGCGGTGGCAAGTGAGGGTTCATATTTGTGGGGTCTCTTACCAGCCTGAGAATACCAGCATACAGCCATTTTTTTAAATTATTCATTTAAATTATTAAAAAAAAACAAAAAAACAGCGTGGGAACCCCTCTAGTCTTGATAACTAGCCTTGCTGAAGCTGACAGCCCCCAGTGAGAGTTTTGCCTGACTGGTAATAGAAAATACGAGGGAACCCATACCATTTTTTTCATTTATTTATTTATAGCGCAGGCGGCTGGTGAGGAATACTCCCATCAGCTGCTCCTGCTGTCACGGTTATTGGTGGCAGCAGGTATAGGCTGATGGGAGTAATAGTCCCATCAGCACCACCTGCTGTCCTTGTTCTCACTTGGACGTAACTCTCATTATTCTCCCCTGCTCGTGCTGATCACCGGCAGAGCACGGGAGAATGATGAGAGTTGTCTTCAGCACCAGGCGCCGGGAAACAGCGCTTACAGTAGTGCTCCCTCCCTGGCACCCGCCGTGTGGTACTGATGCAGCTCACGATTGCCAGACGTATTATGCATACAGACACTGACATCTCCGGTACCCATTTGACGTTAGCGTGAGTGCTGTGGGAAAATTTCTATTGACGCTTGCGCTGACGTCACATACAGTGGGTACGGAAAGTATTCAGACACCTTTACATTTTTCACTCTTTGTTTTATTGCAGCCATTTGGTAAATTCTAAAAAAGTTCATTTTTTTCTCATTAATCTACACTCTGCACCCCATCTTGAGTGAAAAAAACAGAAATGTAGAAATTTTTGCAAATTTATTAAAAAAGAAAAACTGACATATCACATGGTCATAAGTATTCAGACCCTTTGCTCAGACACTCATATTTAAGTCACATGCTGTCCATTTCCTTGTGATCCTCCTTGAGATGGTTCTACTCCTTCATTGGAGTCCAGCTGTGTTTAATTAAACTAATAGGACTAGATTTGTAAAGGCGCACACCTGTTTATATAAGACCTCACAGTTCACAGTGTATGTCAGACCAAATGAGAATCATGAGGTCAAAGGAACTGGCCAAGGAGCTCAGAGACAGAATTGTGGCAAGGCACAGATCTGCCTATATAAGACCTCACAGCTCACAGTGCATGTCAGACCACGATTTTTTCTACCAGCTCAAATCCATCTGGGCAATAATAAAGCGGTTGTTTCTGCCTTTCTGGACAGTGGTGCTGGGTTTAACTTGATTGACGCTAGGTTCATCCAGGTCCAAGACCTCAAACCACTTACACTATCCAGACTTATGCCATAATTGCCATCGACTCCAAACCCTTGAGACAGGGGTATTTAACTCAAGTCGTCCAGGGGTTACATTTACACGTATGGGCCATGCTGCACTCAGAAGGTATTGACTGTTATGTGCTAGAGGGTCTGCCCTCTCCTGTGGTTCTTGGTTGTCTTTTGGCTCGCTTTGCACAACCCTGTTTTAGAATTGCTGACTCGGGAGGTGGTAAAGTAGAGTGAGTATTGTCAAGGACACTGCTAGGGCACCCGACTTGCTATGGTGGATACCCAGTCTGTGCCTGAATACCGGTCTGACTCCCTGAGGAAGCATCAAGTGAAACACATGTTGGAGTGTGCGGGGACAGCAGTGGTATCCACAGCATGAATTCAGGTCGGTAACTTGACTTTGGAGTCCCATACCCTAATATGCTTGTTTCTATCAAACATACTTGTTTCACTTTATTTTTTGATCTATTATAATCTACTTTGATAACTAAGGTGAATTTACCTGAATGTGCACTGCACTTTATATCATAATTGACTTATTCTATTTCTGCAGAGCACTTTAAACTGTATATATCTTCTAATATCTAATTTAAACAAAATAATACTCGCGCTATGAATCAATGGAGAATAAAAATATATATATAGTTACCTGTAGGATCAAGGCAACAAACTCATAAGCATTAGATGTGGAGTAGGAAACTGGCCAGTAGGAGCAATGCCTAATAGAAGACTGTGAAAAATGAGGATGAATGAACTCATGGAGTTCAATACCCCGAAACAGCTGTCTGGATACCATGTTTTGGCATGGGTGGTTTCCTTCATTGGAGACTGCCCTTCCCGTGGTTGTTCCTTCCCGGGGAAAGACCTGGCTAGTCATTGCTTGCGTTGAGAAACATGTGATGGTATCTCCGCGGCTTGTGTTTTACATTGTCTATATAGACCCACTAACCAGTTGCCATATTCCTCTCAGGCCTGACCTGTACTCCATACCAGTGCTCCCACCGCCAAAGCGCGCCACACAGGAGAGGCCACATAACCATAGTCACATGACCGCACACCCGATGACGCGCAGGCACAGTGCGCTTGCGCGGCTGGTGCACAGCAGCAACTGACATCCAGGGCTGTCAATGAAAATGCAGTGGTGTTCACGGTAACAAGACCGCTCCCATGATGTCAGGGGAACAACTCTTCCAGGTCATGTGATCGCAATTGTTAGATACAATACCTATGCAGTTTATAACAGACTATAACATATTAAAGCGACTTTCAGTGAAAAAGAATCCTGTAATACAAAAAAATTCTACGGAGGGCCAGGAAGGTAAGGGGAAGAATTAAGGAAAGACATTCAGAAGAAACAAAGAATTGTGGATTCCATTCATGTGAATATGTCCATATTCAAGTCATCCATCGATCTCCATCCCTGCACCATCATGTCATCCATCGATCTCCATCCCACACACCTTCATGTCATCCATCGATCTCCATCCCACACACCTTCATGTCATCCATCGATCTCCATCCCACACACCTTCATGTCATCCATCGATCTCCATCCCACACACCTTCATGTCATCCATCGATCTCCATCCTCGCACCTTCATGTCATCCATCGATCTCCATCCTCATACTTTCATGTCATCCATCGATCTCCATCCTCGCACCTTCATGTCATCCATCGATCTCCATCCTCATACTTTCATGTCATCCATTGATCTCCAGGGGAACCAGGGGAAGAGTCTTGAGGAGATCATTTGCATATTCCCAGTGCCTTCTGGGATAAGTGAAGAGTCTCAACGAGCTCAACGATCACTGGGTTTTGGCCGTTGCAGCTGAAAAGAGGAAATCGGAAAAACCGCGCGCCGAATTTTGGCTCATCTTTCATCGTTTTTAAGAAATCTCAAGATGGAAGAGGCCAGGAGCCATTTGGTGAGCTGCATTTCTTGCTACATGTTCACAGACTTCCAGTGGAAAAGCCAAACTTCACATGCCACAAATGCAGCTTGTGTCCCTGTTGGAGGAAAAGTTGCAAAGTCTCGAAGAGAGGTTGGCTACGTTGAAGATCATTAAGGAAGGTGAAGAGTTCTTAGACAGAGCAGAATTATCTCTTCATGCTACAGAAAGAGAAGAAATTCGAAGTGCACCTGAAGAAACAGAGGAATGGAGACATGTGACCCAGAGAAGCAGGAGGATCAGGAGGCAGTCAGCACCCATACTGCTCAGGAACCAGTACCAGGCTCTCACGCAGGAAAACGATGAAGAAATACATCAGGATAAGACTTTGCCAACAAACAGCAACCTTGTACGCCTTCAGAGTCCTCCTGGATGGAGAAAGAAAAATGTTGTGAAGAAGAGACGGAGAGTGGTGGTCATGGGGGATTCCCTGTTGAGAGGAACAGAGGCCGCTATCTGCAGACCGGATATAACTTCAAGAGAAATGTGCTGTCTTCCAGGTGCAAAAATTAAAGATGTGTCTGACAGGATATCAGGACTCTTCAGACCTACAGATGACTACCCATTCCTGCTACTACATGTGGGGACAAATGACATCGCAAGAAACGACCTGGAAACCATCTGCAGAGACTTTGAAAACTTGGGCAAGAAAGTGAAAGAACTGGGAGCGCAGGTGGTCTTCTCTTCCATCCTCCCAGTGGATGGCCATGGAACAAGGAGGTGGAATAAGATTCTGCAGGTGAACAACTGGCTACGTCGATGGTGCCGTCAGCAACGATTTGGATTTCTGGATCACGGAGTGAACTACTTATACGATGGACTACTTGCTAGAGATGGGGTGCACCTTACGAAGACTGGTAAGCATGTATTTGGAAGTCGCCTTGCTACACTTGTAAGGAGAGCTTTAAACTAGAACAACATGGGAAGGGAAGCAAAAGACCAGAAAAAGCCATACACCTGACAAATGCTATTGAGAACTCTGCTATTAGAAGTGGAAAGGAAGAACAAAGATGAAAGAATCTAATTAATAAAAATATTGGAGAAAGAGAAACCAATCACAAACTAAAATGCAGCAGCAAAAAAGGCAAATGCAATTCTAGGATGTATTAACAGAAGCATACAGTCTAGATCACGTGAAGTCATTATTTCCCTCTACTCCTCTTTGGTCAGACCTCATCTGGAATATTGTGTCCAGTTTTGGGCACCACATTTTAAAAAAGACATCAACAAAATGGAGCAAGTTCAGAAAAGAGCGACCAGAATGGTGACCGGTCTGCAAACCCTGTCTTATGAGGAAAGGTTGCAGGATTTGAGAATGTTTAGTTTGCAAAAGAGAAGACTGAGAGGAGACTTAATAGTTGTCTACAAATATCTAAAGGGCTGTCACATTGTAGAAGGATCAACTTTATTCTCATTTGCACAAGGAAAGACTAGAAGCAATGGGATGAAACTGAATGGGAGGAGACACAGATTAGATATTAGAAAAAACTTTTTGACAGTTAGAGTGATCAATGAGTGGAACAAGCTGCCACGAGAGGTGGCGAGTTCTCCTTCAATGGAAGTCTTCAAACAGAGGCTGGACAGACATCTGACTGGGATGATTTAGCGAATCCTGCTTTGAGCAGGGGGTTGGACCAGATGGCCCAGGAGGTCCCTTCCAACTCTACGATTCTATGATTCTATGATTCTATGATTCCATACCCACACCTTCATGTTACCCATCGATCTCCATACCCACACCTTCATGTCATCCATTGATCTCCATCCTCGCACCTTCATGTCATCCATCGATCTCTATCCTGGTACCTTCATGTCATCCATCGATCTCCATCCCCACACCTTCATGTCATCCATCGATCTTCATCCCCATACCTTCATGTCATCCATCGATCTCTATCCTCGTACCTTCATGTCATCCATCAATCTCCATCCCCACATCTTCATGTTATCCATCGATCTCCATCTTCACACATTAGAATCATAGAATTGTAGAGTTGGAAGGGACCTCCTGGGCCATCTGGTCCAACCCCCTGTTCAAAGCAGGATTCGCTAAATCATCCCAGACACATATCTGTCCAACCTTTGTTTGAAGACTTCTATTGAAGGAGAACTCACCACCTCTCGTGGCCACCTGTTCCACTCATTGATCACTCTGTCAAAAAGTTTTTTCTGATATCTAATCTGTGTCTCCTCCCATTCAGTTTCATCCCATTGCTTCTAGTCTTTCCTTGTGCAAATGAGAATAAAGTTGATCCTTCTACAGTGTGACAGCCCTTGAGATAGCTGTAGACAGTTATTAAGTCTCCTCTCAGTCTTCTCTTTTGCAAGCTAAACATTCCCAAATCCTGCAACCTTTCCTCATAAGACATGGCATGCAGACCGGTCACCATTCTGGTCGCTCTTTTCTGAACTTGCTCCAGTTTGTTGATGTCTTTTTTAAAATGTGGCGCAAAAACTGGGCACAGTATTCCAGATGAGGTCTGACCAAAGAGGAGTAGAGGGAAATAATGACTTCACGTGATCTAGACTGAATGTTTCTGTTAATACATCCTAGAATTGCATTTGCCTTTTTTTGCTGCTGCATCACACTGTTGACTCATATTCAGTCTGTGATCTATTAGTATACCCAAGTCTTTTTCACATGTGCTGTTGCTTAGCCCTATTCCTCCCATTCTATATATGCTTTTTTCATTTTTATTGCCCAGATGTAGTACTTTGCATTTTTCCCTGTTAAAAACCATTCTGTTAGTTGCTGCCCACTTCTCCAGTTTATTTATATCTTTTTGAATCTTCTCTCTCTCTTCTCTAGTATTAGCTATCCCTCCTAGCTTTTTGTCATCAGCAAATTTAATCAGTTTACCCTCAATTCCTTCATCTAAATCGTTGATAAAGATGTTGAACAATACAGGGCCCAGGACAGAGCCCTGTGGTACCCCACTTGAGACATTCTTCCAATTGGATGTGCAGCCATTTACAACCACTCTTTGGGTCCGATCACTAAGCCAGTTATGAATCCACCTAACAGTTGCCTTGTCCATTCCATACTTAGTCATTTTTTCAATAAGGATTGTGTGAGAGACTTTGTCAAATGCTTTGCTGAAGTCAAGATATACTATATCTACAGCATTTCCCTGATCCACTCAGTGATTCTGTCATAGAAGGAAATTAAGTTAGTCTGACATGACTTATTAGTTACAAACCCATGCTGACTCTGTTTAATCACTTCATTCTTATCCAGGTACTGACATACACTCACTGGCCACTTTATTAGGTACACCTGTCCAACTGTGTGTTAAGACTTAATTTCTAATCAGCCAATCACATGGCGGCAACTCAGTGCATTTAGGCATGTAGACATGGTCAAGACAATCTCCTGCAGTTCAAACCGAGCATCAGTATGGGGAAGAAAGGTGATTTGAGTGCCTTTGAACGTGGCATGATTGTTGGTGCCAGAAGGGCTGGTCTGAGTATTTCAGAAACTGCTGATCTACTGGGATTTTCACGCACAACCATCTCTAGGGTTTACAGAGAATGGTCCGAAAAAGAAAAAAAATCCAGTGAGCGGCAGTTCTGTGGCCGGAAATGCCTTGTTGATGCCAGAGGTCAGAGGAGAATGGGCAGACTGGTTCGAGCTGATAGAAAGGCAACAGTGACTCAAATTGCCACCCGTTACAACCAAGGTAGGCAGAAGAGCATCTCTGAACGCACAGTGCGTCGAACTTTGAGGCAGATGGGCTACAGCAGCAGAAGACCACACTGGGTACCACTCCTCTCAGCTAAGAACAGGAAACTGAGGCTACAATTTGCACAAGCTCATCGAAATTGGACAGTAGAAGATTGGAAAAACGTTGCCTGGTCTGATGAGTCTCGATTTCTGCTGCGACATTCGGATGGTAGGGTCAGAATTTGGCGTAAACAACATGAAAGCATGGATCCATCCAGCCTTGTATCAACGGTTCAGGCTGGTGGTGGTGGTGTCATGGTGTGGGGAATTTTTTCTTGGCACTCTTTGGGCCCCTTGGTACCAATTGAGCATCGTTGCAACGCCACAGCCTACCTGAGTATTGTTGCTGACCATGTCCATCCCTTTATGACCACAATGTACCCAACATCTGATGGCTACTTTCAGCAGGATAATGCGCCATGTCATAAAGCTCGAATCATCTCAGATTGGTTTCTTGAACATGACAATGAGTTCACTGTACTCAAATGGCCTCCTCAGTCACCAGATCTCAATCCAATAGAGCATCTTTGGGATGTGGTGGAACGGGAGATTCGCATCAGGGATGTGCAGCCGACAAATCTGCGCCAACTGTGTGATGCCATCATGTCAATATGGTCCAAAATCTCTGAGGAATGCTTCCAGCACCTTGTTGAATCTCTGCCACGAAGAATTGAGGCAGTTCTGAAGGCAAAAGGGGGTCCAACCCCTTACTAGCATGGTGTACCTAATAAAGTGGCCAGTGAGTGTACATGTTGTTTAATAATTTGTTCAAATATCTTTCCTGGTATAGAAGTCAGACTCATCGGCCTATAGTTGCCTGGGTCCACCTTCTACCCCTTTTTGAAGATAGGAACAACATTTGCTCTTCTCCAGTCTTCTGCGACTTCTCCTGTTCTCCACAAATTTTCAAAGATTATGGAGAGCGGTTCAAAAATTTCTTCTGCTATCTCCTTCAGTACTCTGGGGTGTAATTCATCTGGACCTGGAGACTTGACTTCATTTAGGTTAGCTAAGTGTTTCCTCACTATATTTCGGTTTATAGTTATCCTGGATTCTTCTATTCCCTTAATAGGACAGTGAAGAATAGTTGATGTTACATTTCCTTTCTGAGAGAAAACAGATGCAAAATAGGAATTTAAAAGTTCGGCCTTCTCAACATCCTGTCTTACCATTTTATCATTTTCATCCTGTAGAGATCCTATAGCATCTTTGACTTTTCTTTTACTATTGACATATCCCCAAAATCCTTTATTATTGCTTTTGACATCTCTTGCAAGCCTCAATTCATTGTCAGCTTTAGATAATCTGATCTGTACCCTGCAGGTTCTGCAGACAGCATTATATTCTTCTTTAGATATGCCTCCCTCTTTCCATTTTATAAACATTTCTTTCTTCCTTTTTAACATGTGCTTAAGTTCTGTGTTCAACCATTCTGGCTTCCTTAAATGCTTCCTATTCTTCCCTCTTTTCAGAATTGTTAACAATTGTGCTTTGAGAATTTCATTTTTCAAGATTTCCCATCCTTCCTGGACATTTTTGTCCTTAAGGATATCCAGCCATTGGATTCCTCCATTTCTCTTTCTGAATCCCTTAGAATCTGCCTTTCTGAAATCTAAAATTGACGTCTGAGTCTTCACAGGTCTTCCTCCTCTAGTTATCCAAAATTCTTAAATAGCATGGTCGCTACCTCCTAGGGTCCCAGCCACTTTTACCTCCTCAACCATTTCCTCCCTGTTTATAAGGATTAGATCCAAGGTAGCAGTTCCCCTTGTTTTCTCCCCTACCTTTTGGAAGATAAAGTTGTCAGCAAGAGAGGATAAGAATTTCCTTGATCTCCATCCCCACACCTTCATGTCATCCATCGATCTCTATTTCCACACCTTCATGTCATCCATCAATCTCCATCCTCACACCTTCATTTCATCCATCGATCTCTATCTCCACACCTTCATGTCATCCATCAATCTCCATCCTTGCACCCTCATGTCATCCATCAATCTCCATCCTCACACCTTCATGTCATCCATCGATCTCCATCCCCTCACCTTCATGTCATCCATCGATCTCCATCCCCACACCTTCATGTCATCCATCGATCACCATCCCCACACCTTCATGTCATCCATCGATCACCATCCCCACACCTTCATGTCATCCATCGATCACCATCCCCACACCTTCATGTCATCCATCGATCTCCATACCCACACCTTCATGTCATGCATCGATCTCCATCTCCACACCTTCATGTCATCCATCAATCTCCATCCTCACACCTTCATGTCATCCATCGATCTCTATCTCCACACCTTCATGTCATCCATCAATCTCCATCCTTGCACCCTCATGTCATCCATCAATCTCCATCCTCACACCTTCATGTCATCCATCGATCTCCATCCCCTCACCTTCATGTCATCCATCGATCACCATCCCCACACCTTCATGTCATCCATCGATCACCATCCCCACACCTTCATGTCATCCATCGATCACCATCCCCACACCTTCATGTCATCCATCGATCTCCATACCCACACCTTCATGTCATGCATCGATCTCCATCTCCACACCTTCATGTCATCCATTGATCACCATCCCCATACCTTCATGTCATCCATCGCTCTCCATACCCACACCTTCATGTCATGCATCGATCTCCATCTCCACACCTTCATGTCATCCATTGATCACCATCCCCACACCTTCATGTCATCCATCGATCACCATCCCCGTACCTTTATGTCATCCATCGATCTCCATACCCACACCTTCATGTCATGCATCGATCTCCATCTCCACACCTTCATGTCATCCATTGATCACCATCCCCATACCTTCATGTCATCCATCGATCTCCATACCCACACCTTCATGTCATCCATCAATCACCATCCCCACACCTTCATGTCATCCATCGATCACCATCCCCGTACCTTTATGTCATCCATCAATCTCTATCCCCGCATCTTCATGTCATCCATCGATCTCCATCTCCACACCTTCATGTCATCCATCAATCTCCATCTCCTCACCTTCATGGCTTCCATCGATCTCCATTCCTGCATCTTCATGTCACTCCATTAGAGGAACCATCTAAAACTAAAAAAAAACATAATGTACAATTAATAAACAAGATGATGACACAAAAACAAAGAATGAAGGGAGTTAACTATAGGACACTATGTAAATTATATTCAATATTGAGACCCTTGGGTTGTAAAGTCCCCAACTCAGAAATCCATCTCCGTTCTTCTTTCATTAATATTTTTTGCCTATCCCCAGCCCTTCTCTGAACAGGAACACTATCAATGATTCTAAACCTCAATTGATTCAACGAATGTCTATTGTAAAAAAATGTCTCGGAACAGGCAATTCCGTAAGTCCAGTCCTGATGGTACTTTTATGTTTATTTATGCGAGCCCTGATCTCCATCTCAATTGACTCCATGGAAGGGAACTAACCATTTCACACCAATGATTACTGTTAAGATGAAGTAAGCTGTTTCTATCAGTACTCTTGACAAATATGTCAGTGTTCAAAGTGTCGTCATTTTTATACAGAGTGTCAAGAAATTGCAATTGAAATAGGGCAGAGATTTTACATCAACTATATGATGAATTAGTTTATGAAAAATTGTCTGGTGATCCTACAACTCGTTTCCAACAGGAATTGCAGTTTCTGGTCAATGATTCCCTGTACAATGGACTCATTGACCAAATGTTGTCTGAGTATCTCATAGTTGATTCCCCTATTATACCATTAAGGATTTCAGAGATGGAGACATTACAACTAGAGTTGAGCGACTTTTGTTTTTTTAGGATCGCGTTTCGTTTCGTGAAACCCGACTTTTCCAAAAGTCGGGTCGAGCAAGATCGTCCGATTATAGGGAAAAGTCGGGGTCATCCCGAAACACGAAACCCAATGTAAGTCAATGGGGAATAAAAGTCGGCAGTGAGAGGAGGACAGGAAACACACCTACAGTGCCCATTTGAATGCCAAAAGCATCAATTCTTCTTACTTAAGCTTGTCAACCTTAATTAACTTCATAATTAGAGTTGAGCGATACCGTCCGATACTTCAAAGTATCGTATCGGATGGTATCGGCCGATCTTTAAAAAAAGTATCGGTATCGCCGATTCCGATACCGGAAGTCCCATTCAAGTCTATGGGACTTCCGGTATCGGAATAAGAAAAACCCTTTCCTGCCCTTGTACAGCCTCTCTGGGGTCTGTACGGGCCTTTCGGGGGGCTGTGCCGGCCTGCCAGGGGGTCTGTGCAGGCTCCGGTGGTCTGTGCCGGCCTGCCGGTGGTCTGTGCAGGCTCCGGGGGGCTGTGCCGGCCTGCCGGGGGGCTGTGCCGGCCTGCCGGTGGTCTGTGCAGGCTCCGGGGGTCTGTGCAGGCATCGTCCGATGGGACTACAAGTCCCATCGGGCGATGCCTGCTACCATGACAGTGATTGACACATTAGCCAATGATGGGACAGTAGTAGTCCCATCATCCGGCTAATGTGTTAAATGTAAAAAAAAAAAAAAAAAAAAATTACATGCTACATACATACAACATGCATACTACATACATGCTACATTCATACTACATACTACATACATGCTACATTCATACTACATAAATACTACATGCAACATACATACTACATATATACTACATGCATGCTACATACATACTGCATGCTACATACATACCACATATATACTACATACATACTACATGCATGCTACATGCATGCTACATGCTACATACATACCACATATATACTACATACATACTACATGCATGCTACATGCATGCTACATGCTACATACATACCACATATATACTACATACATACTACATGCATGCTACATGCATGCTACATGCTACATACATAACACATATATACTACATGCATGCTACATACATACTACATGCTACATACTACATATATACTACATGCATGCTACATACTACATGCTACATACATACTACATATATACTACATGCATGCTACATACATACTACATGCTACATACATACTACATATATACTACATGCATGCTACATACTACATGCTACATACATACTACATATATACTACATGCATGCTACATACATACTACATGCATGCTACATACATACCACATACATACTACATATATACTACATGCATGCTACATACATACTGCATGCTACATGCATGCTACATACATACTACATACATACTACATGCTACATACATACCACATATATACTACATACATACAATACATTCATACAATACATACATAGACATACAGTACATATAACATAGAGTAACATACTTACCAATACTTGTCACATTGTTCCCCGAAGCCATTGTCTTTTCCGGAATAAATATTAACATAACAAACCACAAAAATACTCACCCACGATCCGAAGCAGTCCACGAGTGTGTCCCACGACGATCTTGGGTAGAGAACTGCAGCATCAGCTGTTGCTGCCGTTCTCTACGGGCTGCAGGAATCCAATGACGGAAGGTAGGTATCCTTCCGCACTGTATTCCTCCGCCACTTAAAAAAAAAAAAGTCCCTAGTCTCACTTTATGCCATTGCTGTGTGGGAAATTCCCACGCAGCAATGGCATAAAGTGAGACTAGGGACTTTTTTTTTTTTAAGTGGCGGAGGAATACAGTGCGGAAGGATACCTACCTTCCGTCATTGGATTCCTGCAGCCCGTAGAGAACGGCAGCATCATCTGATGCTGCAGTTCTCTACCCAAGATCGTCGTGGGACACACTCGTGGACTGCTTCGGATCGTGGGTGAGTATTTTTGTGGTTTGTTATGTTAATATTTATTCCGGAAAAGACAATGGCTTCGGGGAACAATGTGACAAGTATTGGTAAGTATGTTACTCTATGTTATATGTACTGTATGTCTATGTATGTATTGTATGAATGTATTGTATGTATGTAGTATATATGTGGTATGTATGTAGCATGTAGTATGTATGTAGTATGTATGTAGCATGCATGTAGCATGTAGTATGTATGTAGCATGCATGTAGTATATATGTGGTATGTATGTAGCATGCATGTAGTATATATGTAGCATGTATGTAGTATGTATGTGGTATGTATGTAGCATGTAGTATGTATGTAGCATGCATGTAGTATATATGTAGTATGTATGTAGCATGTAGTATGTATGTAGTATGTATGTGGTATGTATGTAGCATGTAGTATGTATGTAGCATGCATGTAGTATATATGTAGTATGTATGTAGCATGTAGTATGTATGTAGTATGTATGTAGTATGTATGTGGTATGTATGTAGCATGTAGTATGTATGTAGCATGCATGTAGTATATATGTAGTATGTAGTATGTATGTAGTATGTATGTGGTATGTATGTAGCATGTAGTATGTATGTAGCATGCATGTAGCATGCATGTAGTATGTATGTAGCATGCATGTAGTATGTATGTAGCATGCATGTAGTATGTATGTAGTATGTATGTAGTATGTATGTAGCATGTAGTATGTATGTAGCATGCATGTAGTATGTATGTAGTATGTATGTAGTATGTATGTAGCATGTAGTATGTATGTAGCATGTATGTAGTATGTATGTAGTATATATGTAGTATGTATGTAGCATGTAGTATGTATGTAGCATGCATGTAGTATATATGTAGTATGTATGTAGCATGCATGTAGTATGTATGTAGTATGTATGTAGTATGTATGTAGCATGCAGTATGTATGTAGCATGTATGTAGTATGTATGTAGTATATATGTAGTATGTATGTAGCATGCATGTAGTATGTATGTAGCATGTAGTATGTATGTAGCATGCATGTAGTATGTATGTAGCATGTATGTAGTATGTATGTAGTATATATGTAGTATGTATGTAGCATGTAGTATGTATGTAGCATGCATGTAGTATGTATGTAGTATTTTTTTTTTTTTTTTAACATTTAACACATTAGCCGGATGATGGGACTACTACTGTCCCATCATTGGCTAATGTGTCAATCACTGTCATGGTAGCAGGCATCGCCCGATGGGACTTGTAGTCCCATCGGACGATGCTTGCACAGACCCCCGGACATCAGCACAGCCCCCCGGCAGGCCGGCACAGCCCCCCGGCAGGCCGGTACAGACCCCCACAGGGTGCACAGACCACCGGCAGGCCGGCACAGCCCCCCGGCAGGCCGGTACAGACCCCGGGCAGTCCACACAGCCCCCCGGCAGGCCGGCACAGCCCCCCGGCAGGCCGGCAGAGACCCCCGGAAGGCCCGAAATGACGGCGGATCATGATGCGCACACACCGCGCATCATGATGACGTCAGGCCGTCAATCAACTGAACTTCCGATTCCGATGCCGAATTCCGATATTGAAAAAATATCGGAAGTCGGTATCGGAATTCCGATACAGCAAGTATCGGCCGATACCCGATACTTGCGGTATCGGAATGCTCAACACTATTCATAATACAAGTTACGCACTGAAAAATGGGGGTTATTTGGCTAAAGTTGTGGGGGGGGTAGGGCTGGCTGCAGGTTTTCATGTGCCCTGGGCGAAAGAGCGCCCCTTTAACACATACCACAACTCATCACGCTCCGATACGGCAGATAAATAGCGGTATAGTACAATGAAAAATACCTCACTTTTTACATTTCATGACAAGGCCCATCTATTTCTCCATACAGAATCATTGGTCCCATATAATGTTTGAAACAGTATATGATGAGCTCCACATAATACTACAGTATATGTTGGTCCCCATGGATGAAGCTCCACTGTCTTATGGGCCCAAATAATGCTCCAAACATAATGGGCCCCATTTCTAATGCTCTAGTGTATAATGGGCCCTGTAAATGCTGCTCCAGTGTCTGATGTCCACCTTTGGAATGTTCCAGTGTATGGTGGGCCCCATCTATCATTCTCCAGAGTATAGTGCTCCCCAAAAATTGCTGTCCCAACATTGAAAACAATCAAATAAGTCTCCTCGCTAGGGAATCCCTGTACTTGTCTGGACAGGTGCTGTAGCTTGCTTAACAGCTCGCCAGCCGTTCTCACGCCCAGTATGGATTACACGTGATTGCACAAAGGTTAGAAAGGGTACCGTATCCCTGGATAACATGTATGGATAGCGTACACATTCAAAATATATGTCTATACAGCATGAGGCAGGCTCAGACGGTGTCAGGCCCAGTATGGATTGCACGTGATTGCACAAAGGTTAGAAAGGGTACCGTATCCCTGGATAACATGTATGGATAGCGTACACATTCAAAATATATGTCTCAGGAGGCAGGCTCAGACGGTGTTAGGCCCAGTATGGATTGCACGTGATTGCACAAATGTTAGAAAGGGTACCGTATCCCTGGATAACATGTATGGATAGCGTACACATTCAAAATATATGTCTATACAGCATGAGGCAGGCTCAGACGGTGTTAGGCCCAGTATGGATTGCACGTGATTGCACAAAGGTTAGAAGGGTACCGTATCCCTGGATAACATGTATGGATAGCGTACACATTCAAAATATATGTCTATACAGCATGAGGCAGGCTCAGATGGTGTTAGGCCCAGTATGGATTGCACGTGATTGCACAAAGGTTAGAAAGGGTACCGTATCCCTGGATAACATGTATGGATAGCGTACACATTCAAAATATATGTCTATACAGCATGAGGCAGGCTCAGACGGTGTTAGGCCCAGTATGGATTGCACGTGATTGCACAAAGGTTAGAAAGGGTACCGTATCCCTGGATAACATGTATGGATAGCGTACACATTCAAAATATATGTCTATACATCAGGAGGCAGGCTCAGACGGTGTTAGGCCCAGTATGGATTTGACGGCCCAGATTACACAGCGGAGGAGCAGGGAGAGGTAAAGATTGCAAATGCTGGGGCCCTGCCCAAGCAAGGGGGGCCCACTCGTGGGCGTCGGTACTGGCACTGGGCCCCTCATAGTACAGCGGTGTGTCTGACGGCGGGTGTGCACCACCACCGTCAGAGACACTTGATTGCACTATGAGGGACCCTGTGCCAGTGCCCGCGCCCAAGAGTCGACCTACCCACCTGTCCAGGGCAACGGCACTCGCACGGTGTCGTGCGCTAGGTGTTGACCCCGGCCATGGGGGGGGAAGAAGCACAGTTAGGGAGTTTTAGAAAGTGGCATATGTTGATGTTGGACATTCAGCTGATGCAAAAGGCGAAATAGGTGAAGTACCAGGAAGAGGTGGACCAAAGCAAGCCATTTTTCTGTCACCCTATGTGTCATCAGGGGAAGGTGGGACAAAATCCTTGGAAACCCATGCGTGGTTCATTTTAATGAAGGTTAGATCATCCACATTTTGGGTTGACAGACGGGTCCTTTTTTCTGTCAGGATTGATCCAGCTGCACTGAAGACTCTTTCCGATAGCACACTTGCAGCTGGGCAAGCGAGCTCCTGTAAGGCATATTGGGCCAATTCAGGCCAGGTGTCCAGTTTAGCGGCCCAATAGTCAAAGGGGAATTACCTGTGTGGGAGAACATCGATATGGGAGGAAAAGTAGTTTGTAACCATAGTTGACAACTGCTGTCTCCTGTCACTTTCCATCGATGCAGTATTACCAGTTGTGTGAGCGGTATTTGAAAAATCAGTCCACAACATTGTCATGAAACCCCTGTCTCCAACGCCACTTCTGCTGTGTGCACCACGAACACCTCTGCCAAGCTGCCCCCGGCCCGTACGGCTCGTGTGAGAACCATCACCGCTGCTGTGTGCTGGGAATGCCTCAAGCAACCGATTTACCAGAGTTGCTTGTTTATTAGCCAATATTAGGTCAAGGTTCTCCTGTGGCATGATGTTTTGTAATTTGCCTTTATAGCGTGGATCCAGGATGCTGGCCAACCAGTAGTCGTCATCGTTCATCATTTTGGCAATGCGGGGGTCCCTTTTTAGGATCCGCAAGGCATAATCTGACATGTGGGCCAATGTTCCCGGTGTCAATGATGCACTGCGAGTGCTGGGTGGAGGAGCACTTTCTGGCAAATCCACATCCCTCCAGTCACGCACAAACCCTGTACCAGACCTTGCCACGCCAACATTTTCACTTGCCCCACGAGATGCATCCTCCTCCCCTAAGTAATCATCCCCATCATGATCCTCCTCCTCCTCTTCTTCCTCCACCTCGTCCAGGAGAGGTCCCTGAGCAGACAATGGCTGAATGTCATCAAGGATTCCCTCCTCCTCTTCCTCCTCATCAACATTGGCTGCAGACGCCTGCTCCTTAAGGTGCGTCAAAGTTTGCATGAGCAGACGCATAAGTGGGATGCTCATGCTTAGGATGGCGTCATCTGCGCTCACCAGCCGTGTGCATTCCTCAAAACACTGAAGGACTTTACAAAGGTCTTTCAGCTTCGACCACTGCACACCTGTCAACTCCATGTCTGCTCTCAAAGTGCCTGGCCGTGTATCCTCCCACAAATGCATTATGGCCTGCCTCTGCTCGCACAGCTGCTCCACCATGTGCAGGGTGGAGTTCCACCTTGTTGCAATGTCGATAATGAGGCGGTGGTTGGGAAGGTGGAGCAATCGCTGCAGCTTCTGCATACGAACGGAGTGTACAGGCGACCGGCGGATGTGCGCGCACAGTCTTCGCACCTTCTGGAGCAGGGCTGTTAACTCCGGATAATTTTTGAGGAAGCACTGCACCACCAGGTTCAAGGTATGAGCCAAGCAAGGTATGTGGCTGAGTTTTGAAAGGGCTATGGCTGCCACAAAATTACAGCCGTTATCACTAACTACCTTGCCTGCCTCAAGATGTACACTGCCCAGCCATGACTCAGTTTGTCGCTTCAAGTACTCGGCCAGCACCTCGGCGGTGTGTCTGTCGCCCAAACACATCATCTGCAACACAGCCTGCTGACGCTTTCCACTAGCTGCTCGATAGGGGGACACATCGTGTGCAACAGTGGCAGCTGCAGATGGAGTGCTCGTACGACTGCGCTCTGTGGACGAGCTTTCGCTTCTGGAGGAGGAGGAGGAGGAGGAGGAGGAGGAGGGTCGAACGCCTACAGCCAACTGTTTCCTATACCGTGGGCTAGGCAGCACTGTCCCACCGCCGCTGTCCCCTGTGGACCCTGCATCCACCACATTAACCCAGTGCGCAGTGATGGACACGTAACGGCCCTGGCCATGCCGACTGGACCAGGCATCAGTTGTGAGGTGCACCTTTCCGCTCACTGACTGCTTGAGTGCATGGACAATGAGGTCTTTCACATGATGGTGGAGGGCTGGGATGGCTTTGCGAGAGAAGAAGTGGCGACTGGGTAGGTCATAGCGTGGTACTGCATAGGCCATGAGTTCGCGGAAAGCTGTGCTTTCCACCAACCGAAAGGGCATCATCTCAAACGAGATTAGTTTGGCAATGTGGGCGTTCAAACCCAGTGTACGCGGATGAGAGACTGAGTACTTTCTTGACCTACTCATAGTGTCTGGGAGGGTGAGCTGGACTTGAGAGCTGCATATGGTGGAAGTAGCGGTGGACAGGGCGGACTGAGAGAGGGTTGATGATGGTGATGGAGTTGGTGTTCTTTCTGATGGCCTAGAATCAGTCTTTCGTTGATATAACAGTGGGATTCCCTGACTGCTGTGGTCTTGCAACGACACCTCAACATTTGCTGCTGTGCTAACCGGTGGGCTTACAGTGGGAGAAAACAATGTAGCGTTGCTGACTACCTTCGTTGTGATCAGTTGAACATGTGGCACTTGAGGTTTGGTGTTGTGTCCACGCTTGCAAGTGCATGCTGGTTAAATGTCTAAGCATGCAACTGGTATTCAAATTTTTCAGATTTTTCCCTCGGCTAAAGGTCTTTGCGCACTTCTTACAGATAACCTTGGCCTGATCATGAGGATTTTGTTCAAAAAAGTGCCACACTGCACTCTTCCTACTTTGGCAGACATTTTGCGGCCTAGCACTCTGTGATCTTTTGACCCTCTGGACAAGCTGTCCAGCAACTCTTTTGATGTTTGGAACCTGTCTTTGGAGTGCTCCGGGCCTGCCAGATAACAGCTGTTGCGATGTCGATGTCTGCTGTGGATGCTCCTCATCTGAGCTATTGGAAGCAGCACCCTCTTCCCCCAATGGATGCCAATCTGGGTCAACAACTGGGTCATCCATCACCTCCTCTTCTATGTCATGTGCACCTTCCTCTGTGTCACCGTGTATGGTGGTATAGTGTGCGGGAAGGGGCACCTGAGTCTCATCAGGGTCAGAATCTGGCTCTGTACACTGCGAGGACAATGTAGTTCTCTGAGTGAATGTACCAGCAGAATCATCCATCAGCGGCTGTGCATCAGTGCACTCCATGTCAGATTCATCTTGGCCTGGGTAATTCACCATTTCACTTGATAATCCAGGCATGGTATGTGAAAACAGCTCCATTGAGTAATCAGTAGTATGGCCTGCGTCATCCTTCAATCTTGGTTGGGGTGAAGGACACAAGGAAAGGTGTGGTTCATGAACATGAGCCTCCAATGACGACTCAGTGCTTTTACTTTTTACAACTGAAGAAGAGGAGGCGATAGAGCTGGAGGCTGAGTCAGCAATGTAAGACAAAACTTTTTCCTGATGCTCTGGCTTTAAAAGCGGTTTGCCAACTCCTAGAAAACTAAGCGTTCGAGGCCTTATGTAGCCAGACGATGACGCAGGGTCAGCACCTCCTGCATTCGGTCCTATTTTGCTCTTGCCACTACCATCAGATCCACCACCAACACCATCATTACCAGCTGCCAACCCCCGCCCAATTCCACAGCCTCTTCCACCAGCCTTCCTCATTTTTGGTAGAAATGTAGACAAAATCCAACAAACTATATAGTAATGTAAAACAAGGTACAAGGTGTCTATAGGACAGGGGAGATTTAGAATTTCTGCACACACTTGTGGACAGTGATATCTGAGCGCTATGTGACAGGCTCGATGGCACAGCTGTGACCAAAGTGACGAGAGGATAAGGGAGATTTTGAATCTCTGCGCGCACTTTTGGACACTGGACACTTGTGGATTGTGTGAGGCCCATTGATATCTGAGCGCTATGTGACAGGCTCGATGGCACAGCTGCCTGTGACAAAAGTGACGAGAGGATAATGGAGATTTTGAATCTCTGCGCACACTTTTGGACACTGGACACTTGTGGATTGTGTGAGGCCCACTGATATCTGAGCGCTATGTGGCAGGCTCGATGGCACAGCTGCCTGTGACAAAAGTGACGAGAGGATAATGGAGATTTTGAATCTCTGCGCACACTTTTGGACACTGGACACTTGTGGATTGTGTGAGGCCCACTGATATCTGAGCGCTATGTGACAGGCTCGATGGCACAGCTGCCTGTGACAAAAGTGACGAGAGGATAATGGAGATTTTGAATCTCTGCGCACACTTTTGGACACTGGACACTTGTGGATTGTGTGAGGCCCACTGATATCTGAGCGCTATGTGGCAGGCTCGATGGCACAGCTGCCTGTGACAAAAGTGACGAGAGGATAAAGGAGATTTTGAATCTCTGCGCACACTTTTGGACACTGGACACTTGTGGATTGTGTGAGGCCCACTGATATCTGAGCGCTATGTGACAGGCTCGATGGCACAGCTGCCTGTGACAAAAGTGACGAGAGGATAATGGAGATTTTGAATCTCTGCGCACACTTTTGGACACTGGACACTTGTGGATTGTGTGAGGCCCACTGATATCTGAGCGCTATGTGACAGGCTCGATGGCACAGCTGCCTGTGACAAAAGTGACGAGAGGATAATGGAGATTTTGAATCTCTGCGCACACTTTTGGACACTGGACACTTGTGGATTGTGTGAGGCCCGCTGATATCTGAGCGCTATGTGGCAGGCTCGATGGCACAGCTGCCTGTGACAAAAGTGACGAGAGGATAATGGAGATTTTGAATCTCTGCGCACACTTTTGGACACTGGACACTTGTTGATTGTGTGAGGCCCACTGATATCTGAGCGCTATGTGACAGGCTCGATGGCACAGCTGCCTGTGACAAAAGTGACGAGAGGATAATGGAGATTTTGAATCTCTGCGCACACTTTTGGACACTGGACACTTGTGGATTGTGTGAGGCCCACTGATATCTGAGCGCTATGTGACAGGCTCGATGGCACAGCTGCCTGTGACAAAAGTGACGAGAGGATAATGGAGATTTTGAATCTCTGCGCACACTTTTGGACACTGGACACTTGTGGATTGTGTGAGGCCCACTGATATCTGAGCGCTATGTGACAGGCTCGATGGCACAGCTGCCTGTGACAAAAGTGACGAGAGGATAATGGAGATTTTGAATCTCTGCGCACACTTTTGGACACTGGACACTTGTGGATTGTGTGAGGCCCACTGATATCTGAGCGCTATGTGACAGGCTCGATGGCACAGCTGTGACAAAAGTGACTAGAGGATAAGGGAGATTGGATTGCTTTTAAAAAAGCAGTTTGCGGAGCAGTGGGTAAACAGCAATGCCAGCGTGTCAGGAAGCCTTAAAAGGCAGCCCAACAACCAACACCACTGATACACCACTATATAGCCTCCCCTTGCACTGCACACACAGTGACTTGTGTGTTGTGCAGGCCAAATCGCTAGCAGCAGAAGCAGTTTTTTTGTCTTCTTCCCTGCCTAACGCTCTCCCTACAGAATCAGCAGCAACCTCTCCCTATACTAAGATCGGCAGAAGTAAGATGGCGGTCGGCGTGCACGCCCTTTTATACCCCCTGTGACGCCCACCAAAGCAAGCCAATCACTTGCATGCCCTTCTGAAAGATGGTGGTGACCCGTGCCTAGGTCATCACGTTGCCCACAGTGTCCGTGGATCCTGATTGGCTGAAAAAGAGCGCAAAACAAACTTTTGAAACGCGACTTTGGCGCGTAAGTCGCCGACCTCGTGGCCGACCTCATCCTAGGGTCGGGTTTCGTTTCATTAAACCCGACTTTGCCAAAAGTCATCGACTTTTGAATTTTTTCGACCCGTTTCGCTCAACTCTAATTGTGATGTACAATGTCTGCAAGATATGTTTTCTGTTGCACTGTGCTAAAAAATCCTCCATTTTGTAAGAAGCTGCCTGCCAGTGTCTCAGTTACATTGCACCCTGCAGCAGCTTCCCTTGCCCCCCAGGTGATTATAAATCAACTTCCTGCCACACCATTTGGCTTCTCTCAGCCTCAGCTGAAAGAGAAAAAAAGTGCGGGAATTAAACTCTTTGTTTGAAATCAGGAATCAGAAGTAAACCTTTAAGAGCCTGACCTGCGAAAACCATATACCCTAGAGATATAACAATCATATTTTTGTGATCTGCGCGATCCCGGCGTCCTTACGGCGCCTGTGGCGTAGTTCTCAGACTTACAGAACCTGAAATATGGGTTCCTTCAAAACGGTGTATCAGAACTACTGCATATTTGGTCTTGAATCATTGTACTCAACAACTCACAACCAATGATGCCCTATATGTGTCTGTGCGGGCTGCCCCCACGGAGTTATGATTAGTATAAGTTTTCTAGTGTAATTCTAAATCCAAAAGGGAGAGGTGGGATTAACCCAGCATGCATCTCTCCGTGATGTCACTGATGAGTTTGTGATTTGATCTTTATCTCTCAATGGGAGATCGATATGCTGGAAGGTTGCCAGATTATGGTCTGAGGCCTACTCGAGTAGCGGAGAACAAACACACACAGAGACAGGGTATGTATCTGCAGGATGTTCCCCCTTTCCTGATTTAATTAGGTAGCTTATATGCTCATTCGAGTAGGCGGTAACATTACATCATCACATTTCATTGGACAATTGATCATTCAACAGTAAGCATAAATGGTTCCAACCAATCATATTCATATTCGTTAACCAATCAGATTGTACTCGGCTGTTAATTATTAGTATTTGTGTAGACGTGCTGAAAGCTTTAATAGGTCTTGGGTAAATTACACAAGATCCCAATATCATTCTCATAAATCTATCCTCATGACAGTTTATAGCTCAATTAGCCTCATTAACCTGTCTTACTAAGTATTTATGGCCCCAGTATCTACCTAATATGTGGACGTGTAGTTTCAATGTCCAACTGGGTGCAGTAAACAGTTTATCCATCACGTACAATTTCTTATGAAGAATAAGGTTATAGGTAATCATTATCATGAGACAGCATTTTCATATACAGAGTATGCATGTAAGACCCCAGAAATACATTGATATTAAAAGGACATACAGAATTCCCTGTCAGTCCCCCCTTTTGAGAACAGATATGACTCTACCATTCACATATAGGTACATTCAAAGGCCTAATGCCAGTGTCGGACTTCCTAACCCTTCTTCTGCCGAATTCCCCATAGGGAAAGGGAGATCATATCTAATTCTCAACCTCAAACCATTTGCTCATAATCATTATTGTAAGGTTTCATCGTAATATACATAGTTTTAGTAATAGACGCATCAATCAGTCTTTGAAGTAGTCCTCTGATACATGGTATGCAGCAGCATCCACAGGTCACAAGTACTGCTGCTACTACTGCCAGAGAGATGAGGAGGCTGGACACAAGATGACTCCATCTACCGAACCAGGATTCCAACCAGTCCATGAAGGGATTGTTGATACCCGAATTTTCTGCCAATTCTTCGGACAGGGATGTAAGACCCTCCAACGCCTTGGTGATACTCCCATCTGGACTTGTATTATTGGGGATGAAGGTACAGCAAAACGTTCCAAACATCTTGCACACGCCCCCTTTTTCCGCTAGCAACATATCCAAAGCCATCCTATTCTGATGTGTCATTAAAGAAGTTGGGCCTAATTGTTCAGCTATCCCTTTTACTGCATCCCTTGTGTAATTTATAAACCTTTGCTGATTATAATAAATATAATTTATCCAATCCACACTTTTATTAATTGTCACCCACCAAAAGAAAATTGATTCAAAACCTGCTGCTATCTGGTTCCTGGCCTTGTACTCATCCGGTACCCCTCTGGGTACCCCTATATTGTCTATATAAACTCTAGGATCAAAGGACCCAGCAGGTACTGACCTTCTATTTCTGTGTAGGGTTTCAACATTCATTCCACCTCCTTTAATCTCTTCTGATGAAATTATTTTAAATGGCATGAGCACTTGAACTAGAGCACAGCTGCCAACCCAACTTGGTGGCAACCTAGGCCTCAATTTCATATCTCCACATAACCACCATATGTCACTCCTTGCTATAGTTTGGTTTTGAAACCAACTGGCTTTAAACCCTCCTGTATCTGTATTTATTGGGATGGTGTTGTGACAAAACTCTGAAGTTAGATTTCCTACCCATCTTCCTGGTCCTGTTCTGAATATCTGAGGGGAATAGTCCCTAAATGGGGCCTAGCGGTTGCACATGCAATACAATCAGTTTTGTTATTTTGCTCTGTAGTATACTTCATCCATAGCAACCATTCATTCCTCTCTGTGTAGCCTGTTTCTACGGCTAACTTCTCCTCATAGCCTAATTCTCCAATTCCATCAACATCCAACATTTCTCCTGACCTTTGGGGTTTGTCCTCCTCTTGTTCCTTGTCCTGTGCAGGAACAGCTTTTAACCAAAATGTTCCCTGCTGAACCTGTCTACCTGGGGTATACAGTCCCAATACATAGAGACCTTCATCTCCAAGAGAGGGTTCATCCAGTGTTATAAGGAGAGGATTGCAAGAGAATCTCCAGTCCAAAACCTCTGGATCACAACCCCATTTTGGAATGGGTACAGCAATATTCATCCTCTTGAGGAGAGGCTTTCCTGATGAACTAACACGAGTCATGGCTTCCTCTGGCTTATACCCCCATGACGTTCCCGTGTTCCAAGCTGCATCTGACCAAGAATTACAGTTCTCATTTCCAGGTCTAGTTACACAGATATATACCACCGCCCCTTCAACTCCTGTTAGATATTTATAATTGGGGTTGCTACTCTTCTTCCCAAATTTAAGATTCCATTGACACTTCACTATCTGACACAAGTCCATCCTAAATGTAGCTGTTGCTGCCTTGGTGTCAAACCACAAGGTTACTGATGTGCTGTTCTGAAGTGTCTCGTCCATTTGTCCTTCTTGCAGTAGAGCTGCCAACATCATCAGGGACAGGACCCATATTCTTCCACTCCAGGACCTCATAGTAGCTTGTGTAGACCGGTCTTCCGTTTAACTCTACGGATGTGGCTTAGCGGGGACCATCAACCAGTGGCTCCAGTGGTCTTCGTGTCTTTTGGTCAGCAACCAATGTCTGGATTAACTAAAATAGAATCAAAAACTTATTTATACACAAATGGGAGTCCCTTTTGGACTCCGGACCTACTGCAGGGGTTGTCAAATAGTCACAACATCTATGTGGACAAAAGAGTACCTCAGTTGTGATAGCTTCTGACATCAGGAAGGCTTCCAGTCCCCTGAAAAGAGATCAACACACACGAGCACATACTTCATACATCTTACCTTGGGCAGCCTGTATGAAGTCAATCTGCAGTCATTGAAACGGATAGGAGGGCCCAGGCGCACGTGTATGTCTATGGCATCTTTCTAGTCTATCTGTGTTGTGCGCATCTAATCTATGTTAATGTAAAGCTAAACAGGTGGACCCAGCATCTTTCTTCAGAGCACATAGTTTTTGTCTTCACTCACGTGCGTTGAGTCATGGGCCATCACATGGTGCAAGGATTTTGGCAAACATACCCACTGTCCCACCATCCACGGTTCTGAGCTCCAGCTTCCGACCAGACTTCAGTCTCTTCCCCGGTTGGTGACCGAGTCAGAGCCTGTAAGATACTTAAGTCTAACTGGTTATCTTTAATGCTCACCATGACCAGTGGAGGCGCCTCAGGGGTCTCCCAGTACCTTGGTCTTCTGGCTGATTCCCAGCCACTTTGTTTGCTTCGTGCTCCACGGGTTCCTTCTCATATGTACCCTCACTTCCACTATGGCAACCTCTTCCAGGGCCTGTTGATGTAAGAAAAGACCTTTCCTCCCCATATGGGGCTGCAGTTGTAGGTTCACCTGAAAACAATGACTTGTATATGTGGTGTCTTGCTTACCTTAAAGCCCCCTAAACGCCTCAATGAGTGCCGTCAACTCCACCTCCCCTGTAGAGTTATGAGGGAGGAGTGGTTCTGCTTTCTACTATCTCATGCTGTGTGATCGCCATACAACCAGGTTCTTGGACCTTCCGGAAAGAAAAACTCAAAATCCAGATTAATGAGAGATACCTTTATGGATTAAAAATATTTAAAAATAGCTGACTCTCCTCTCTTCTCCCCCCCTTTGGAAATCACCATATTAATACCGAATAGGTGGCAGAGTGGTGGATTTCCATTACACATATAACGGGAGTTCCTCTTCTTTTTTTTTTTTTTTCTCCATTACACATACTAAAAGCATTCCTTATCTTTACTACCTGACAATTGCCTTCCATGGATATCTAACACTGCTTCAAGTCAAAGGCAACTTTGTACCTTGAACCATCTGCCTCTCCTTTTTTTTCTTCTTATCAACATGCATTCTAAAAAAAAAAACTTGACATTATGAAAAACTAGCTGTATACCTTCTACAAATACGTGTTATGCTATAATGTGAATCCAGTGAGCAAAGCAGCAAGCTGCGCTTCAACCAGGTACGTCTCTGGTTGACCATTATTTAATGGACATCTGACAAGATTGTAATTTTCTATGTCACTTAATGAAATTCCGTCGACCCAGGGAATTGCAGGAATACCATGCACATTGAGCCTAAACACTTTATACTCTGGAAATCTGTCTGACAGAAATCCAAAACCAGTGAGCTGTTGGATATACCCTCCTGGTATAACCCTGACAATTCTCCAACCGTCAGGAGATATAAGCAACATTAATCCAAATGTGCAATTAGGGCACGACATTTTCTCATGGAATATCTGGCACACACACACACACGCGGCAAGCAATACAACAGAATTTCACACATGAGATCATGCACTTCCACTTATCAGCAGAGAGTCTCAAAGGTCATTCACATTCCTTCACACAGATTCAGTAAACTGTTAACTGCTTAAGCTTATCACCTCCTGGTGCTTCTACCAAAAATCCTATCTATGTTTTCTGGTTGATACTTGACTGTATTGGGGCGAAAAATTCTCCTGGCTTGTCCTAAAATGTAAAATGCCTATGGCTTGCAGACCCGTACTGACTGCACTTCGCTAACTCAATGTACAGGCCGCACCTAGACCGTATCTCTCTATCTGCCTCTTTCTCTGGTTGCTATTCACTTATTCTCTTAATATACGCTATTACTGTGTGCCCACATCTCAACAAGTCTACTTCTTCTTTATCACTGTGCTTAGCAAATATCTATGCCGACATAGACTGCATCCCGTTGTTTTATGAGGTTCCCGCTCAATGTTTGAACTTGCGTGTCCTAAACTGAAACTGGTCAGTTGATAGGCATCAAACCCATGGGAACCTTGATAAGAAGGTTAACTATTTAGTGGTCTGGCCATGACCCTCCTGGTCATCTAACACTAAATCTCTACGTACTCAGTATGAGATGGCACTTCTCTACAATTAGTCCTAGCGTATTCAGCAATTCTATATATCAACCAGAGAGCAAATCCAATTAACTATAGGCAGACTAATGTGCCCCAAATTTTCTTATTAGCCCAGTAAAAATCTTTTCCCTCAACTAAACCTGCTGAGCCTTGTATACTCAGAGATCTTATTTATCAACCAGAAGACTAAAGCTATCATTAGTATGCAGGCTAATGTAATCCCTACTACCTCAAAGTTCTTTAGCACCATTAGAGGGCAGTTTGTGCGTATCAGACAGAATAGAAGGTGGATAGACCTATCCTGTCTGTAACGGCGTTTTAACACCGTAATAGTACCTCTAGCACTCTCCGAGAGGACGTACGCAGCCTTCTTTATGCGTATGCCGCCAGAGACGTGTCCTCACATGAATCCTGGCAAGCCAGTTACCATGGAGAGACGCTCCCAAGGGGCAAAAAACACAGTAAAGAATTCCTAGTACCCTCAAGGTTGGTTCAATCATTCATGCGCAATCATACGTAGCAGCTTTTAGGTTTCTCCCTCCAGCATACGTATTATGTATCACAAGGATATTCTACGGTTCTTAGCGCTGGTATGTAAGAAGACAGACTATACTGTACCCCAAAAGCCGGTTCAGAGCATTTAGCAGAGGGGAGACACAGAATTTGTAAGAATCAATGGCTCTTACCTTCACCGGTGATTTTGATCTGTGTGTCCTCTAGGCCGTCAGTCTGCGGGGTGCCGGATTTCAGGATACTGGGGTCTTCTGTTGTAACCAGCCCGCCCAAGGAGACGCCAACTGATGAGTTTGTGATTTGATCTTTATCTCTCAATGGGAGATCGATATGCTGGAAGGTTGCCAGATTATGGTCTGAGGCCTACTCGAGTAGCGGAGAACAAACACACACAGAGACAGGGTATGTATCTGCAGGATGTTCCCCCTTTCCTGATTTAATTAGGTAGCTTATATGCTCATTCGAGTAGGCGGTAACATTACATCATCACATTTCATTGGACAATTGATCATTCAACAGTAAGCATAAATGGTTCCAACCAATCATATTCATATTCGTTAACCAATCAGATTGTACTCGGCTGTTAATTATTAGTATTTGTGTAGACGTGCTGAAAGCTTTAATAGGTCTTGGGTAAATTACACAAGATCCCAATATCATTCTCATAAATCTATCCTCATGACAGTTTATAGCTCAATTAGCCTCATTAACCTGTCTTACTAAGTATTTATGGCCCCAGTATCTACCTAATATGTGGACGTGTAGTTTCAATGTCCAACTGGGTGCAGTAAACAGTTTATCCATCACGTACAATTTCTTATGAAGAATAAGGTTATAGGTAATCATTATCATGAGACAGCATTTTCATATACAGAGTATGCATGTAAGACCCCAGAAATACATTGATATTAAAAGGACATACAGAATTCCCTGTCATCACATAGCAAGTCTATAAAGCATTTCCTGGACAAAACCAGAGCAGAACAGCTCAAGTCGTCGTGCTAGAAAGACCCCCAGATGAGCGGAGAAGTGCAGCTCCCCCTCCACCCCCCTTAAAGCCACATGGTCTGCCTAAGGAACAATATGGAACTGTGAGTGTAATCTCTTTGTTTTCTCCACTTTTATTTTATACCTGTACTGTACATATTTTATGTCTCAATTTTATAGCAACTTTTATCTGTAATCACTGTCCTCTTTCGGAAAATAAATGAAATAATTATTTAGATCTGTCTCCATGCTCTAAGAATCGAACTATACACCTTTGTTAGATAATCGCTACTAATTCAAGGGGTTTGCCACGGACCCTCTTAATTTAAGACTGTGAATTAAGTAACCGTGGCTGGTGGCAGCGCGTTGTGCACGGCTATTGCGGCTTGCTGGCAGTCCAGAAGGGTCTTATATTGCTGAATAAGGGTCTGCGGCCACAGCATTGATAATTCCCTTACTGCAGAAGCCTAATTGCCGGTTCACAACAGGCAGCCCGTCCGGCGACCAATTATCCTAGGTGCAGTTCCCTGACTGACCTGAGGGTAAGGGGGGGCGCCGGAGAGCTGCGAGTTCCAAAGTGGAACTGAGAAAGTGGGATATACATAAATCCCCGCAGTACTTGGAAGGTTGATAGCAGTGGTGGGGCATCCAAAATAAAACCCCCCCTGCGGCAAATTGTAGAGCGAGAGTAGCTTGCTGGATATTTTGGTCACATGGTGCCAGTGGTGGGATAACTAAGATAAGCCCCAACCGTGCCTGTGATAGCCGTGTGCCGGCAGTGTGTCTCGTCCCTCCGTCCGCTGATACACCCGTGTCAGTGGTGGGACTGTGACATAGTGGTGACACAGGGTCCGCTGTCCGTCGCATATTGGTGGCAGCGGGACCCCCCGTTAGTCGCCCGTATTTGGACGAACGGCCGTGGGCTGTTCGTCACATATTGGTGGCAGAGCGGTGGGATAATCCTACAGCATTAGTGATTTGGTTTGAGCAATCATTCCTCTCACTAAAAACCTGCACGGTTCCTGCGGGAATCCTGCATCATAGGTTTTGGAGAACAGACTCAGTGGTTACTAGTTCTGAGACATTTGTGTGTACGTACAAGTATTCCCTCCCATTTCTTCGTTTTTCTTTTCTATCTTTTATTTGGCAACCATGGCTACGTGGGGAGAATCTTATTATAAGCAGCATAATAAGGACATCCTGAGGTCCCTGTGCACGTCCAAGCAGATTGATGTCGCCGACAAGACCAAAGCCCAGTTGGTCGCGGCTCTAGTGCAATGGGAAGAGAGCCAGGGCGCAGAAGGCAGCACCCGTGCCGATGGTGCAGCCGCAGGGGTCCAGATGGTGCAGACCGCCAGGCGGGAAGTCCTGGACCCCTATCTGCAATTGGCTCTACAGCAACTCCCTGCCGAAGACCATGTTGGACGTCTGCAGCTGATCCAGCAAGCTCAGGAGAGAGCTGAGCGCCAAAGAGAGGCTGAGAGAGCCGAGCGCCAGGCGCAGAGGGCCCATGAACTGGAGGTACTCCAGCGGGGTGGGAATGCCCCCACAGCCCGAAGCAGTGAGCCCAGCAGCGTCCAGACTCCTAAACCCCGGCTAGAGCATTTTCCCATGATGGAAAAGGACGGGGACTTGGACACGTTTCTGCGAGCCTTTGAGAAAGCCTGCAGACAGTACCAGCTGCCTAGAGACCAATGGGCAAGGTACTTGACCCCAGGGCTAAAAGGCAAAGCCCTGGAGGCATTTGCTTCTCTTCCGCCAGAAGCCGATGACGACTATGATCGCCAAATACCGGCTGACACCTGAGGTATACCGAAAGAAGTTCCGGCACCTCCAACGTGGCCCACACGATAGCTACAGTGATGTGGTGCAAGGACTCAGGACCCACTTTGACCAGTGGATCCATGGACTGTCCGTTGAATCCTTTGAGCAGCTACGGGACCTGATGATCAAAGACCAGTTTCTGCATCTC
This sequence comes from Dendrobates tinctorius, assembly GCF_039654945.1. Taxonomy (NCBI): domain Eukaryota; kingdom Metazoa; phylum Chordata; class Amphibia; order Anura; family Dendrobatidae; genus Dendrobates; species Dendrobates tinctorius. Next base: position 172,848 of record NW_027362194.1, on the reverse strand, counting down.
TGCCCAGCTGAGGTCCGACAGTTCATCCTGGACCGCGAACCAACGAACGCGGACAAAGCGGCGCAGATCGCTGACAACTACGAGGCCTTCCGGAAGCCCGAGACGCGGAGGCCAGTCGCCACCAGCTGGAAAGGGTGTAAGCCTGCAACCAACCCCAGTGCCCCAGCTAGCCGTCCCTACGGAGGCCCTGTCCCTGTTGCCAACAACAGGCCGGCTACTGACAGTCGCCTGTGTCACCACTGCAAGCGGCCTGGTCACTTCTCTTACACCTGTCCGGATAGGCCGAAGAACCCCCCAGCCAAGGCCCCCGGGCCCAACGCCTCTGTTCTTTTGGTGGGAGGTGTGGTTGGGAGGGCTGACGACAACGTTCAACCTGTTCAGGTGGGGGCCCGTCTTGCTACAGGCCTCAAGGACACCGGGGCTGAACGAACCCTCACCCGTTGTCCCTTGCCAGTGGCCCGGGTTTTTCTTGATTGGGGTGCCGGGAGCGGGTTGAGGGAGGTGGGAGTGTCTGAAAACCTGCCCACTGATGTTTTATTGGGGACTGACTTGGGGAGGATGGTTGCATACTATGTCCCTGACACCCTTCCCCAAACTGATAATAAGGGTAACGTTAACCCTGATGATGTTGATGATGGGAAACTGAATGTGTTACCTGCTAATGCCTTGATGAGTAATGATGTAACTAACAACCATTCTTTCCCCAGGTATGATGCTGATGCTGATGTGAATGTACCAAAGCAAACTGATAACCATTCTTCTCCTAGGAAGGATGATGATGATGTTGATGTATCTGTGCCGACTGAACCCGCTAACCCTTTCTTTGAAGCGGTAGATGTGTCCACAGGTACCGAAGTGCTCAGCCCCGTCACTCTGCGGAGTGAGACGGCTGAGGAACCCCTGGCAGGAGTAAGCAATGGTGCTCAAGAGAATGGGGAGGTGCATGGGGACCATGAGGAAGGTAATGCCATGCAGCTGACCAGTGCCACCGAGGAAGGTAACTGGCCCATAAGTAGCACTGCTCCTAAAGTGTTGGGGGTGGATGGGGAGGTAGAGCCCAGGGCAGCACCGGCTGGTGGGTCTGTAGAAATCCCCAGGGAGACAGCATACATAGCAGCTGTCACACGCAGTCAGAGTGCCCAGATCGCAGGTAACGCACTGTCTTCTGGACCCTCTGCTGCTACAGGAGAGACTGAACCAGAGGTGAACCCAGAGCCGGTTCCAGAGGGTCCCAGTAAAGGAGGTACCCTGACGTCACTTCTGGCAGCCTCCAGCATGGAGTTCCAGGCTGCTCTGCACTCAGATGCCAGCCTGGAGAAATTGAGAGGTCTCGCCGAGACGCCCACCTCCAAGTCTGATAAGGAGAGGGTGTTCTGGGAACGAGGAAGGTTGTACCGGGAGACAGTACCCGGAGATCCTAAAAAGGAGTGGTTGAGGGAAAGACAGGTGGTCGTCCCCTATCAGTTCAGAACCGAGTTGTTGCGGATTGCCCATGAGATTCCACTCGCTGAACACTTGGGGATCAGCAAAACAAAGGCACGGCTGTCTCAACACTTCTATTGGCCCAAGATGGGGACAGATGTAACACACTACTGCCGCTCCTGCGCCACCTGTCAAAAAGTGGGTAAGGCGGGGCCTGCTCTTAAGGCTCCCCTTATTCCTTTGCCGGTGATAGAGGAGCCTTTCCAGAGAATCGCGGTGGACATTGTAGGACCGCTGTCCGTCCCCAGCAGCTCCGGAAAGCGATACATTCTCACCGTGGTAGACTACGCTACCCGGTACCCAGAGGCAGTAGCTCTGTCTTCAACCAGGGCAGATAAGGTGGCTGACGCACTGGTGACCATCTTTTCAAGAGTAGGATTTCCCAGGGAGATGCTTACCGATCAAGGGCCCCAATTCATGTCTCGCCTAATGGAGGCTCTCTGTGAGAAAATGCAGGTGACGCAGCTGGTATCGAGTCCGTATCACCCACAGACTAATGGTTTGTGTGAACGTTTCAACGGTACCCTCAAACAGATGCTCCGCATACTGGTTGAGACCCAAGGGCGCGACTGGGAGCGGTACCTCCCACACCTGCTGTTCGCTTACAGAGAAGTTCCGCAGGCCTCGACTGGGTTCTCCCCCTTCGAGCTCCTGTATGGCAGGCGAGTCCGGGGACCCCTTGGGTTGATAAGAGAATCCTGGGAAGATGAGCCAAACCCCACAGAAGTGTCCATCGTGGATTATGTCATGCGCTTCCGTGACAAGATGCAGACCTTGACGCAGTTGGTGCATGACAACATGACGCAGGCTCAGGCTGACCAGAAGCGCTGGTACGACCAGAACGCCCGGGAGCGGACCTACCAGGTGGGTCAAAAGGTGTGGGCGCTGGTCCCTGTACCAACGGATAAGCTTCAGGCAGCCTGGGAAGGCCCGTACGTCGTCCACCAACAGCTCAACCCGGTCACCTACGTAGTCACGCTTGACCATGCTCGGGGTAGGCGCAAGGCCTTTCACGTCAACATGCTGAAGGCGCACTACGAACGTGAAGCTTGCGTCCTACCGGTCTGCAATCTGCCAGAGGATGGGGAAGAAGATCCCCTCCTGGACATGCTGGCCCAGGCCAAGGCCGATGGGTCCATTGAGGACATGGAGATAAGTGGTTCGCTAACCATATCCCAGCGGTTGCAGTTGATGGCCACCCTGGAACTCTTCCGGCCCTTGTTCACCAACCGTCCTGGGAGGACGGAGTTAGCGGTTCATGACGTGGACACCGGGAATCACGCCCCATTACGGCGAACACCTTATCGGATCTCTGAAACGGTGCAACAAGTCATGCGCCAAGAGATCGATGAGATGTTAAGGCTGGGGGTGATTCGACGGTCAAAAAGCGCGTGGGCTTCACCTGTAGTCCTCGTGCCTAAAAAGGATCGAACCACCCGGTTCTGCGTGGACTACAGGGGGCTCAACGCCATCACAACCTCTGATGCCCACCCAATGCCGCGCATCGAGGATCTGCTCGAGCGGTTGACAAACGCCAACTACATATCCATCATGGATTTGAGTCGGGGATACTGGCAGATTCCCCTGAGCCCTGAGGCACAGGAGAAATCCGCCTTTATCACCCCCTTTGGACTGTACGAGTCCACGGTCATGCCCTTCGGCATGAAGAATGCCCCTGCCACTTTCCAGCGGATGGTCAACCACCTGCTTCGGGGACTGGAGGAGTACGCGGTGGCGTACTTAGACGATATTGCCGTCTTCAGTTCCACCTGGGAGGAACACCTTCAGCACCTCCAGGAGGTGCTCAAGCGTCTACACCAGGCAGGCCTGACCATCAAGCCGGGGAAGTGCCAGATAGGTATGCACAAGGTCCCCTACCTGGGGCACCGGGTAGGCGGGGGTTCCATGAGTCCGGAGCCAGAAAAAGTGGACGCATCATGTCCTGGCCCACCCCCAGGACCAAGAAACAGGTGAAGTCCTTCTTGGGCACTGCAGGGTACTATAGGCGGTTCGTACAGGACTATAGCGCCCTTGCCAAACCCTTGACTGACCTCACCAAGCAGAGGCTACCCCAAACAGTCAACTGGACAGATGACTGTGAGGCGGCTTTCCAAGCTTTGAAAGCAGCCCTGTGCAACTCTCCAGTGTTGAGAGCAGTCGACAGCAGTCGCCCGTTTCTGGTACAGACCGACGCCAGTGAGTTTGGTCTCGGTGCTGTGCTTAGCCAGGTCAATTCGGGGGACCAAGAGCAACCCGTGTTGTACCTGAGCCGGAAACTTTTGCCGAGGGAAGTGGCATACTCGACCATCGAGAAGGAGTGTCTGGCCATGGTGTGGGCACTGCAACGTTTGCAGCCCTACCTGTACGGGCGCGCCTTCACGGTGGTAACTGACCACAACCCTCTGAGCTGGTTGCACACAGTGTCCGGAACCAATGGAAGGTTGCTCCGCTGGAGCCTTGCCCTTCAACAGTACGACTTTACTGTAAAACACAGGAAGGGCAGTGAAAACGGCAATGCCGATGGGTTGTCCCGCCGGGGAGAACCCGCTGAGGTGCGCATGGCCGATTACTGAGAGGTAATGCCTCCTTAGCGCCCTCTTAAGGGGGGAGGTGTGATGTACAATGTCTGCAAGATATGTTTTCTGTTGCACTGTGCTAAAAAATCCTCCATTTTGTAAGAAGCTGCCTGCCAGTGTCTCAGTTACATTGCACCCTGCAGCAGCTTCCCTTCCCCCCCAGGTGATTATAAATCAACTTCCTGCCACACCATTTGGCTTCTCTCAGCCTCAGCTGAAAGAGAAAAAAAAGTGCGGGAAATAACTCTTTGTTTGAAATCAGGAATCAGAAGTAAACCTTTAAGAGCCTGACCTGCGAAAACCATATACCCTAGAGATATAACAATCATATTTTTGTGATCTGTGCGATCCCGGCGTCCTTACGGCGCCTGTGGCGTAGTTCTCAGACTTACAGAACCTGAAATATGGGTTCCTTCAAAACGGTGTATCAGAACTACTGCATATTTGGTCTTGAATCATTGTACTCAACAACTCACAACCAATGATGCCCTATATGTGTCTGTGCGGGCTGCCCCCACGGAGTTATGATTAGTATAAGTTTTCTAGTGTAATTCTAAATCCAAAAGGGAGAGGTGGGATTAACCCAGCATGCATCTCTCCGTGATGTCACATAGCAAGTCTATAAAGCATTTCCTGGACAAAACCAGAGCAGAACAGCTAGAAAGACCCCCAGATGAGCGGAGAAGTGCAGCTCCGCCTCCACCCCCCTTAAAGCCACATGGTCTGCCTAAGGAACAATATGGAACTGTGAGTGTAATCTCTTTGTTTTCTCCACTTTTATTTTATACCTGTACTGTACATATTTTATGTCTCAATTTTATAGCAACTTTTATCTGTAATCACTGTCCTCTTTCGGAAAATAAATGAAATAATTATTTAGATCTGTCTCCATGCTCTAAGAATCGAACTATACACCTTTGTTAGATAATCGCTACTAATTCAAGGGGTTTGCCACGGACCCTCTTAATTTAACACTGTGAATTAAGTAACCGTGGCTGCTGGCAGCGTGTTGTGCACGGCTATTGCGGCTTGCTGGCAGTCCAGAAGGGTCTTATATTGCTGAATAAGGGTCTGCGGCCACAGCATTGATAATTCCCTTACTGCAGAAGCCTAATTGCCGGTTCACAACAGGCAGCCCGTCCGGCGACCAATTATCCTAGGTGCAGTTCCCTGACTGACCTGAGGGTAAGGGGGGGCGCCGGAGAGCTGCGAGTTCCAAAGTGGAACTGAGAAAGTGGGATATACATAAATCCCCGCAGTACTTGGAAGGTTGATAGCAGTGGTGGGGCATCCAAAATAAACCCCCCCGCGGCAAATTGTAGAGCGAGAGTAGCTTGCTGGATATTTTGGTCACATGGTGCCAGTGGTGGGATAACTAAGATAAGCCCCAACCGTGCCTGTGATAGCCGTGTGCCGGCAGTGTGTCTCGTCCCTCCGTCCGCTGATACACCCGTGTCAGTGGTGGGACTGTGACATAGTGGTGACACAGGGTCCACTGTCCGTCGCATATTGGTGGCAGTGGGACCCCCCGTTAGTCGCCCGTATTTGGACGAACGGCCGTGGGCTGTTCGTCACACTAATTACAACCCAAGGGTCTCAATATTGAATATAATTTACATAGTGTCCTATAGTTAATTCCACTTTTTGTTCTCATGTTCCATCAGGCCTCTGGCCTACTACCGCTTCATTGATGATATTTTAATTATCTGGATGGAGTCTGAGCAACAGCCAAAGACGTTCCACGAACAGTTTACCGTATTTAGAATCATAGAATCGTAGAGTTGGAAGGGACCTCCTGGGCCATCTGGTCCAACCCCCTGTTCAAAGCAGGATTCGCTAAATCATCCCAGTTAGATGTCTGTCCAGCCTCTGTTTGAAGACTTCCATTGAAGGAGAACTCACCACTTCTCGTGGCAGCCTGTTCCACTCATTGATCACTCTAACTGTCAAAAAGTTTTTTCTAATATCTAATCTGTGTCTCCTCCCATTCAGCTTCATCCCATTGCTTCTAGTCTTTCCTTGTGCAAATGAGAATAAAGTTGATCCTTCTACAATGTGACAGCCCTTTAGATATTTGTAGACAGCTATTAAGTCTCCTCTCAGTCTTCTCTTTTGCAAACTAAACATTCCCAAATCCTGCAACCTTTCCTCATAAGACAGGGTTTGCAGACCGGTCACCATTCTGGTCGCTCTTTTCTGAACTTGCTCCAGTTTGTTGATGTCTTTTTTAAAATGTGGTGCCCAAAATTGGACACAATATTCCAGATGAGGTCTGACCAAAGAGGAGTAGAGGGAAATAATTACTTCACGTGATCTAGACTGTATGCTTCTGTTAATACATCCTAGAATTGCATTTGCCTTTTTTGCTGCTGCATCACACTGTTGACTCATATTCAGTCTGTGATCTATTAGTATACCCAAGTCTTTTTCACATGTGCTGTCACTTAGCCCTATTCCTCCCATTCTATATATGCTTTTTTCATTTTTATTGCCCAGATGTAGTACTTTGCATTTCTCCCTGTTAAAAACCATTCTGTTAGTTGCTGCCCACTTCTCCAGTTTATTTAAATCTTTTTGAATCCTCTCTCTCTCTTCTCTAGTATTAGCTATCCCTCCTAGCTTTGTGTCATCAGCAAATTTAATCAGTTTACCCTCAATTCCTTCATCTAAATCATTGATAAAGATGTTGAACAATACAGGGCCCAGGACAGAGCCCTGTGGTACCCCACTTGAGACATTCTCCCAACTGGATGTGCAGCCATTTACGACCACTCTTTGGGTCCGATCACTAAGCCAGTTATGAATCCACCTAACAGTTGCCTTGTCCATTCCATACTTAGTCATTTTTTCAATAAGGATTGTATGAGAGACTTTGTCAAATGCTTTGCTGAAGTCAAGATATACTATATCTACAGCATTTCCTTGATCCACCCAATCAGTAATACCGTCATAGAAGGAAATTAAATTAGTCTGACATGACTTATTAGTTACAAACCCATGCTGACTCTGTTTAATCACTTCATTCTTATCCAGGTATTGACATACATGTTGTTTAATAATTTGTTCAAAGATCTTTCCTGGTATAGAAGTCAGACTCACCGGCCTATAGTTGCCTGGGTCCACCTTCTTCCCCTTTTTGAAGATAGGAACAACATTTGCTCTTCTCCAGTCTTCTGGCACATCTCCTGTTCTCCAAGAATTTTCAAAGATTATGGAGAGGGGTTCAAAAATTTCTTCTGCTATCTCCTTCAGTACTCTGGGGTGTAATTCATCTGGACCTGGAGACTTGAATTCATTTAGGTTAGCTAAGTGTTTCCTCACTATCTTTCTGTTTATAGATATCCTGGATTCTTCTATTCCCTTAATAGGACAGTGAATAACAGTTGATGTTACATTTCCTTTCTGAGAGAAAACAGATGCAAAATAGGAATTTAAAAGTTCAGCCTTCTCAACATCCTGTCTTACCATTTCATCATTTTCATCCTGTAAAAATCCTATAGCATCTTTGACTTTTCTTTTACTTTTGACATATCCCCAAAATCCTTTATTATTGCTTTTGACATCTCTTGCAAGCCTCAATTCATTTTCAGCTTTAGATAATCTGATTTGTGCCCTGCAGGTTCTGCAGACAGCATTATATTCTTCTTTAGATATGCCTCCCTCTTTCCATTTTATAAACATTTTTTTCTTCCTTTTTAGCATGTGTTTAAGTTCTGTGTTCATCCATCCTGGTTTCCTTAAATGCTTCCTATTCTTCCCTCTTTTCGGAATTGTTAACAACTGTGCTTTGAGAATTTCATTTTTCAAGATTTCCCATCCTTCCTGGACATTTTTGTCTTTAAGGATATCCAGCCATTGGATCCCTCCAATTCTCTTTCTGAATCCCTTAAAATCTGCCTTTCTGAAATCTAACCTTGACGTCTGAGTCTTCACAGGTCTTCCGCCTCTAGTTATCCAAAATTCTAAAATAGCATGGTCGCTACCTCCTAGGGTCCCAGCCACTTTTACCTCCTCAACCATTTCCTCCCTGTTTATAAGGATTAGATCCAAGGTAGCAGTTCCCCTTGTTTTCTCCTTTACCTTTTGGAAGATAAAGTTGTCAGCAAGAGAGGATAAGAATTTCCTTGACCTGTTAGTTTTGCCTGAGAGAGATTCCCAACAAATGTCTGGATAGTTGAAGTCTCCCATGACAACTATGTTATATTTTTTGGAGAACTTGGCCATTTGATGCATAAAGAGTTCACCCATATCTTCAGCTTGCACAGGCGGCCTGTAGTAAATGCCTACAATGTTGTCCTTTCCATTGTTCTGTCCTTGTATTCTTACCCAAACAGTTTCCACAGAACTCCCAGTCTCTGAAGCTTCAATCTCTGTGCAGATATACGCATTTCTAACATACAATGCGACACCCCCTCTGGACTATAAGACGCATCGGACCATAAGACGCAACCCAAATTTTCAGAAGAAAAATAGGGAAAAAAATTAATGCGTCAAATGAGGGTCCGTCTTACAGTCCGAATTATTCAGCTTACCTGGGGGGGTAGGGTGTGATATGGATCGCTGGTGGAGTGGGGTCACAGGAGGTGGTCTGGCTCATCCCTGGCTGGTGCAGTAGGTTCAGTGGTGTGGGGGCTCTGCCATTTTGTGAAAGCCCCCACACATCCATCCTAGGCTGATGGGCGGTGATTTGGCAGATGATCAGTGGTGCGGGGGCTCCGCCGACATTGGTGGAAATCCCGGAGCCCCCGCACATCCATCCCAGGCTAGTGTGGCACTTTTGCAGGTGATCGGCGGTGCAGGGGCTCCGCCCGCTTTTTGTGAAAGGCTGGAGCCCCCCGCACTTCCATTGTTGTAATGCTGAATTGAAAATGGCCGAGCAAAGTGAGATCTCGGGAGACGAGATATCGTCCCGTGAGACGAGATCTCGTCTCCTGAGATCTCACTCTGTGCATGCGCGGCCTCCGGCGGCCATTTTCCTGAAGCTCAATTCAGCATTCCATTGTTGTAATGGATGTGCGAGGGCTCCAGGATTTCCACCAATGCCAGCGGAGCCCCCGCACCACCGATCATCTGCCAAATTGCCGCCCATCAGCCTCGGATAGTGTCTGCTAGTAAGTGCATCTGGACCATAAGACACACCCCCTTTTTTCCCCCAAATTTTTTGGGAAAAAAGTGCGTCTTATGGTCTGAAAAATAAGGTAATCAATTTCATCCCACCATCAACGTAACACTCCACTACTCCAGCACTGAGATTAACTTTTTGGGCACCATCATTAAGCTAAAGAATAATGAAATAGAGACATCCCTGTATCAGAAGCCAATCGACCGTCCAACATACCTTAGGTGGGACATTTTCCATCCAAAACACATAAAGAACTCTATTATCTATAGCCAAGCCATCCGATACAATCGTATGTGTTCCAACCCCATGGATAGAGACGAACACCTTGGTCGCCTAAGAAAGACCTTTTTGAATCAGGGCTACCATCCAAGAACAATTCAAAACCAGATTACAAGAGCCACCAGAATGTCAAGGAATCACCTGCTACATTACAAAGCTAAAGAGAATAACCGAGTGCCTCTAGTAGTCACCTACAACCCAAATCTGGAGGCGCTAAGGGGAGCTGCACAGAAATTACAACCTTTACTACAAAAAGATGCCCGATTACAATCCATATTTCCAGACACCCACTGCTGTGTTTTAGGCAGCCCCCAAATCTAAGAAGCCCCATTGTCAGAAGCTCCCTGTCCTCTCCAAGAGCTGCAGGAACCTTTCCTTGCAACCAGAAAAAATGTAAAACCTGTCCATCTATAATGACCACGGACAAGATAAAGATCCCCAACTCACATCAGGACTACAAGATCCCAGGTACTCTCAGCTGCATTACATCTAATGGGGTGTACTTAATTATTTGCACTAAATGTCCAACTGGGGGTCTGTATGTGGGGGAGACAGGGCAAAAACTGAGAACAAGGATGAATTCTCATCATCACACAATAAGAGAAAAAAGAATGGATCTACCTGTGGCCAAACATTTTTGTATCCCTGGTCATAGCATGATGGACATGAAATTACTTGTATTGAAAGGTAACTTCACATCTCAGAGAGACTAAAGAGAGAGTATAAACTTATGACAACCTTTGATACACTCAGTGCAGGAATGAGTATGTCAGATGGATTTATGTCTTTTTACTTCAATTAAGGAATTTGCTCCTCAGACCTTGTGGGGGCCTCACAACACAGAAGCAGACCCCAATCAAAGGACAATAAAACTTACATTACTCCTTATCTATGAACTGTTCCAATATTTATGGCCATAACTGTCCATCACTCTCCCATAATGATAGTTCTGCTTCACGTCACTTGTCTTATCTATTGCATTTTTTCTGTGCTGTGTTGTGTATAAATATGTGACTCTTCAGATTTTGTATTAGTCTAACCTGATGAAGAAACCTGAGCAGTCTCGAAAGCTGCAATGTGTTACCATCTTTTCAGTTAGCCGTTAAAAGGTATCAACCACTGAGGACTCTCAATTCGCATTTATGATAAGTGGGTTTGACCTTTGTGGTGATTGGTGCTGACATGGTCTCCACCATATAACCAGACATTGGTGATTTTGTGCATACTTGATAAAGACCTGTTAGAGGTCGAAACGTTGGATTTTCATGGTTGAATCATCTTTTTCCTGCTTTTTGAAACTTATCATCACCTGGAATTGGATGCCGTCTTCTTTTCATATTGGTAACCGGGAATGCTTGGCAGTAAAGTGGCTTTTGAAGAGTGGCGTCATTTTCTGGAGGGCGCGGTTCATCCAGTTATGGTAATCACGGATCATAAGAATCTGGTATATCTCGAGTATGCTAAACGTCTAACACCTCGACAGGCTGGATGGTCATTGTTCTTTGCCAGGTATAACTTTTTTGATACATTTAGGCCGAGAAACAAGAACATTAAGGTTTATCTTGTTGTTTTCCTGGGGATGGAGATAAATGTGGACCAGTTCCTGTACTACAAAAAGGGGTGGTTGTGGCGTCTATACGCTTTGCTCTTGACAAAGAAGTTGTTGACACTCAGGGAGATGCCCCTGCTGCCCGTCCACTTGGTAAACGGTTTGTTCCTCTTAATCTCCGTCTTAGAGTCCTTAGTGAACATCATGATTCAGTGTTGGCCAGCCATCCTGATAATAAAGGCACCGCTGATCTGCTTACTCAGTGTTTTTGGTGGTCATGAGGTACATCAGGATGTTCGGGAGCATGTAGCCACCTGCAGTGTCTGTGCTCGTTCTAAGACCTCATATGCTTGTCTGTTTGGGTTTCTCGAACCATTGGAAATTCTCAGTTGACCTTGGACTCATTTATGAATCGATTTTATCATTGATCTACCCGTGTTGGCAGGTAATACTGCAATTTTGGTGGTGGTGGACGGATTCAGTAAAATGTCACATTTTATTGTGCTACCCGCTGTACCTAACGGCAAAAACTTAGTGCAGATTTTTATCAGAGAGATTGTAAAATTACATGGGATCCTGACCGATACTGTTTCTGACCGGGGGTGCAGGTTATTTCCAAGTTATGGAGGGCGTTTTGCACCTTTCTGGGGATCTAGCTGTAGTTCTATTCAGCATTTTACCCAGTCTAATGGGAAAACTGAATGGGTTAACCAGAATCTGGAGACTTATCTTAGGTACTTTGTGTCTGAGAATCAGGAAGATCGGGTTACCTACCTTATCTCTAGCTGAATTTGCGGTAAATACTCGTAATCGTTGTCATGAGTCTACTGGTAAGTCCCTGTTTTTTGGGGTGAACGGATTTCATCCTCAGTTCATCTCATTTAATAGAAATCGTCCTTCTGGAATACCTGAAGAACAGTTTTCATCATCGATTACGTTGGTGAGGTAAGGGGTTATTGACAATTTGAGGAACATGGGGTCCAAATATGAGTGTGGTTGACCAGAGACATTTGGTGGGTCCGGACCTGTGTGTTGGTGACTTGGTGTGGTTGTCCTCAAGGAACATTAAGTAGAAGGTTCCCTCTTGGAAATTGGGTCCCAGGTTCATAGGTCCTTATAAGAATGTGGCCGTCGTCAATCCCGTAGCATTCCACTTTGCCGCCCACCTTTAGGATTCATAATGTGTTTCATCGATCTCTACTCAAAAAATACATTGCATCCTCTGAACCATCACCTCTACCACCATCTCCAATCATTGTGGATGGAAATTTGGAATTTCAGATAGCCAAGATTGTTGATTGTTGCTTAGTTTGTCGGTTGCTTGAGTATTTGGTACACTGGAAGGGCTACGGTCCTGAAGAGAGGGTGTGGGTACCAGCCTCTGACTTCCATGCGGCCAGGTTGATCTGGTCTTTTCACGTGGCAAACCCTGATAAACCCGGTTCTGAGGTTCCACAGGTCCCTTGTAGAAGGAGGGGTCCTGTCACAGGTTTACTGTGACAGAGAGGAGCCAGGAGATCGCAGCATCTGATTTCTCCTGCTCCTGCACTGTTTCTAAGCACTTCACCTACATATTAAATGGTGCAGGTTTCTTCTAGCAGTGCAGGGGTTAATCTGCTCAGTTTAGAGCTCCTGGAAGCTTTGCTCTCAGCTGTGCACTGTTAGCCACTCGCATTTCCTATATAATCAGTGTCCTGGCTAGCACTCATTGTCAGAGTAACTTCATGCTGCATGGTTAGGAGATGGTGGTTTGTGGTTGCTGTTTGGAAGGCGTTTGGTGGATTTATCTGAGACTCTTGCTAGGTTTTGGGTGTAGGCTAATTCCCCTCCTTCTCCTAATTTGGTTTTACTCCATTCTCCACTCCCCAGTGTTTACCTCTGTTTGTGTGAGCACATTTGTATGATCGGTATTTTCATTTATCCCTGTTCGCATTACCTTGTTAGTCGGGATGGTATATTACGGTGCACTACTATACCCCTGTTCCCTGGGTGGGGGAAGGGTACAGACTGAGTGTAGATTCAGGAGCTAAGGCAAGATACGTGGCCCCAGCATCTTCACCATCAGAAGTAATCTAGGGAACAGGGTGTTCTAGGGCGCCTCTAGCGTTAGGTACAGGGAAGGAGCCCTTGGTTCTGGGACACCTGACAACAATGTAGTAGTTGTAACCCGCAATCCTATGTAACACCACAGATAAAACAGTGATAACTCTCTGAGTACAGATAATGTAGCAGATGTCACCTGCAGTCCTATGTAACACCACAGATAGCACAGTGATAGCGCTCTGTGTACAGACAATGTAGTAAATGTCACCTGCAGTCCTATGTAACACCACAGATAACACAGTGATAACTCTCTGAGTACAGATAATGTAGCAGATGTCACCTGCAGTCCTATGTAACACCACAGATAGCACAGTGATAGCGCTCTGTGTACAGACAATGTAGTAAATGTCACCTGCAGTCCTATGTAACACCACAGATAACACAGTGATAACTCTGAGTACAGATAATGTATTAAATGTCACCTGCAGTCCTATGTAACATCACACATTGTAATAGCTCTTTTTTGCTGCCAACTCTCTCCCTTTTCACATGTAAAGAGTGTATTAGACAATTTCACCACTTGGTAATGTGACTGTTGCATTTTTCGCTGTGTTCTCCATCACTTCTTTTGTTAATGTCTATTATGTAAATCTGTCTATAGGCAAAGCTCCACTGAGTGCTTTGTCACTCCCAGAGCACTTAATGGCTCATTTGCATATAACTAAAATCTTGGAATTCTCTGGATTCAGACAACAGATATAAGGGTGCCAATGATCTTACCGCTTACTGACTTACCATATATACTCGTGCATAAGCCGAGATTTTCAGCCCATTTTTTTGGGCTGAAAGTCCTCTTCTCGGCTTATACAAAAGTCATATACCTGGGGGTCGGTGGGCGAGGGGGATTGGGGGTGTCAGAGATCATACTTGCCCCCTCCTGGCGTGGTCTCTGCAGACCCCTCCACTTCCCGCCATCAGCGGTCACGTGGTACCACTCATTAAACTCATGAATATGTGCATATTCATGAGTGTAATGTGCGGTACCACATGACCGCTGAAGGCAGGAAGCGAGACCGTGGGGGAAGCAGGACTGCACAGACCGCGCCAGGAGGGGGTAAGTATAGCGATATACTCAGGTGCCGGGTCCTGAGCAGGAGAGGTGAGTATGGCATTTTTTTTGCAGCATATGGGGGCTTAATATATGGAGCATCTTATGGGGGCGGCATATGGGGGCATATTTTATGGAGCAGCATATGGGGGAATATTCTATGGAGCAGCATATGGGGCAGCATATGGGGGCATAGTCTATGGAGCAGCATATGGGGGCAGCATATGGGGGCATATTCTATGGGGCAGCATATGGGGGCATATTCTATGGGGCAGCATATGGGGGCATATTCTATGGGGCAGCATATGGGGGCATATTCTATGGAGCAGTGGGGGCATATTCTATGGGGCAGCATATGGGGGCATATTCTATTTAGCAGCATATGGGGGCATAGTCTATGGAGCAACATATGGGGCATAGTCTATGGGACAGCATATGGGGGCATATTCTATGGCGCAGGATATGGGGGCATATTCTATGGGGCAGCATATGGGGGCATATTCTATGGGGCAGCCTATGGGGGCATAATCTATGTAGCAGCATATGAGGGCATAATCTATGGAGCATCATATGGGGGCATATTCTATGGAGCAGCATATGGGGGCAGCATATGGGGGCATAGTCTATGGAGCAGCATATGGAGGCATATTCTATAGAGAAGCACATGGGGCATATTCTATGGAGTAGCATATGGGGGCATATTCTACGGAGCAGCATATGGGGGCATAGTCTATTCAGCAGCATATGGGGCATATTCTATGGGGCAGCATATGGGGGCATATTCTATGGGGCAGCATATGGGGGCATATTCTATGGGGCAGCCTATGGGGGCATATTCTATGGAGCAGCATATGGGGGCAGCATATGGGGGCATAGTCTATGGAGCAGCTTATGGGGCATATTCTATGGGGCACCATATGGGGGCATATTCTATGGAGCAGCTTATGGGGCATATTCTATGGGGCAGCATATGGGGGCATATTCTATGGAGCAGCATATGGGGGCATATTCTATGGGGCAGCATATAGAGGCATAATCTATGGAGCAGCATATGAGGGCATAATCTATGGAGCAGCATATGAGGGCATAATCTATGGAGCATTTTATGGGGGCATAATCTATGGAGCATCTTATGGGGCCATAACCTTTATGGAGCATTATATGGGGCATATTATTCTATAGAGCATCTTATGGGGGCATTATTAACCTTTGTACAGCATTATATAGGGAGTATTTTGTATGGAGCATCTTATGGGGCCATCATGAACTGTATGGAGCATTATATGGGGCCCCTGATTCAATATGGATATTCAAAAACATTCAACCTACTGATGTCTCAATTAATTTTACTATCTATTTTTATTTTTGAAATTTACCAGTAGCTGCTGCATTTTCCACCCTAGGCTTTTACGCGAGTCAATAAGTCTTCCCAGTTTTTTGTGGCAAAATTAGGGGGGGTCGGCTTATACTCGGGTCGGCTTATACACGAGTATATACGGAATATGCCCATATAAACGTTTAGGGGAGTTGAACTTGCTGACTGACTCCCTTTAAATAAAAGAAAAACAGACAGAAAAAAGTAAATAAATAAATAGTAATCAAATATCATAATTATGCAAGAAGAAGATGAAGACATGAGTCAATTAATTAAAAAGATAATAATACTATTATCTAAATCAATAGAAAAATAGAAGAATTGAAAAATACAAAAAATAATAAAACATTCAAATATAATTTGTATCAAAAATAAAAAATGCTAAAAACAGAATAAGTAATTCCATGAATTAAAAAAGTAACAATATCAACTATCATCTAAATGAAATGAAAAATAAAGAGAATAAAGGAGAATAAAAAATAGAATACAACTAAAATAAAATTGATATAGAAAATTAGATTAAAAAACACTAAAGCCAAAATAAAAAGCTCCGTGAGTTAAAAAGTAACGATATTAATTAGAATTTAACTAAAAACTAAATATTTAAAAATAATGAATTAACGGAATCTGAACATTTCAAATACAATTTGTAAGAAAAATAAAGTAAAAAAACGGTAAAAACAGAATCACTGACTCCACGTAATAAAGTCTATGAGCGTCTATATCTTTAGACCCCCGTCCCCAATGGAGCTTCTATAAATTATGAAAAATGTCTGGAGGCCCAGATGCCAGTGCCGCGGTGATGACACCTGCAGGTAGCGTGGAGACGGATCCGTCAGCCATTACATCTGACACTTCCTGGCTTCCGTGACTTTTTTCAAGGCAAAAAAAATAAAAAAATTCCGGATAATGATGAATTTCTAAAGTGAATTCTGTTCTGCTCCATTTTACTCGTGTTTTAACAAGATTTGAATAGATGCTAAAGACATTCAACGAGGATGTCATTATTTCAACATGACGGTATGCCAAGATGAAACCGTGTCAGATCCCGCAAGATTAAAGCGTCCCCGACGCCCAGGAAAGAATTACTGCTCTACATCTGTTTAGCGCTAATATATTTCCAGCTTACAGAATGGAAATGTCACCGGAGCTAATGGCAGAAAACTGCGAGTCACAATTGTCACTCAAGAGAATCAATGTGCGCAAATTTAAAAAAAAAAACAAAAAACTTTTTTTTTCCAGTTTTCATTTTTTTTTTATTTCTCAGTCCTTTGCTGCTTCAAAAACTTTGACGACTCCCCGAAATACTGCGCAAATTAGAGGCAGACGTGGCATGGAAGCCTCGGAACCTATAGTTTATAAATAGGACGTGATGGCGGGTAATTATTTTGTCTCTCCGCCGGGGGCCAATTGTTAATTTAATAAAGACTTCTGTGAATGTGGAATTTTATTTTATTTTTTTTGTCGGAGGGGGCTATTACTATGGAGAGCGATAAAAATAATCTGTGGGAAGAGACCATCCATTATTTATATTTGCTTCCCATGCAAGTTCCATCTCGGGAGATTCGCGTTTCTTCTCGCTGTTCGGCACAAGCGCGGCCGCCACTAATGTGTATTTATTCGCCGCACCGGGCTTGTTTGTGAGATGCTGGGTGATGGTGATAAGGTTTTGCATTCAGAGATGAAAGCCGTAGAGAGGAATTATTATTTCTGCTCTGAGCTGCGTCTGTGGGAGACTCGTTATATGGGATATATGGTCGGGTGGGGGAGGGGGGTTCTGGATTCTGTTCCCACCGACACAAGACTCCACAACCACTTAATGAACGGAGTAGGAGTCTGGACATCAATTATAGTCTATTCAATATTTTTTGCTTCCAGGAAAGCTGAGTGACAGCCAATATTCCTCCTCCATGACTTGACGATGAAAACTCTTTAGGGCGGCCATACTGGTTGTCACACAGCTTTCCTAGGAACGGATATAGGATGAAGAAGAAACCTCTTATAGCCTCCCGTTAGACATGTGACAAGCCACCTTGAAGAATCGGTCCTGGGCTTCATTTTCAAACCTCTTCAATCAGAACTTACAGTAGGATGTTTAAGTCCCGCCCCCGAGGAACTCCAGTGTTAAGCAGAAACACGCTTCTGAGTGGGGTTTCCATAAATCCAACCTTTTTCTAACCTGGGATACAATAAAAAAAATTGTCAGGAATGTGTCTGAAAATCATAGACAGTCCCAGCAAATTTGAGAATGTTGACAACTAAGATGCAAGAGAAGTCCATTACTTGAGGAGATCTGGAGACTGCCAAAAGGAACAGAGGAAAGAGGAGCCTACAGGTGGTGGAGCATTGAGCTTGCATGTCTGACATTATGTGACATTTTTAAAATTGGATTTAGACAGAATTAAAACCAATAAAGTGGAACAAATAAATTACCTCTTTGCGTCTTGCTGATAATGATGCCATCATGTGCCCCCTAGTATGGTTTCGTCACATATAATGGGAGCTGGATTATATCATTACTATGGAGTAACAATGTTATGTCATTGTTTCTTCCTTACCGTCATCAGAGCTGATCTGTTGCTGTGCTGATGTGGCTGTGGGGTGCACTTTCTGCCCAGAGGTGGGGAAGGGGCTTAAAGGGTAACTAAACTTTCAAGTAACTTTTCAGAATATTCTGTCCAGGGTTTAAAGGGAGAATATATAACACAATCTCCGGTCATTGTTTATCAAAAAAGTCCCGGGGTCAATTCAGGAGGATAAAAACTCATGCATATAATGAACACCAAGAGAAGGAGGGGACAGACCACCACCAAGGAGAATAATCCTTAAATTCAAAAGTTTATTCAAACTAATAGCCTGACAGTAAGTATAGCTTCATAAATAGGGCCACCAAACCATTCAGTCACGGTGATTAAAGTCCCATATGGTCCATAAATATAAGCATAAACATCAACCAAACAGGACTGCTTAAATCCCAGTCTTGGAAAGAAAGTGGCTCATAGGATAAGTAGCTCATGTGAGAAAAGTGCATTGAGCAAACACAGTGGACCAAAGTGGCAGTGCAGTCATAGGAGCAGGCAGCGGCTAAAAGACCGCCTAACCGCCATGTAAGCACCGGACAGAGGAGCAAGCACTTACTGAGGTACTGTAGATGTGAAGTAACACACGTGTCCCACGCCACGGGTCCTCACCCCAGGCCAGGGAGCAGCTCCACCTGCCGTCTGATTGCTATAGTAATGAATGATGGCAGGTCTATCCCAGGGCCTCTGGATTAAGGTTTAAAGGGGTTAATTCCTTGCATCCCATCGTGGTATCCCTCACGAGGATGGTGGAACAGCAATATTCTCACTGTGTGATTTGTTTCCTCTCACCTCAGACACTTCTACCTGTTCCCCCTCCATTAGGGGATGTTGGGTCATGTGGCTACCAGACCAGTCCATGCGCCAATGTCCAGACAGGAAGTCAGTCTGGGACTTCCTGTGATCTACACAATACCATCACTTATCAGCATCTGGCTCCTCCCCTCTGCTGATAATAACCAATCATGTAACAGCTTTCTCCTTTAAACTGATGTGTTAATATGAAAGCTGTGCTTTGATTGGCTACTACAGGCAGCAGAGATAGTTTCTCCTTTAGATAGTTTCCCTACATCTGCCATGAGATAGGAGTGAGAGCAATGTGATGAGCTTCGCCCCTTCTGCAAAGTCAAAGGCATCATAGGAATCATATTAGGGTGGAAGAAGAGAACTTGGCAGATGAGCCAGAAACGGCAGATCAGTACACAGAGGTATAAGCTCCACATTACTGTAATAATGGTCTATGCCGCTCCATAGACAGAAACAAATGAAAAATAGATTCTCCTGCGAAGGTCAAATATTTACAACTTTACTTTTATTCCATCTTCATAAAAGTTGACATTCTGGCATACCACTGGATACCGCCAAACTTGACCGATGTGTGTCCACTTATACAGTCTTAATTGTGGAGGGCTCCATTTGGAGGCTTTCATCCCAGCAAGGTGCAGTGGATAAAGGTTGAACTGACCTCCTCTTCCCTCTCTGTGATTCTACGTATAGACAGAAACCCCCTCATTAATAGACCCGGCTACTCCCCATCACAGAGTCATGGGGAGCCACACTGCAGCACCACATGTCAGCATTGACCAGGGATATGACCTGTGCAGACATCAGCCTCCAGTGGTAAAGAGGCAGAACCGTCACGTAAAGTATGTAATTGGTGGAACTGCCACGTTCACAACAGAAGATGTGTCACTCTGATGCCAACTCTGATCCTGATTCTGGTTCCAAATCTGATTGTGATCCTGAATCTGGTCCTCATTTTGACTTTGATCCTGACTCTGGCCTCAACCTGACAATGATCCTGATCCGAACACTTTCCCTGATCCTGACTCTGCGTTTGACCCCTTTCCTGACTCTGATCCTCATCTTGACTCTGACTGTAACTCACAATACAACCCACACCATGATCCACACTCTGACCTGATTCTGATCTGGTCCCTGATCCTGACCCAAATCCTGAACCAGATTCTTACCCCAATTATGACACTTACATTTACTCTAAGTCTGAGTCTGACCACATCAGTTTTTTTTTAAATCCCTCAAATCCAGCAAAATGGCAATGGACTTACATTTTCCTGGATCCTTTTCAGAGGCAGGAAGGGCTTCAAAATTAGAAAAGTATAGCACTCACCTCATTCTTTACCTGTAGCAATATGACTACATTCGGCACTTGTGATACATCATGCCTACGTACATGCATTTCTCATCATTCAGACTTACAAGCTGTACAGAAAACGTTGTATAACCAGGATGATTGAGCTGTAGAAGAAGAAAACTTCATTATACAATTGATAGACTTTTGTCTCCACCATTATTTCTGGTATGATGGGTGTGTCTTCTCTCAGATAATGGGGACAGCGATGGGCACAAACTTTGCCCAAAGTTACGTTAATTTATATCCTACGGTCTGGGAGGAGTTTTAAACCCCTTTTTTGCACTTATTAGATTGTTTAAAACATATATAAATAATACATTGATACATAGAATCATAGAATCGTAGAGTTGGAAGGGACCTCCTGGGCCATCTGGTCCAACCCCCTGCTCAAAAGCAGGATTCGCTAAATCATCCCAATAGAATCATAGAATCGTACTATGAGAAGGATCTAGAATTAGATTATTCTATACAGTTCATGAATAAAAATAATTAAAACCTTAAATTCACACGAGTGTCACTGGAATTTAGGACTCTTTCTAGAGTTAGAGATTTTCTGAAACGGAGGGAAGATAAGCACACGTAATTATTGTATACCCTCTGGTAGCAACAATTATTTAGAACTCTCTAGTTGTCATCATCCTCCATGGAGAGAAGATTCCCAAGGGACAATTAATAAGGATAAAATATTGTTCCAAACCAGATAATTTCATTTCACAAATTATGAAAAACAGATCTGAAGAAAAATTTTTTACAATATGGAAAAAAAGTAAATTCTTCCTTTTTAGATATAGTGAAAAAAAAACCCACAGCCAATTCCTCTTCCAATACAGCAGTGGATGTGGGCACAACAATATCAATATTTTATAACTAATTCTTCTCATTCTCATTTGAGAGTAAATATCATAATAAGAAATTGTCGTCTTTTGCAGCATGATCCTATATTAGATCCAGTTCTCCCAGGAGTCCCATAAATTATACATATGTGATCTAGAAATCTAGTTTACATCACTCGTAGCCGTATTAAGACGGTGCACAACGCCATCAGAGACAAAACGTTTTTTTTCCAGTGTCTTAGTTGCAAGAATTGCCGAACATTGACATAAAATCTGCAAAGGTAAACTTGATCGTCGTGTTAAGAAAGTACAAGACCTCATAGACTGTAAATTCTATGCAAGCCAATTGGTTTTCTTCTGACCCGAGAGGGTTTTATAAAGAAAATGAGTCAAAGAGAAAGTTTCTGTATTTTTCAGCTTAACAATCTTATTCCGGTTTAAATATTGATTTTGAAGTCAAATGTTTTCTAAAATAATCTTTTCAATTTGTTATATATTTTTATATGTTGCATTTTTTCCTATATTATTTTGTTTTATAGGATCCCTTTGATCCTTCAATTATGGAGATTTATCTGCCTATTTACTGGAGCTTTATAAAAAAAAAAAAAATACTTATTCTTCTGTACAAATTCATTTTGATTGTATTCATAATTTTAAGAATTTTATGTTTATATAATTTTGCATTTTGCACACACGCGCCTCACACCATTTACCTGTTTTTCACATTTTGATATAATATCATCATTTTGACCAAAATGACTGTGGATTAAAATACATAAGGTCATAGAGTAGAGCAGTTCATCCCAGGAAGGAGCTGTCAGGAGAAACCCAAGGTCAAGCAAGTCTAAGGCTACTTTCACACATCAGGTTTTCGGCGTCAGGCGCGATCCGGCGTCGTGCCGGAACGCCGGATCCGGCAAATGTTTAGTAAAACCGGATGTGACGGATCCGGTTTTCTGCCGGATCCGTCTTTTTCTTGACAGACAAAACCGGATCCGTCTCATCCGGTTCATCCGTTTTTCTATCCGTTTTTCGACGGATTACGCCGGATCCGGTTTTTAAAATTGACCCTTGTGGCCTTCCGAACGGGATTGGCTACTGGAAAACTATATATAGAGTGTTCCTACAGCCCTTCTTTGACAGGTTGTAGAAGAGAAAGTGCAGGTTGGAGAGAAGAGCAAGTTACTGGCGAAGATGGATGTTGTGATTGGAAATATTTTGAAGAATTTGGCGGATTTTACAGCGGAGGCAAATCGTTTGAGGGTGATTGTTCTGGAGAAGGAGAGAGCGAGACAGCAGCGCATCAGGCATCGTAGACGACGTTTGTGGATCCACCCCATCACAGCCAAGAGAATGACGCGTGGGGTCTATTCTACACTATGCATGGACCTTCGACGAAACCCGGATACATTTTTTGGATATGTGCGGATGAAAATGGAGAATTTTGATTACTTGGTGGAGCGCATTGCACACCTCATAAGAAAAGCGGACACCTATTGCCGCTTCTCTGTTTCACCCGCAGAGCGTCTGATGGTGACTTTAAGGTAAGCCACATTTATTGGATGTGCTCGCATCAGAGCACACTTTCACTGCAATCTTGTTGGTGGTAGTTTGTATCTCCAAGTGTTATAGCTCAGTTTTGGTATGTAATGCTGTGATTTAAAACTAATTTATTGTTTGTTAATTCCCCACAGATTTCTTGCAACTGGAGAATCCCTTTCGTCACTGCATTTCCAGTACAGACTCGGGATTTCCACCATATCTGGAATTGTGAAGTACACATGCCGTGCACTGTGGGACTCCTTAGCTGAAGAGTTTTTACCAGAGCCCACAACAGAGAGGTGGATTGAAATTGCTGACAAGTTTCAACAGATATGTCAGTTTCCAAACTGCTTGGGCGCTGTGGACGGGAAACATATCCGCATTGTAAAGCCAGCCGGATCGGGATCGGAATATTTCAATTACAAGAAATATTTTTCCATTGTCCTCATGGCCATCGCTGACGCGGAATACAAATTTATTGCGGTTGATATTGGGGCCTATGGCCGCTCCAATGACTCTCAAGTTTTCAAACTGTCTGCCATGGGGCGTAAACTGTATGGAAACACCTTCCAGTTCCCACCACCTAGACCGCTGCCGCAAACATCTGGTCCACCTATGCCATTTGTCTGTGTAGGGGATGAAGCCTTCCAGCTGTCAGAACACCTTTTGAAACCGTACTCTAGCAGAGGATTGACAAGACCAAAACGCATTTTTAATTACCGCCTCACAAGAGCAAGAAGAATGGTTGAATGTACCTTTGGTATTCTGACAGCCAAATGGCGGGTCCTATTGACTGCGATCAACCTCAAGACAGAAACTGTGGACGAGGTGATCAAAGCTTGCGTGGTACTCCACAATTTTGTTATATGCAAGGAACCCATTTCCATTGAGGACACCTCTGAAGAAACCACCTTGCAAGATTACCATGACATTACCACTAGAAGTTCTGTGACGGTTTCAGTAATGAGGGACAATTTTGCACTATACTTTATGTCACCTCAAGGCAGAGTACACTGGCAGGATGACAGAGTGTGAAAGATTTGTGCCCCAAACTTGTGTACCTTCTGTACCAACAGTATATACCTTTGCCAACCAAAGTTGGCTATCTTGTCATGGTCTCTATTTTTAGCTTTAGTCCACAGGTGTGTACCTGGTTGTGTTTTATGCAAAGTATTTCACCTTTTAACAAAAGTTGTGTACATTGTTAGGAAATCACCAACAATAAACACAACTTTTTAGGTGAAATACTTTGCTTCAAACACAACCAGGAACACAACTGTGGCAAAAAGCTAAAATTTACCCACAGTTATATACCTAGTTTTGAATACCATTTCACCTTTTAAATACCCTGTATTTAACCTTTTTCGCTGCAGAAAGAAATGACAGACAACCAGTGTAAAATAATTTAACTTTTATTGAAAAATGTTTTTTTTAGTAAACTTTTTTAAAATTTTAATAAACATGTTTAATAAAAATTTGAAACTATAAAACTGAAACCATAAAACTGGTCATTTTTATTTAAATACACACATTATAATTCTGTGTAGTGTGTGGTGGAAATACTGCTGTAGGGGCTGCGGGACACTTCGACACTGGGAGTGTGGAGAGAGGACTGGGATCGTTGTGGGGAAGGAACAGTTAGAGGTGAAGGTGTGGAAAAAACTACAGAATGGGTGGACATGTGGGAAGCAGAAGAGGTGGTGGGTGGTGGAGTGGAGGGTTGGGCAGGGACTGTAGGAGCAGATGATGTTGATGGCAAGTTGTATGGGGAAGGAGTTTGGTACGGGGCAGGTTGCTGGAAGTGGGGAGATGTCTGGTACGGGGCAGGTTGCTGGAAGTGGGGAGATGTCTGGTACGAGGCAGGTTGCTGGAAGTGGGGAGATGTCTGGTACGGGGCAGGTTGCTGGAAGTGGGGAGATGTCTGGTACGGGGCAGGTTGCTGGAAGTGGGGAGATGTCTGGTACTGGGGAGGTTGCTGGTACTGGGGAGTTTGCAGGTACTGTGGAGGTTGCTGGTACTGGTGAGGTTGCTGGTGCTGGGGAGGTGGCTGGTGCTGGGGAGGTGGCTGGTGCTGGGAAGGTGGCTGGTGCTGGGGAGGTGGCTGGTGCTGGGGAGGTGGATGGTGCTGGGGAGGTGGATGGTGCTGGGGAGGTGGATGGTATGTAATAGGAGGGGGAGGATGGAAAGTGGCTGGAGGTGGATGGTATGCAATAGGAGGGGGAGGATGGAAAGTGGCTGGAGGGGGTGTAGATGTAATAGGAGGGGGAGGATGGAAAGTGGCTGGAGGGGGTGTAGATGTAATAGGAGGGGGAGGATGGAAAGTGGCTGGAGGGGGTGCAGGTGGAGGAACTACTGTGGTGGGAGGAGGAGGAGGTTGGGAGGTAACTTGCTGGAGAGCAGCGTGGCATGAATGCATTACATGCATCTGCTGGGCAGGAGAGAGCGTTTCCATGCGCTCCACAACAGACCTGAAAAAGGTGTGGTTTGGCGAAGATCTTGCTTCTGAATGCATGGTTTGCAGAAGTGTCTTCACCTCCAGAATGCTGGAGTTGATCTGCTGAAAGCCTGCGGAGATTTGCTCTGACAAGACTTTTAGACAGTTCTGGAAAGATGCATTCAGATGCAAGAACTCTGGCGCATAAGTCTTTTCCTGACCCCTCTGCCGCTGCCGCCCAGTACCCGCAGGTGTACTAGAGGTGGCAGGGGCAGAAGGGTGGGGTAAAGGGAAAGCGATCTCCTCACCAGCAGCTTCATGTAATGTAGGCGGCCACGATGCTCCTGTGCTGGTGGATGGGACAGATGGGTCGAATGTGTGGGAAGGCTGGGAAGGTGCAGATGTACCGGGGCGGTCGAAGTGTCCCTCGGTGCCGGTCTCCTCATGGATCGCCTCAGAAGGGTCCAATCGTGCAGGCTCCCGAGTGCTGCTCACCGTGCTGTGGAATAAAGAGATAAAAAAACAATTAAAATAGTGACATGGTATGGCCCTGGCTGAAAAAAAAATTTACATCTAACATTTTTTTTCACATGTGGTGTGTAATATTTACCTTCTGGTGACCATTGTTTCCCGGAGGAACGACAGGGCTCGTGCGTACTTGTACTTGCTCCTGCGTCCTCCAGATCCACTCGGGGCCCGCATCTCTTTATTGAACTCCTTCTTGAAACGATCCCTCACAGACCGCCACCGATTCACAATTCTGTTCCCTGAAACGAGAAAGGACAAAGTGGTTAGTATACAACATCAGTGTTTCCCAAACTCCAGTCCTCATGGTCCCCAGGGGTCATGTTTTCAGGATTTCCATAGTAAATAGAAATCCTGAACACATGATCCGTGGGGACCACGAGGACTGGAGTTCGGGAAACACTGGTTTACATCAAGCAACCGGTACTGTATATACTTACGCTCTTTAATCTGGGCCCGAGCTTCGAGGTCCTCCCAGCGTCCCACAAGGAGCGAACAGATTTCCTCCCATCGTCGGGTAACGATCAGGTCAGCGTGGCGGCGGTCAGCCATATTCCAGAGCGGCTCCCTTTCTCTGACGAGATCGATGAGGCGGTCCACATCAATCCCTCCATCCTCACCGTCAGAGTCGGGAGCACGCTGTGAAGGCTGTTAAAGAAAAAGACAAAAATAACATAATTAGCCTCCACAAAAGAAATGAAATAAAAAGTGCAAAAAAACAAAGCAAAAATATTTATACTTACACACTGGTGACTGCCGCGTTGCTGTCGCCGACGACCCTGGGAGGCACTGCGAGGACCTCTTGGCCGAGCACCAGATTGGGAAGACTAGAGAAGAAAACAAAAAATGTTATGTCTTTGGATGTAGGCATTTGTTTGCTGTGTGTGGTCTGCAGAACATTGTTTTCTATGTGTTGTGTGTAGTGTGATGTTGTGTTTCTGCGTTTGATGCAAAAAACTTACCAATTGTGAGCCCACTCCAGGTGTCTGTCCACCCCTTCCTTCTTCTTCTGGGAGCTCCTCTTCATCTTGTGATTCCTGTTTTGAAATAAAAGGCCATGAATAGACATATATTACAGAGAAGATGGATTTTGGAAATAAAAACTTACCGTCAAACGCTGACGATGCGAGGGAGGGCTCCCAGAAGAAGATGTGCTGTCTTCCTGGTGGCCATACTCCATGCCTGTGGGTGGTGTTGCAGCTGCTGCCATTGCTGCTGCTGCTGCTGCATCTATTGGGCGGCTGTTGAATAAAGAGAAACAAAGGGCCAATGAATATCTTGATATTCAATAGCCCTAGTTTGGAGGAATGGGGGATTTGATAATTACCGTCTCTCCTCTGCTGCTGGCCTCCCCTCCTCAGCATGTTCTATTTGCTGCTCCATTTGGGGTGGTGGTGGTGCGGATGGTGCTGCAGTGGTCTCCTGCCTTCTCCTGCGCCTGGTTGCTGTCTTGGGTGGCATGTTGGGTGTGGCTGTGGGTCCCACTGTCTTGCTTTTATATATGTCTTGTGGGCAGAGCTACTGAGCATGCTCAGACCAAAAAACCGGATCCGGCCGCCGGATCCGGCTTTCGACGGATCCGGCGCTCATAGGCTTTCATTGTGTGAAAAAGCCGGACGCGCCGGATCCGGCGTGTCCGGCTTTTTCGCCGGAGACAAAAAACGTTACAGTAGACGTTTTTTCCAGACGCCGGATCGCGACACATTGCGACACATTGCCGGATCCGGCGAAAACCGGATGAAACGCATGGCCATCCGGCGCGATCCGGCGCAAATGCAAGTCAATGGGGGGGAAACCGGATCCGGCATTGCATTTCGCCGGATCCGGTTTCTGTCAAAAGCGCCGGATCGCGCCTGACGGCGAAAACCTGATGTGTGAAAGAGGCCTAAGATGTAATATCTATGGGATTCTAATAAAATCCTTTCTTGGATACAATGTGTCCGGCTTGGATGCCCTATATTCGGATTATTTCTTTGAGGTCACATATACTGAAGATTAGGAGAGAAGGAGCTTTATGTGCCTATTAATGCCAATATTACTGTTTTCCATCTACAGTATATGAAGATGCTGCAAATGTTGTGTAGGAAGGGAGCCCTGGGTATAGTTTTATGTGTTCAAAAGACCATGCTTGCGGTTAAGTGCATTTTAATTATTTGTCTTTGATGGAGTGTTTAGGCGCTTATATTATTACTAGCTGAAGAACCCGGCGTTGCCCGGGCATAGTAACTAACTGCCGTCCCGCTCTCTCCCTCCACAGCACCACTCTACACTTGCCGTCCCGCTCTCTCTCTCTGAAGCCCAGCTCTCCACCCGCTGTCCCGCATTCTCCCTCAGCATCCCCGTTCTCCATCCACCGTTCCGCTCTCTCCCTCCGAAGACCCTGTTTCCACTGGCTGTCTTGCTCTCTCCTTCAGCAGCCCCGCTATCTCTCCTTCCGCAGACCCACTCTCCAATCGCCGTCCCACATTCTACCTCCACAGCTCTGCTCTCTCCCTCAGCATCCCCTGTCTCCACTGGCCATCCTGTTCTCTCCCTCTGCAGACCCAATCTCCACTGGCCACCCCTCTCTCCACTCACCGTCCTGCTCTCTCCCTCCACAGCTCATATCCACTGGCCATCCCGCTCTCTCTCTCAGCAGCCCTGCTCTCCACCCACCGTCCCGCTCTCTCCCTCTGCTGCCCCGCTCTCCATGCACCATCCTGTTCTATCCCTCCGCTGCCCCGCTCTCCATCCGTGCCCTGCTCTCCCCTCCACAGCCCCGCGCTATCCCTCCGCAGCCCCGCTCTCCATCCGCATCCTGCACTTTCCTTCTGCAACCCCTCTCTCCACACGGCAGTGGTCGGGGCTATGTGTAGTGGGCGTGGTTTGATACATACACACACATACATATGCTCAGCTTTATATGCATAGATAGCGGCATATATTCCATAGCACCTTACATGTGAGGAGAGGGAGAAATCTTGCTTGCGATTCTCGGAAGAGGAGATAAGAGGGGAGTAGAGAAGGAGATTTTGTAAGGATCTGAGATTGCGTTCTGCTAAGTACCGGGAGATGAGGTCACAGATGTATGGAGGAGACAGGTTGTGAATGGCTTTGTATGCCCTGGTTAGGATTTTGAACTGGAGTCTCTGGGTAATGGGGAGCCAGTGCAGGGATTGACAGAGGAGAGAGGCCGGGGAATAGCGGGGTGACAGGTAGATTAGTCGGTCAGCGGAGTTTAGGATAGTTTGGTGGAATGCGAGAGTGTTAGAGGGGAGGCCACAGAGCAGGAGCTTGCAGTAGCCAAGGTAGGAGATGATGAGGACGTGCAATAGAGTTTTTGCAAATTCTTGATTAAGGAATGTGCAGATCCGGGAAATATTTTTGAGTTGGAGTCGGAAGGAAATGGAAAGGGCTTGGATATGTGGTTTATAGGAGAGATCAAAGCCAAGGGTTACCCCAATGCAGCACGCTTGCGGGACTGGGGAGAGTGAGCAGCCATTGACTGTGATGGATAGGTCTGTTGGGGGGTTGAGTGAGACGGTGGAAAGATGATGAATTCTGTTTTATTAATGTTAAGTAAATCTAGCAGAGAAGAAAGGTGAAACAGCAGACAGACATTGTGGGATTCTGGTTAGTGGGGAGGTGATATCGGGTCCAGAGAGGTAGATCTGTGTATCATCAGCATAGAGGTGATACTGAAAGCCATGAGATTCTATGAGCTGTCCGAGGCCAAAGGTGTAAATGGAGAAGAGCAGGGGCCCTAGGTTTGATACTTGGGGTAGCCAACAGATAGGGGGCGAGGTGAAGAGGTGGTTTCTGAGAGAGTAGAATCATAGAATCGTAGAGTTGGAAGGGACCTCCTGGGCCATCTGGTCCAACCCCCTGCTCAAATCAGGATTCGCTAAATCATCCCAGACAGATGTCTGTCCAGCCTCTGTTTGAAGACTTCTATTGAAGGAGAACTCACTCTGTCTTCTACAGTAGTGTAGAAGACAGAGGACAGGTCCAGGGGGAGGAGGACAGAGTATTGTCGCTTGGCTTTGGTGGCTAATAGGTCATTGGAGACTTTGGTTAGGGCAGTTTGAGTGGAGTGATGCGGTCGGAAGCCAGATTGTAAGTGGACAAAGAGGGAGCAGGAAGAGAGGTGGGAGGACAGTTCAAAATGAATGTGTTGTTCCAGTAGTTTTGAGGCATATGAGAGAAGTGATATGGAGTGATGGCTAGATACAGAGGATGGGTCAAGAGAGGGATTTTTGAGGATGGGTGTGATTGACGCATGTTTGAAGCATGCGTCATGAGGGGAACGTTGAATAGATGGGAATAGGGTTGGGATGAAGACTGTGGTGAGGTTTGGGATGAGGTGGGACAGGATTGCGTCAAGTTCACATGTGGTGAGTAGTGTTGAGCATTCCGATACCGCAAGTATCGGGTATCGGCCGATATTAGCGGTATCGGAATTCCGATACTGACTTCCGATACTTTTGTCATATCGGATTCCGGAATCGGAATCGGAAGTTCAAAGTTGATTGACAGCCGAAATGACGTCATCATGATGCGCGGTGTGTGCGCATCATGATGCGCCGTCATTTCGGGCCTTCCGGGGGTCTCTGCCGGCCTGCCGGGGGGCTGTGCCGGCCTGCCGGGGGGCTGTGTGGACTGCCCGGGGTCTGTACCGGCCTGCCGGGGGGCTGTGCCGGCCTGCCGGTGGTCTGTGCACCCTGTGGGGGTCTGTACCGGCCTGTCGGGGGGCTGTGCCGGCCTGCCGGGGGGCTGTGCTGATGTCCGGGAGTCTGTGCAGGCATCGTCCGATGGGACTACAAGTCCCATCGGGCGATGCCTGCTACCATGACAGTGATTGACATATTAGCCAATGATGGGACAGTAGTAGTCCCATCATCCGGCTAATGTGTTAAATGTAAAAAAAAAAATAAAAATACTACATACATACAACATACATACTACATATATACTACATGAAAAAAAAAAAAAAAAAAGTCCCTAGTCTCACTTTATGGTAAAAGCTGTGTGGGAATTTCCCACACAGCTTTTACCATAAAGTGAGACTAGGGACTTTTTTTTTTTAAGTGGCGGAGGAATACAGTGCGGAAGGATACCTACCTTCCGTCATTGGATTCCTGCAGCCCGTAGAGAGCGGCAGCATCAGCTGATGCTGCAGTTCTCTACCCAAGATCGTCGTGGGGCACACTCGTGGACTGCTTCGGATCATGGGTGAGTATTTTTGTGGTTTGTTATGTTAATATTTATTCCGTAAAAGACAATGGCTTCGGGGAACAATGTGACAAGTATTGGTAAGTATGTTACTCTATGTTATATGTACTGTATGTCTATGTATGTATTGTATGAATGTATTGTATGTAGCATGCATGTAGTATGTATGTAGCATGTATGTAGTATGTATGTAGTATATATGTGGTATGTATGTAGCATGTAGTATGTATGTAGCATGCATGTAGTATGTATGTAGTATGTATGTAGTATGTATGTAGCATGTATGTAGCATGCATGTAGTATATATGTGGTATGTATGTAGCATGTAGTATGTAGCATGCATGTAGTATGTATGTAGTATGTATGTAGCATGCATGTAGTATATATGTAGCATGTAGTATGTATGTAGCATGCATGTAGTATATATGTACTATGTATGTAGCATGCAGTATGTATGTAGCATGCATGTAGTATATATGTAGTATGTATGTTGTATGTATGTAGCATGCATGTAGTATGTATGTAGTATTTTTTTTTTTTTTACATTTAACACATTAGCCGGATGATGGGACTACTACTGTCCCATCATTGGCTAATGTGTCAACCACTGTCATGGTAGCAGTTATCGCCCGATGGGACTTGTAGTCCCATCGGACGATGCCTGCACGGACCCCCGGACATCAGCGCAGCCCCCCGGCAGGCCGGCACGGCCCCCCGGCAGGCCGGTACAGACCCCCACAGGGTGCACAGCCCCCCGGCAGGCCGGCACAGCCCCCCGGCAGGCCGGTACAGACCCCCACAGGGTGTACAGACCCCGGGCAGTCCGCACAGCCCACCGGCAGGCCAGCACAGCCCCCCTGCAGGCCGGCAGAGACCCCCGGAAGGCCCGTACAGACCCCCGTGAGGCTGTACAAGGGCAGGAAAGGGTTTTTCCAATTCCGATACCGGAAGTCTCATAGACTTGAATGGGACTTCCGGTATCGGCATCGGCGATACCGATACTTTTTTTAAAGATCGGCCGATCCATTCCGATCCGATATTTTGAAGTATCGGACGGTATCGCTCAACTCTAGTGGTGAGATGTGATTTGTGGGAGGGGCCACAGATTCCAGAGCTACAGCTATTGTGGTGTTATGTAGAGCGGCAGCGGCATCCGAATTGTGTAGGGAACTTATGTCTGTAAGAGGGAGGAGGGATTCAGACAATGAGGGTAGATCAAGGTGTTTGAAATTTCCGCCAGGGTGTACAAGTTTGTGAAGTGGGGATTGTGGACCTGGAGAGGAGAGGGAAGAGAATGTAAGTAGGTTGTGGTCAGAAAGAGGGAGAGGAGAATTAGAGAGGTTAGATAGGGAGCAGAGGTGGGTGAAGATGAGGTCCAGTGTGTGGCCATCTTTGTGAGTGGCTGCAGAAAACCATTGAGTGAGGCCAAAGGAAGAAGAGAGAGATAGAAGTTTAGTGACAGGTGAGTGGGACGTATCAATGTTGTAGTAGGGATGTCAGTGGAGAGGAAATGAAGTAGCCAGGTGGAGAAGTGGTCGGAGAAGGTGGTGGCTGGCCCTGGGGGGGCAGTAAATGACACTCAGTTGGAGGTCGGTGGCAGAGTAGATCCACACACAGTGCACCTCAAAGGAAGGAAGGGGAACATAGGGTGGCAGTGGGATTTGGGTGAAGGATCAGTTATCTGACAGGAGAAAAACAACTCCTCCAACATGCTTGCTACTGGGGAGGGATGTGTGAGAAAGGTGGAATCCACCATATGAAAATGCAGCAGGAGAGGCTGTGTCAGAAGGAGTGATGGCGAGGAAGGAAAAGTTTGTTAGAAATAAAAAGATCATGGATGTAGCAGGAAAGTTTGTTGCAGACAGAGCGAGCATAGCATAGAGCTCCTGTTAGTGGGACTGGGGAAGCGGGGGCCGGGTGAATGGGTATAAGGTTAGAGAGGTTACGGAAATGTGTGATAGAGCATGGATGGGAGGTAGAAATGACTGTGGGGATGTGGTGAGGAGGACCAGGATTTGGAGAAATATCACCGGCAGTCAGAAGGAGCAGAGATAGTGATAGAAGGTGAGAAGAGGAGAGGGCATGAGGGGGCTGACTGTGTTTGGAGACAGAAGATCATATGTCCAGAAAAAGTTCTGAGGGGGAGGTGAGATGGATGGGAAGGTGGAGGGAGAGATGACAAGTTCATTACTAGGTGTAGGGATTAGGGGGTGTGGAAGGTCGGCTCACTCAGCTGCTCCCCGAGGTAGACACAGGAACACTTTCAGGTTAAAGTCTCTGGGTGGTTTATTACTTCATAAATCATAAAGCCCAAAATAGTAATAACAGCCTTTATGGCACAAATGAAAATAAAAAAGTTCATGCAAAGTCCTTCCCAGTATGGCTCCCGCCTTCTGGAACAAACACATACCGCATCTCTCTCTGGAGCTCAGCCTGGAGGCTTCCTTCCTCCAAAACACACAAAGCAAAAAAAAAACACTGGCTGGACATTTAACTCCTTCCAACCACACCCTTGAGGTGGAGATATGGTGTGTAGGCATCCAGTCTATCTCTGACCTACTCACCACGAAAGCCATACCCTAGGAACAACTGATTTACTCTCAGCACATATGCTGGAGGAAAGCTTATGGCTTTAACATCATGCAGGATAATAACCTTTGCGACACATATCTCCCCTCACATACAATACCAGTGACTGTTACATATTCCCCCCCTCTGCCCACACCTTCGAACACCAAACAGGGAATTTGGGAGAAAGCATCTGCATTCCCGGGTAATTTCCCGGGTCGATGTTCTATGTTGAACCTGAAATCCTGGAGGCCTAAGAACCACCTAGTCACCCGGGCATTCTTACCTTTCTTTTCCCTTAACCATCTCAGAGGGGCTTGGTCTGACACAAGTTTGCACCTCCGGCCTAGTAGATAATACTTCAATGTATCCATAGCCCATTTTATAGCTAGACACTTCTTCTCCACAATGGCATAGTTTTCTCGCATGACGAGAGCTTCCAACAAAGATACAGGATGGGATGTTCTTCTCCATTTACTTCCTGAGACAGTACGGCTCCCAACCCAACTTCTGACGCATCTGTCTGGACCACAAATTCTTTACTGAAGTCTGGTGCTTCAGCTCCTGGAACGCCATCTCTGTTTTATCAGTCCATTTAATTATTGCCGACTTAGTGCCTTTAAGAAGATCCGCCGTGATTATGGAGATACCATCCGATACCGTGAAGTATCGGATCGGATTGGATCGGACCGATACCCAAAAAGTATCGGGTATCGCCGATTCCGATACCGGAAACCCCATTCAAGTCAATGGGACAGAAATATCGGAATTAAAAAACCCATTTCTTTACTTGTACATCCAGTTCAGGAGGGGGGAAGAGTGGGTGGACACTGTGCGTGTCTGTGTGTGCGAGCGGGGCCTCTTGGGGGTCTGTACAGGCCTCTCGGGGGTCTGTGCGGGCCTGCCGGGGGTCTGTGCAGGCCTGCCGGGGGTCTGTACGGGCCTGCCGGGGGTCTGTGCGGGCTGCCGGGGGTCTGTGTGTGTGCAGGCATCGTCCAATGGGACTACAAGTCCCATCGGGCTATGCCTGCTACAATGACAGTAATTGACACATTAGCCAATGGTGGGACAGTAGTAGTCCCATCATCCGGCTAATGTGTTGAATGTAAAAAAAACCCCATACATACTACATACATACTTCATATATACTACATTCATACAACATACATACATACTACATACATACTACATACATACTTCATATATACTACATTCATACAACATACATACATACTACATATATACTACATATATACTACATTCATACAACATACATACATACTACATACATACTTCATATATACTACATTCATACAACATACATACATACTACATATATACTACATATATGCTACATTCATACAACATACATACATACTACATACATACTTCATATATACTACAGACCCCCGGCAGGCCCGTACAGACCCCCCGGCAGGCCCGCACAGACCCCCGGCAGGCCGCACAGACCCCCGGCATGCCCGTATAGACCCCCGGCAGGCCCGTACAGACCCCCGGCAGCCCGCACAGACCCCCGGAAGCCCGCACAGACCCCCGGCAGGCCCGCACAGACCCCCGGCAGCCCGCACAGACCCCCGGAAGCCCGCACAGAACCCCGGCAGGCCCGCACAGACGGCACATCATGATGCGCACAGACCGCGCATCATGATGACATCATTTCAGCAGCCAATCACAGCCACAACACTGGCTCATTGCATTATGGGAACTTCCGATTCCGGTATCCGATATTGTAAAAATATCGGTACTCGGTATCGGAATTCTGATACAGCGAATTTCGGCCGATACCCGATATTTGCAGTATCGGAATGCTCAACACTAATCACTGGCAATAACCCACAATTCTAAGAAACACCCTCACTTGCTTTTTGGAAAGTGGTTCTGAATTGCCTTGATCTTGTTTAGTTGTGGATTGATTTCACCCCTCCCGACAACGTAGCCTAGGTACTTGGCCTCTTCCTTTCCTATGGCACATTTTTTCAAAATTATGGTGAACGCCACATTTCTTAAAGCATCCAAAACTGCCTGTACCTTTGGCAGATGACTAGCCCAATCAGGACTGAAGACCACAAGGTACGCTGCCGCATACTTCGTATGCGGAGCTAGAATCGATCCATAGCCCTCTGGAAGGTTGCTGGGGCCCCTGGAGACAGAAGGGCATTCTGGTGTCTTGGAAACACCCATCCCGCGTCGAGAAGACCGCCTTCTCCTTGGCACTCCTGGACATGGGGACCTGCCGATCCGCTCTGCTGCAGCTTCCCTTCCGGTCCTCTCTGCTGCAGCTTCCCTCCCGGTCCTCTCTGCTGCAGCTTCCCTCCCAGTCCTCTCTGCTGCAGCTTCCCTCCCAGTCCTCTCTGCTGCAGCTTCCCTCCCAGTCCTCTCTGCTGCAGCTTCCCTCCCAGTCCTCTCTGCTGCAGCTTCCCTCCCAGTCCTCTCTGCTGCAGCTTCCCTCCCGGTCCCCTCTGCTGCAGCTTCCCTCCCAGTCCACTCTGCTGCAGCTTCCCTCCCAGTCCTCTCTGCTGCAGCTTCCCTCCCAGTCCTCTCTGCTGCAGCCTCCCTCCCGGTCCCCTCTGCTGCAGCTTCCCTCCCAGTCCACTCTGCTGCAGCTTCCCTCCCAGTCCACTCTGCTGCAGCTTCCCTCCCCGTCCTCTCTGCTGCAGCTTCCCTCACAGTCCATTCTTCTTCTCTTTAGTCTTCACTCTTTGGTGCTAATGAGGCCTCAGGAGTAGTGTTGAGCGATACCATCCGATATTCAGAAATATCGGATCGGATTGGATTGGCCCGATACCCCAAAAAGTATCGGTATCGCCGATTCCGATACCGGAAGTCCCATTCAAGTCAATGGGACAGAAATATCGGAATTAAAAAAACCCCTTTCTTGCCTTGTACATCCTGTTCGGGAGGGGGGAAGAGTGTGAGCGGTGCGTGGGCGGACACTGTGCGTGTCTGTGTGCGGACGAGGTCTGTGCGGGCCTCTCGGGGGTCTGTGCCGACTGTCGGGGGCCTGTGCCGGCTGCCGGTGGTCTGTACAGGCCTCTCGAGGGTCTGTGCCGACTGTCGGGGGCCTGTGCCGGCTGCCGATGGTCTGTACAGGCCTCTTGGGGGTCTGTGCCGACTGTCGGAGGCCTGTGCCGGCTGCCGGTGGTCTGTACAGGCCTCTTGGGGGTCTGTGCCGACTGTCGGAGGCCTGTGCCGGCTGCCGGTGGTCTGTACGAGCCTCTCCGGGGCCTGTGCCGGCTGTCGGTGGTCTGTGTCGGCTGCCGGGGGCCTGTGCCGGCTGCCGGTGGTCTATACGGGCCTCTCGGGGGCCTGTGCCGGCTGTCGGTGGTCTGTGGCGGCTGCTGGGGGCCTGTGCCGGCTGCCGGTGGTCTGTGCGGGCCTGTGATGCCTGCTACAATAACAGTAATTGACACATTAGCCAATGATGGGACAGTAGTAGTCCCATCATCCGGCTAATGTGTTGAATGTAAAAAAAACAACAACAAAAAAAACATACTACATACATACTACATATATACTACATTCATACAACATACATACATACTACATATATACTACATTCATACAACATACATACATACATACTACATATATACTACATTCATACAACATACATACTACATACATACTACATATATACTACATTCATACAACATACATATATACTACATACATGCTACATATATACTACATTCATACAACATACATATATACTACATACATACTACATGTATACTATATTCATACAACATACATACATGCTTCATATATACTACATTCATACAACATACATAGTACATACTACATACATGCTACATATATACTACATTCATACAACATACATACATACTGCATACTGCATACATACTACATACATACTGCATACAATACATACATACTACATACATACTACATACAATACATTCATACAGTACATACATAGACATACAGTACATATAACATAGAGTACATAATCACCATCACTTGTCACTTTGATCCCCAAAGCCAGTGTCATCTATAAAAAATTAGAAAATAACAAACAACCGATATACTTCCTGATCCGCAGAAATCCACGGGGGTCCCACGCCGATTTCCCGTGGAGAACAGCAGCATCAGCTGATGCAACCTCTCTCTAGGGGCTTCAATATTCCAATGACGGGAGGTAGGTATCCTTCCGCACTGTATTCCTCCGCCACTGTAAAAAAATAGTCCCTAGTCTCACTTTTGGCATTGCTGTGTGAGAAAGTTCCCACGCAGCTTTTGCCATAAAGTGAGACTAAGGACTATATTTTTACAGTGGCGGAGGAATACTGTGCGGAAGGATATCTACCTCCCGTAATTGGATTCCTGGAGCCCCCTAGAGAGCGGTCACATCAGCTGATGCTGCTGTTCTCCACGGGAAATCGGCGTGGGACCCTCGTGGATTTCTGTGGATCAGGAAGTATATCGCTTGTTTGTTATTTTCTAATTTTTTATAGATGACACTGGCTTCGGGGATCAAAGTGACAAGTGATGGTGAGTATGTACTCTATGTTATATGTACTGTATGTCTATGTATGTATTGTATGAATGTATGAATGTATTGTATGCAGTATGTATGTAGTATGTATACAGTATGTAGTATGTATGTAGTATGTACTATGTATGTATGTTGTATGAATGTAGTATGTATGTATTATGTAGTATGTATGTATGCTGTATGAATGTAGTATGTATGTAGTATGTATGTATGTTGTATGAATGTAGTATACACTCACTGGCCACTTTATTAGGTACACCTGTCCAACTGTGTGTTAAGACTTAATTTCTAATCAGCCAATCACATGGCGGCAACTCAGTGCATTTAGGCATGTAGACATGGTCAAGATAATCTCCTGCAGTTCAAACCGAGCATCAGTATGGGGAAGAAAGGTGATTTGAGTGCCTTTGAACGTGGCATGATTGTTGGTGCCAGAAGGGCTGGTCTGAGAATTTCAGAAACTGCTGATCTACTGGGATTTTCACGCACAACCATCTCTAGGGTTTACAGAGAATGGTCCGAAAAAGAAAAAAAATCCAGTGAGCGGCAGTTCTGTGGCCGGAAATGCCATGTTGATGCCAGAGGTCAGAGGAGAATGGGCAGACTGGTTCGAGCTGATAGAAAGGCAACAGTGACTCAAATTGCCACCCGTTACAACCAAGGTAGGCAGAAGAGCATCTCTGAACGCACAGTGCGTCGAACTTTGAGGCAGATGGGCTACAGCAGCAGAAGACCACACTGGGTACCACTCCTCTCAGCTAAGAACAGGAAACTGAGGCTACAATTTGCACAAGCTCATCGAAATTGGACAGTAGAAGATTGGAAAAACGTTGCCTGGTCTGATGAGTCTCGATTTCTGCTGCGACATTCGGATGGTAGGGTCAGAATTTGGCGTAAACATGAAAGCATGGATCCATCCTGCCTTGTATCAACGGTTCAGGCTGGTGGTGGTGGTGTCATGGTGTGGGGAATTTTTTCTGGGCACTCTTTGGGCCCCTTGGTACCAATTGAGCATCGTTGCAACGCCACAGCCTACCTGAGTATTGTTGCTGACCATGTCCATCCCTTTATGACCACAATGTACCCAACATCTGATGGCTACTTTCAGCAGGATAATGCGCCATGTCATAAAGCTCGAATCATCTCAGATTGGTTTCTTGAACATGACAATGAGTTCACTGTACTCAAATGGCCTCCTCAGTCACCAGATCTCAATCCAATAGAGCATCTTTGGGATGTGGTGGAATGGGAGATTCGCATCAGGGATGTGCAGCCGACAAATCTGCGCCAACTGTGTGATGCCATCATGTCAATATGGTCCAAAATCTCTGAGGAATGCTTCCAGCACCTTGTTGAATCTCTGCCACGAAGAATTGAGGCAGTTCTGAAGGCAAAAGGGGGTCCAACCCCTTACTAGCATGGTGTACCTAATAAAGTGGCCAGTGAGTGTATATGTAGCATGTATGTAGTATGTATGTATGTTGTATGAATGTAGTATATATGTAGTATGTATGTAGTATGTATGTATGTTGTAGGAATGTAGTATATATGAAGTATGTATGAAGTATATGTATGTTGTATGAATGTAGTATATATGTAGCATGCATGTAGTATGTAGTATATATGTATGTTGTATGAATGTAGTATATATGTAGCATGTATATAGTATGTATGTATGTATGTTGTATGAATGTAGTATATATGTAGTATGTATGTATGTTGTATGAATGTAGTATATATGAAGTATATATGTAGTATATATGTATGTTGTATGAATGTAGTATATATGAAGTATGTATGTAGTATGTATGTATGTTGTATGAAAGTAGTATATATGAAGTATGTATGAATGTAGTATATATGTAGTATGTATGTAGTATATATGTATGTTATATGAATGTAGTATGTATGTAGCATGTAGTATGTATGTATGTATGTTGTATGAATGTAGTATATATGTAGTATGTATGTATGTTGTATGAATGTAGTATATATGTAGCATGTATGTAGTATGTAGTATATATGTATGTTGTATGTATGTAGTATGTATGTAGTATATATGAAATATGTATGTAGTATGTATGTATGTTGTATGAATGTAGTATATATGTAATATGTATGTATGTTGTATGAATGTAGTATATATGTAGCACATATGTAGTATGTATGTTGTATAAATGTAGTATATATGTAGTATGTATGTAGTATGTATGTATGTTGTATGAATGTAGTATATATGTAATATGTATGTATGTTGTATGAATGTAGTATATGGTTCCATGACAATTGTGTACAAGATAATTGTGTACGGACAATTGTGTACAGAAAATTGTGTACAGGCCAATTGTGTCCAAGGACAATTGTGTACAAGGACAATTGTGTACAGGGCAATCGCCTTGTACACAATTGCCTTGTACACAATTGTCATTGTACACAATTGGCCTGTACACAATTGTCTGTACACAATAGTCCGTACACAATTATCTTGTACACAATTGTCCTGTCACCACATGTAGCACATATGTAGTATGTATGTTGTATAAATGTAGTATATATGTAGCATGTATGTAGTGTGTATGTATGTTGTATGAATGTAGTATATATGTAGTATGTATGTAGTATATATGTATGTTATATGAATGTAGTATATATGTAGCACATATGTAGTATGTATGTTGTATAAATGTAGTATATATGTAGTATGTATGTAGTGTGTATGTATGTTGTATGAATGTAGTATATATGTAGTATGTATGTAGTATATATGTATGTTGTATGAATGTAGTATATATGTAATATGTATGTATGTTGTATGAATGTAGTATATATGTAGCACATATGTAGTATGTATGTTGTATAAATGTAGTATATATGTAGTATGTATGTAGTATGTATGTATGTTGTATGAATGTAGTATATATGTAATATGTATGTATGTTGTATGAATGTAGTATATATGTAGCACATATGTAGTATGTATGTTGTATAAATGTAGTATATATGTAGCATGTATGTAGTGTGTATGTATGTTGTATGAATGTAGTATATATGTAGTATGTATGTAGTATATATGTATGTTATATGAATGTAGTATATATGTAATATGTATGTATGTTGTATGAATGTAGTATATATGTAGCACATATGTAGTATGTATGTTGTATAAATGTAGTATATATGTAGCATGTATGTAGTGTGTATGTATGTTGTATGAATGTAGTATATATGTAGTATGTATGTAGTATATATGTATGTTATATGAATGTAGTATATATGTAGCACATATGTAGTATGTATGTTGTATGAATGTAGTATATATGTAGTATGTATGTAGTATATATGTATGTTATATGAATGTAGTATATATGTAGCACATATGTAGTATGTATGTTGTATAAATGTAGTATATATGTAGTATGTATGTAGTGTGTATGTATGTTGTATGAATGTAGTATATATGTAGTATGTATGTAGTATATATGTATGTTATATGAATGTAGTATATATGTAATATGTATGTATGTTGTATGAATGTAGTATATATGTAGCACATATGTAGTATGTATGTTGTATAAATGTAGTATATATGTAGCATGTATGTAGTGTGTATGTATGTTGTATGAATGTAGTATATATGTAGTATGTATGTAGTATATATGTATGTTATATGAATGTAGTATATATGTAGCACATATGTAGTATGTATGTTGTATGAATGTAGTATATATGTAGTATGTATGTAGTATATATGTATGTTATATGAATGTAGTATATATGAAGTATGTATGTAGTATATATGTATGTTGTATGAATGTAGTATATATGTAGTATGTATGTAGTATGTATGTATGTTGTATAAATGTAGTATATATGTAGTATGTATGTAGTATGTATGTAGTATGAATGTAGTATATATGAAGTATGTATGTAGTATATATGTATGTTGTATGAATGTAGTATATATGTAGCATGTATGTAGTGTGTATGTATGTTGTATGAATGTAGTATATATGTAGTATGTATGTAGTATGGTTTTTTTTTTTTTTTTACATTCAACACATTAGCCGGATGATGGGACTACTACTGTCCCATCATTGGCTAATGTGTCAATCACTGTCATTGTAGCAGGCATCGCCCGATGGGACTTGTAGTCCCATCAGACAATGCCTGCACAGACACAAGACCCCCGGCAGCCGGCACAGACCACCGACAGCCGGCACAGGCCCCCGAGAGGCCCTTACAGACCACCGGCAGCCGGCAGAGTCCCCCGGCAGCTGGCACAGACCACAGACAGCCGGCACAGGCCCCTGAGAGGCCTGTACAGACCACCGGCAGCCGGCACAGGCCCCCGAGAGGCCCATACAGAATACCGGCAGCCGGCACAGGCCCCTGAGAGGCCCGTCCAGACCACCAGCAGCTGGCACAAGCCCCCGACAGGCCTGTACAGACCCCCGAGAGGCCCGTACAGACCATCGGCAGCCGGCACAGGCCCCCGACAGGCCTGTACAGACCCCCGAGAGGCCCGTACAGACCATCGGCAGCCGGCACAGGCCCCTGAGAGGCCCATACAGAATACCAGCAGCCGGCACAGACCCCCGGCAGCCGGCACAGACCCCCGACAGCCGGCACAGACCCCCGGCAGCCGGCACAGACCCCCGGCAGCCGGCACAGGCCCCCGACAGTCGGCACAGACCCCCCGCAGTCGGCACAGACCGCGCATCATGATGACGTCATTTCAGCAGCCAATCACAGCCACAACACTGGCTCATTGCATTATGGGGACTTCCGATACCGGTATCGATATTGAAAAAATATCGGTACTCGGTATCGGAATTCGATACAGCGAATATCGGCCGATACCCGATATTTGCAGTATCGGAATGCTCAACACTAGTCAGGAGACATCATTAAAGCGAACTGTTTTGCTTCATATAGGTAAATATGGCGCTATATGGCAGAGTTTGACTATATTTGAACACTGCATGAGTTTGAGTCATGGTACAGAGATATTTGGGCAGGCTGTTTATCTTCTACAGGCAGCACCCTAATTTCGGCAGGGAGGTGCACCGCAGCATTAGATTGCATCTGTTATCTCAAACCTTCTCCATTGGAAGGATCATAAATAAGGAATGCCGGCGCTTTGATTTCATTTCTTCTATTTGTTTCTCCTTGTTTAAGGAACAACATTAAAGGGAATATTAGAGGCAGCGAAGGAGTAATATTCTCCTCTCCAGATACTGAATATTAACAAAAAAAATCATCCGTTTGTGATGCAGAAACACAGGTACAAGCGCCACATCTAACACCAATCATCCATAGGAACCCAAGACACGTTGTGCCTCCACCGTCCCCTGGCAGACATCAGGCAGCTGATCTGTCATCATACCTGCCGAAGAGACTTCAAGGACGCGTGTC
The DNA here is from genome assembly GCF_039654945.1 of Dendrobates tinctorius. Taxonomy (NCBI): domain Eukaryota; kingdom Metazoa; phylum Chordata; class Amphibia; order Anura; family Dendrobatidae; genus Dendrobates; species Dendrobates tinctorius. The sequence goes on along the minus strand of NW_027362194.1, from coordinate 129,515 downwards.
ACTCACAGCGCAACCCACAATATTCCCCGCGAGACCTCAGTGACTGGAGACCAGGAGGCTGACATCACATCCACATAATATGAGGGTGGCAGTCCTATGTAACACCACAGATAACACAGTCATAACTCTCTGAATACAGACAATGTAGTATTGCCACCTGCAGTCCTATGTAACACCACAGATAACAGAGTGATAACTCTCTGAATGCAGATAATGTAGTAGATGTCACCTGCAGTCCTATGTAACACCACAGATAACACAGTCATAACTCTCTGAATACAGACAATGTAGTATTGTCACCTGCAGTCCTATCTAACACCACAGATAACACAGTGATACCTCTCTGAGTACAGATAATGTAGTAGATGTCACCTGCAGTCCTATGCAACACCACAGATAACACATGCAGTCCTATGTAACACCACTGATAACACAGTGAACTCTCTGAGTACAGATATTGTAGTAGTTGCCACATGCAGTCCTATGTAACACCACAGATAACAGTGATAACTCGCTGAGTACAGATAATGTAGTAGATGCCACATGCAGTCCTATGTAACACCACAGATAGCACAGAGATAACTCTCTGAGTACAGATAATGTAGTAGATGTCACCCGCAGTCCTATGTAACACCACAGATGACACAGTGATTTTTTTGGCGTTTTTTCCCCATATATCTGCAGAGAATTCCACTTGTTGCTGTGATATCGGGTCGAGTCATTGTTGCTATGTATAGAACTGCCGGTCTGTATTTCTCATTGTTTGGTTACAGATCTTCTCCTTACAATGTACGTTGGTTCTATAGAGGTTCATTTACCTTTTGGCTTTTGATATTCCAAGTCAATTCAGAATTGAGTTGAATTCTGCACTCAAAGTGACCAATGACCTTCTGACAGCAAAACGTAACGGTGACCACTCTCTGCTCATTCTTCTCGACCTTTCTGCAGCTTTTGACACTGTTGACCACCGTCTCCTACTCTCTAGGCTCCAGTCACTAGGCATCAAGGACACTGCTCTCCTGGTTCTCTTCCTATCTCTCTGACCGCTCCTTCCTCGCTGGCTCCACGTCATCCCCTCTTCCTCTCACTGTCGGGGTACCTCAGGGCTCAGTCCTTGGCCCACTTCTCTTCTCTCTGTACACGGCTCCAATTGGACAGACATCAGCAGATTTGGCTTTCAGTACCATCTTTATGCCGATGACACACAACTATACACATCAACCCCGACCTTACCCCCGCTGTACTACAGAACGCCAATGACTGTCCGCAGTCTCCGAAATCATGTCCGATCTCTATCTGAAACTCAACCTCTCCAAAACTGAACTTCTTCTACTCCTGCCGTCTACTAACCTCCCTAAATCTGACATTTCTCTCTCCGTGGGTGGCACCAAAATAAAATATCTCTCCTTCACATCCCATATACAATATCTTGCCCGCTCGTGCTGCTTACACCTAAAAAACATTTCTAGAATCCGCCCTTTTCTCACTACGGAAACAACAAAAACCCTCACTGTCGCCCTGATCCACTCCCACCTGGACTACTGTAATGTCCATTAATTGGCCTCCCTTTCACTTGACTTTCCCCTCTTCAGTCTATCCTTAATGCAGCAGCCAGGGTTGTCCATTTGGCTAATCGGTACTCGGACGTGTCCGCTCTTCGTCAGTCATTACACTGGCTGCCCATTCATTATAGGATCTAATTCAAAGTACTTGTGCTCACCCACAAAGTTCTCCACAGTGCGGCACCCCCCTACATGTCCTCTCTCATTTCTGTCTATCCACCTAGCCGACCGCTGCGCTCTGCAAACAACTTTCGACTAACCTCTGCACTAATCCGTACCTCCCTCTCCTGACTGAAATACTTCTCCCGTGCTGCGTCAATCCTCTGGAATGCTCTACCCCAAGAAATTAAGACCATACACAATTTGCATAGTTTTAGGCGCTCCCTCAAAACACATTTGTTCAGAGCGGCCAATCACATTCCCTAATCAAAGTCATTCTATGTGTAAGTGTGCGTGTGTAGCTCATTCACTATATCTATCCCCACCCCCTCAAGATGGCTGGACCATCATTGGAAATTCACTATTGTAAATACACACCTGTACGTTGTATCTCTCCCACCTCATTGTAGATTGTAAGCTCTCACGAGCAGGGTCGTCTTATTTTGCTTTAATTGTTGTATTGTTAATGTTGTTACTTATGACTGTTGTGTTTGAAACTGTTAAACTGTAAAGCGCTGCAGAATATGTTGGCGCTATATAAATAAAGATTATCATTATTAGAGAACATAAATGCAAAATATGAATTTAAAAGTTCGCCTTCTCAACATCATTTTTGAACACTTCACCCTTTTCACCCTGTAAAAATCCTATAGCATTTGTGACTTTTATTTTGCTTTTGACATACCCCCAAATCCTTCTCTTTTTTTACTGCTTTTGGTCTCCCTTGCAAGCCTCACTTTGTTACAGACTTTAGCACTTCTAATTCTTGCCCTGCATTCCCTGCAGACTGCATTAAATTCTTATTTAGATATTCCCCCCTCTTTCCATTTGATATACATTTATTTTTTCCTTTTTAACAAGTGATTAAGTTCTGTGTTCATCCATCCCAGTCTCTTTAAATGCTTCCAATTCTTCCTTCTTTTCTAGATTGCTACAGATTGTGCAGTGAGAATTTCATTTAGCAAAATCTCCCATCCTTCTTGGACATTTCTGTCCTTTAGAACATCTGGCCATTGGACCTTTCCTACCCTCTTTCTGAGTCCATTAAAATTGGCCTTCCTGAAATCCAACCTTAAAGTTTGACTCCTTGCTGGTCTTCCTCTTCTTGTAATCCAAAATTTGAGGATAGCATGATTGCTGCCTCCTGAATTCCCGGCCACCTTTACTTCCTCAACCATTTCCTCTCTGTTGGTAAGAATTAGGTCCAAGATTGCAGATCCTCTTCTTCTCTCTTCTACCTTTTGAAAGATAAAGTTGTCACCGAGAGAAGATAAGAATTTTCGCAACCCATTACTTCAGCCTGAGAGAGAATCCAAAGAAATATTTGGATAGATAAAATCTCCCATGATCACTATGTTGTACATTTTTGAGAACAAAGATCTCTCATGTAGAAAGAGTTCATCCATATCTTCAGTCTGTCCAGGTGGCCTATAGTAAACACCTATAATAGTGTCCTTTCTGTTCTTCTCTCCTTGTATTCTTACCTAAACAGTTTCTATAGAGCTACCAGTCTCTGAAGCTAGGATCGCTGTGGATATACATTTTCCTAACATGCAATGCAATGCCTCCTCCCCTCTTGTTAATCCTGTTTCTAATACATAAGTTACAGCCTTCAAGGTATGTATTCCAATCATGTGTATCATCCCACCAAGTTTCAGTAATGCCTATGATGTCATCTCTCTTTCTGTGTCCGCAGCTTCAATTCTCCTTGTTTGTTTCCCATGTTCTGTACATTTGTATAGACACATTTTAGTTTGTAGTCTGTTTCTCTTGCTCCTCTATTTTCATTCAGAGTTTGTTGTTTTTGTTCTTCCTTTCCACTTCTAATAGCAGGTTCTCACAAGAATTCATTAGCTGCATATTTCTTCCTGGCCTATATTTCCCATCCCATATTGCTCTAGTTTAGAGCTCTCCTAATGATTGTAACAATGCATCTACCAAATATGTGTTTTCCTTTTTTCGTAAGATGCAACCCATCTCCAGCAGGAGTCCATCATAGAGGTAATTCCCTCCATGGTCAAGAAACCCAAAACATTGCTCATAACACCTTCGACGTAGCCAGTTGTTCACCTGTGGAATCCTATTCAATCTCCTTGGTCCATGTTCATCCACTGGGAGGATGGATGAGAAGATGACCTGCACTTCTAGATCCTTCACTTTCTAGCCTAGGTCTTCAAAGTCTCTGCCTATAGTTTTCAGGTCCTTTCTTGCTGTGTCATTTGTTCCTAGGTGTATTAGTGGACATGGATGGTCGTCTGTAGCACTGAGGAGTCTTGGTACCCTATCGGACACATCTTTGATTTGGGCACCTGGAAGACAGCACAGTTCTAGCGAGGTGATGTCCAGTGAGCAGATAGCGGCTTCTGTTCCTCTCAGTAGGCAATCCCCCAGAACCACCACTCTGATTTTCTTCTTTACTTCAGAGCTTCTTTTTCTCCCTTCAAGAGGCTTCTGATTTCTTACTGGGCTGTTCTTTGTGGGCAAAGTACTTTTTTGATGAACATCTTCATAGCTGTACTGCATGGGTCTGGTAGCGGTTCTTCAGGAGTATGAGTGCTGACTGCCTCCTCATCCTCCGGATTCTTTGGGTTACATGCTTCCATTTCTCTTCTTCTACAGGTATCATGCAGACTGCAAGGGCATAGTGCCCCCACAGACAAAGTCCACACATCCAGCCAGGACCTCCATCTTCATGTAGTTTGCTGGGACGTAAGAGACAAATACCTTGTCGATGGCAACCGCCCCACACCGCGTTACATGGGATCTGTTATATCTGCAGAGGTGCGACTCCATATTAATGTCTATGGATGTAGATGAGGACAGTGAAGCCCCCGGAGGTGGATGTGGGGGGCACATACTCTCTCTATATTATTGTCTATGGATGTAGATGAAGACAGAGAAGCCCCCGGAGGTGGATGTGGGGGGCACATACTTTCTCCACATTAATGTTTATGGATGTAGATGAGGACAGTGAAGCCCCCAGAGGAGGATGTGGGGGGCACATACTTTCTCCATATTAATGTCTATGGATGTAGATGAGGACAGTGAAGCCCCCAGAGGTGGATGTGGGGGGCACATACTTTTCTCCATATTATTGTCTATGGATGTAGACGAAGACAGAGAAGCCCCCGGAGGTGGATGTGGGGGGCACATACTTTCTCCACATTAATGTTTATGGATGTAGATGAGGACAGTGAAGCCCCCAGAGGTGGATGTGGGGGGCACATACTTTTCTCCATATTATTGTCTATGGATGTAGACGAAGACAGAGAAGCCCCCGGAGGAGGATGTGGGGGGCACATACTTTCTCCACATTAATGTTTATGGATGTAGATGAGGACAGTGAAGCCCCCAGAGGAGGATGTGGGGGGCACATACTTTCCTCCATATTAATGTCCTATGGATGTAGATGGAGGACAGAGAAGCCCCCGGAGGTGGATGTGGGGGGCACATACTTTTCTCCATATTAATGTCTATGGATGTAGATGAGGAGAGAGAAGCCCCCGGAGCTGGATGTAGGGGGCACATACTTTCCTTCATATTAATGACTATGGATGTAAATGAGGACAGTGAAGCCCCCGGAGGTGGATGTGGGGGGCACATACTTTTCTCCATATTAATGACTATGGATGTAAATGAGGACAGTGAAGCCCCCGGAGGTGGATATGGGGGGCACATACTTTCCACCATATTAATGACTATGGATGTAAATGAGGACAGTGAAGCCCCCGGAGGTGGATGTGGGGGACACATACTTTCTCCATATTAATGTCTATGGATGTAGATGAGGACAGGGAAGCCCCCGGAGGTGGATGTGGGGGGGCACATATTTTCCACCATATTAATGTCTATGGATGTAGATGAGGACAGTGAAACCCCTGGAGGAGGATGTGGGGGGCACATACTTTCTCCATATTAATGTCTATGGATATAGATGAGGACAGTGAAGCCCCCGGAGGTGGATGTGGGGGGGCACATACTTTCTCCATATTAATGTCTATGGATATAGATGAGGACAGTGAAGCCCCCGGAGGTGGATGTGGGGGGCACATACTTTCTCCATATTAATGTCTATGGATATAGATGAGGACAGTGAAGCCCCCGGAGGAGGATGTGGGGGCACATACTTTTCTCCATATTAATATCTATGGATGTAGATGGAGGACAGTGAAGCCCCCGGAGGTGGATGTGGGGGGGCACATACTTTTCTCCATATTAATGTCTATGGATGTAGATGAGGACAGAGAAGCCCCCGGAGGTGGATGTGGGGGGCACATACTTTCCTCCATATTAATGTCTATGGATGTAGATGAGGACAGAGAAGCACCCGGAGGAGGATGTGGGGGGGCACATACTTTTCTCCATATTAATGTCTATGGATGTAGATGAGGACAGAGAAGCCCCCGGAGGTGGATGTGGGGGGCACATACTTTCCTCCATATTAATGTCTATGGATGTAGATGAGGACAGAGAAGCCCCCGGAGGTGGATGTGGGGGGGCACATACTTTTCTCCATATTAATGTCTATGGATGTAGATGAGGACAGAGAAGCCCCCGGAGGTGGATGTGGGGGGCACATACTTTCCTCCATATTAATGTCTATGGATGTAGATGAGGACAGAGAAGCACCCGGAGGTGGATGTGGGGGGCACATACTTTCTCCATATTAATGTCTATGGATGAAGATGAGGACAGTGAAGCCCCCGGAGGTGGATGTGGGGGGCACATACTTTCTCCATATTAATATCTATGGATGTAGATGGAGGACAGTGAAGCCCCCGGAGGTGGATGTGGGGGGCACATACTTTTCTCCATATTAATGTCTATGATGTAGATGAGGACAGAGAAGCCCCCGGAGGTGGATGTGGGGGGCACATACTTTCTCCATATTAATGTCTATGGATGTAGATGAGGACAGTGAAGCCCCCCGAGGTGGATGTGGGGGGCACATACTTTCTCCATATTAATATCTATGGATGTAGATGAGGACAGTGAAGCCCCCGGAGGTGGATGTGGGGGGCACATACTTTCTCCATATTAATGTCTATGGATGTAGATGAGGACAGTGAAGCCCCCGGAGGTGGATGTGGGGGGCACATACTTTCTTCATATTAATGTCTATGGATGTAGATGAGGACAGTGAAGCCCCCGGAGGTGGATGTGGGGGGCACATACTTTCTCCATATTAATGTCTATGATGTAGATGAGGACAGTGAAGCCCCCGGAGGTGGATGTGGGGGGCACATACTTTCTCCATATTAATGTCTATGGATGTAGATGAGGACAGTGAAGCCCCCCGAGGTGGATGTGGGGGGCACATACTTTCTCCATATTAATGTCTATGGATGTAGATGAGGACAGTGAAGCCCCCGGAGGTGGATGTGGGAGGCACATACTTTCTCCATATTAATGTCTATGGATGTAGATGAGGACAGTGAAGCCCCCCGAGGTGGATGTGGGGGGCACATACTTTCTCCATATTAATGTCTATGGATGTAGATGAGGACAGTGAAGCCCCCGGAGGTGGATGTGGGGGGCACATACTTTCTCCATATTAATGTCTATGATGTAGATGAGGACAGTGAAGCCCCCGGAGGTGGATGTGGGAGGCACATACTTTCTCCATATTAATGTCTATGGATGTAGATGAGGACAGTGAAGCCCCCGGAGGAGGATGTGGGGGGCACATACTTTCCTCCATATTAATGTCTATGGATGTAGATGAGGACAGAGAAGCCCCCGAAGGTGGATGTGGGGGGCACATACTTTCTCCATATTAATGTCTATAGATGTAGATGAGGACAGTGAAGCCCCCGGAGGAGGATGTGGGGGGCACATACTTTCTCCATATTAATGTCTATGGATGTAGATGAGGACAGAGAAGCCCCCGGAGGAGGATGTGGGGGGCACATACTTTCTTCATATTAATGTCTATGGATGTAGATGAGGACAGAGAAGCCCCCGAAGGTGGATGTGGGGGGCACATACTTTCTCCATATTAATGTCTATGGATGTAGATGAGGACAGTGAAGCCCCCGGAGGAGGATGTGGGGGGCACATACTTTCTCCATATTAATGTCTATGGATGTAGATGAGGACAGAGAAGCCCCCGGAGGAGGATGTGGGGGGCACATACTTTCTTCATATTAATGTCTATGGATGTAGATGAGGACAGAGAAGCCCCCGAAGGTGGATGTGGGGGGCACATACTTTCTCCATATTAATGTCTATGGATGTAGATGAGGACAGAGAAGCCCCAGGAGGTGGATGTGGGGGACACATACTTTCCTCCATATTAATGTCTATGGATGTAGATGAGGACAGTGAAGCCCCCGGAGGTGGATGTGGGGGGCACATACTTTCTCCATATTAATGTCTATGGATGTAGATGAGGACAGAGAAGCCCCAGGAAGTGGATGTGGGGGGCACATACTTTCCTCCATATTAATGTCTATGGATGTAGATGAGGACAGTGAAGCCCCCGGAGGTGGATGTGGGGGGCACATACTTTCTCCATATTAATGTCTATGGATGTAGATGAGGACAGAGAAGCCCCCGGAGGAGGATGTGGGGGGCACATACTTTCTTCATATTAATGTCTATGGATGTAGATGAGGACAGAGAAGCCCCCGAAGGTGGATGTGGGGGGCACATACTTTCTCCATATTAATGTCAATGGATGTAGATGAGGACAGAGAAGCCCCAGGAGGTGGATGTGGGGGGCAAATACTTTCTCCATATTAATGTCTATGGATGTAGATGAGGACAGTGAAGCCCCGGAGGTGGATGTGGGGGGCACATACTTTCTCCATATTAATGTCTATGGATGTAGATGAGGACAGAGAAGCCCCCGGAGGAGGTTGTGGGGGGCACATACTTTCTCCATATTAATGTCTATGGATGTAGATGAGGACAGTGAAGCCCCGGAGGTGGATGTGGGGGGCACATACTTTCTCCATATTAATGTCTATGGATGTAGATGAGGACAGAGAAGCCCCCGGAGGAGGATGTGGGGGGCACATACTTTCTCCATATTAATGTCTATGGATGTAGATGAGGACAGTGAAGCCCCGGAGGTGGATGTGGGGGGCACATACTTTCTCCATATTAATGTCTATGGATGTAGATGAGGACAGAGAAGCCCCCGGAGGAGGATGTGGGGGGCACATACTTTCTCCATATTAATGTCTATGGATGTAGATGAGGACAGAGAAGCCCCAGGAGGTGGATGTGGGGGGCACATACTTTCTCCATAATAATGTCTATGGATGTAGATGAGGACAGTGAAGCCCCCGGAGGTGGATGTGGGGGGCACATACTTTCTCCATATTAATGTCTATGGATGTAGATGAGGACAGAGAAGCCCCAGGAGGTGGATGTGGGGGGCACATACTTTCTTCATATTAATGTCTATGGATGTAGATGAGGACAGAGAAGCCCCAGGAGGTGGATGTGGGGGGCACATACTTTCTCCATATTAATGTCTATGGATGTAGATGAGGACAGAGAAGCCCCCGGTGGTGGATGTGGGGGGCACATACTTTCTCCATATTAATGTCTATGGATGTAGATGAGGACAGAGAAGCCCCAGGAGGTGGATGTGGGGGGCACATACTTTCTTCATATTAATGTCTATGGATGTAGATGAGGACAGAGAAGCCCCAGGAGGTGGATGTGGGGGGCACATACTTTCTTCATATTAATGTCTATGGATGTAGATGAGTACAGAGAAGCCCCAGGAGGTGGATGTGGGGGGCACATACTTTCTCCATATTAATGTCTATGGATGTAGATGAGGACAGAGAAGCCCCCGGTGGTGGATGTGGGGGGCACATACTTTCTCCATATTAATGTCTATGGATGTAGATGAGGACAGAGAAGCCCCCGGAGGTGGATGTGGGGGGCACATACTTTCTTCATATTAATGTCTATGGATGTAGATGAGGACAGAGAAGCCCCAGGAGGTGGATGTGGGGGGCACATACTTTCTCCATATTAATGTCTATGGATGTAGATGAGGACAGTGAAGCCCCCGGAGGTGGATGTGGGGGGGCACATACTTTCTCCATATTAATGTCTATGGATGTAGATGAGGACAGTGAAGCCCCCGGAGGTGGATGTGGGGGGCACATACTTTCCTCCATATTAATGTCTATGGATGTAGATGAGGACAGAGAAGCCCCCGGAGGTGGATGTGGGGGGCACATAATTTCTTCATATTAATGTCTATGGATGTAGATGAGGACAGAGAAGCCCCAGGAGGTGGATGTGGGGGGCACATACTTTCTCCATATTAATGTCTATGGATGTAGATGAGGACAGAGAAGCCCCCGGTGGTGGATGTGGGGGGCACATACTTTTCTCCATATTAATGTCTATGGATGAAGATGAGGACAGTGAAGCCCCCGAAGGTGGATGTGGGGGGCACATACTTTCTCCATATTAATATCTATGGATGTAGATGGAGGACAGTGAAGCCCCTGGAGGTGGATGTGGGGGGCACATACTTTTCTCCATATTAATGTCTATGATGTAGATGAGGACAGAGAAGCCCCCGGAGGTGGATGTGGGGGGCACATACATTCTCCATATTAATGTCTATGGATGTAGATGAGGACAGTGAAGCCCCCCGAGGTGGATGTGGGGGGCACATACTTTCTCCATATTAATGTCTATGGATGTAGATGAGGACAGTGAAGCCCCCGGAGATGGATGTGGGGGGGACATACTTTCTTCATATTAATGTCTATGGATGTAGATGAGGACAGAGAAGCCCCCGGAGGAGGATGTGGGGGGCACATACTTTCTCCATATTAATGTCTATGATGTAGATGAGGACAGTGAAGCCCCCGGAGGTGGATGTGGGGGGCACATACTTTCTCCATATTAATGTCTATGGATGTAGATGAGGACAGTGAAGCCCCCCCGAGGTGGATGTGGGGGGCACATACTTTCTCCATATTAATGTCTATGGATGTAGATGAGGACAGTGAAGCCCCCGGAGGTGGATGTGGGGGGCACATACTTTCTTCATATTAATGTCTATGGATGTTGATGAGGACATTGAAGCCCCTGGAGGAGGATGTGGGGGGCACATACTTTCCTCCATATTAATGTCTATGGATGTAGATGAGGACAGAGAAGCCCCCGAAGGTGGATGTGGGGGGCACATACTTTCTCCATATTAATGTCTATGGATGTAGATGAGGACAGTGAAGCCCCCCGAGGTGGATGTGGGGGGCACATACTTTCTCCATATTAATGTCTATGGATGTAGATGAGGACAGTGAAGCCCCCGGAGGAGGATGTGGGGGGCACATACTTTCTCCATATTAATGTCTATGGATGTAGATGAGGACAGAGAAGCCCCCGGAGGAGGATGTGGGGGGCACATACTTTCTCCATATTAATGTCTATGGATGTAGATGAGGACAGTGAAGCCCCCGGAGGAGGATGTGGGGGGCACATACTTTCTCCATATTAATGTCTATGGATGTAGATGAGGACAGAGAAGCCCCCGAAGGTGGATGTGGGGGGCACATACTTTCTCCATATTAATGTCTATGGATGTAGATGAGGACAGAGAAGCCCCCGGAGGAGGATGTGGGGGGCACATACTTTCTTCATATTAATGTCTATGGATGTAGATGAGGACAGAGAAGCCCCCGAAGGTGGATGTGGGGGGCACATACTTTCTCCATATTAATGTCTATGGATGTAGATGATGACAGTGAAGCCCCCGGAGGTGGATGTGGGGGGCACATACTTTCCTCCATATTAATGTCTATGGATGTAGATGAGGACAGAGAAGCCCCCGGAGGTGGATGTGGGGGGCACATACTTTCTCCATATTAATGTCTATGGATGTAGATGAGGACAGAGAAGCCCCAGGAGGTGGATGTGGGGGACACATACTTTCTCCATATTAATGTCTATGGATGTAGATGAGGACAGAGAAGCCCCAGGAGGTGGATGTGGGGGGCACATACTTTCTCCATATTAATGTCTATGGATGTAGATGAGGACAGAGAAGCCCCAGGAGGTGGATGTGGGGGACACATACTTTCTCCATATTAATGTCTATGGATGTAGATGAGGACAGAGAAGCCCCAGGAGGTGGATGTGGGGGGCACATACTTTCTCCATATTAATGTCTATGGATGTAGATGAGGACAGAGAAGCCCCAGGAGGTGGATGTGGGGGGCACATACTTTCTTCATATTAATGTCTATGGATGTAGATGAGGACAGAGAAGCCCCCGGAGGTGGATGTGGGGGGCACATACTTTCTCCATATTAATGTCTATGGATGTAGATGAGGACAGTGAAGCCCCCGGAGGTGGATGTGGGGGGCACATACTTTCTCCATATTAATGTCTATGGATGTAGATGAGGACAGAGAAGCCCCCGGAGGTGGATGTGGGGGGCACATACTTTCTCCATATTAATGTCTATGGATGTAGATGAGGACAGAGAAGCCCCCGGAGGTGGATGTGGGGGGCACATACTTTCTCCATATTAATGTCTATGGATGTAGATGAGGACAGTGAAGCCCCCGGAGGTGGATGTGGGGGGCACATACTTTCTTCATATTAATGTCTATGGATGTAGATGAGGACAGAGAAGCCCCAGGAGGTGGATGTGGGGGGCACATACTTTCTCCATATTAATGTCTATGGATGTAGATGAGGACAGTGAAGCCCCCAGAGGTGGATGTGGGGGGCACATACTTTCTCCATATTAATGTCTATGGATGTAGATGAGGACAGTGAAGCCCCCGGAGGTGGATGTGGGGGACACATACTTTCTCCATATTAATGTCTATGGATGTAGATGAGGACAGAGAAGCCCCAGGAGGTGGATGTGGGGGCACATACTTTCTCCATATTAATGTCTATGGATGTAGATGAGGACAGTGAAGCCCCCAGAGGTGGATGTGGGGACACATACTTTCTCCATATTAATGTCTATGGATGTAGATGAGGACAGAGAAGCCCCCGGAGGTGGATGTGGGGGGCACATACTTTCTCCATATTAATGTCTATGGATGTAGATGAGGACAGTGAAGCCCCCAGAGGTGGATGTGGGGGGCACATACTTTCTTCATATTATTGTCTATGGATGTAGATGAGGACAGAGAAGCCCCCGGAGATGGATGTGGGGGGCACATACTTTCTTCATATTATTGTCTATGGATGTAGATGAGGACAGAGAAGCCCCCGAAGGTGGATGTGGGGGGCACATACTTTCTCCATATTAATGTCTATGGATGTAGATGAGGACAGAGAAGCCCCAGGAGGTGGATATGGGGGGCACATACTTTCTCCATATTAATGTCTATGGATGTAGATGAGGACAGTGAAGCCCCGGAGGTGGATGTGGGGGGCACATACTTTCTCCATATTAATGTCTATGGATGTAGATGAGGACAGAGAAGCCCCCGGAGGAGGATGTGGGGGGCACATACTTTCTCCATATTAATGTCTATGGATGTAGATGAGGACAGTGAAGACCAGGAGGTGGATGTGGGGGGCACATACTGTCTCCATATTAATGTCTATGGATGTAGATGAGGACAGTGAAGCCCCCGGAGGAGGATGTGGGGGGCACATACTGTCTCCATATTAATGTCTATGGATGTAGATGAGGACAGAGAAGCCCCAGGAGGTGGATGTGGGGGGCACATACTGTCTCCATATTAATGTCTATGGATGTAGATGAGGACAGTGAAGCCCCCGGAGGAGGATGTGGGGGGCACATACTGTCTCCATATTAATGTCTATGGATGTAGATGAGGACAGAGAAGCCCCAGGAGGTGGATGTGGGGGGCACATACTTTCTTCATATTAATGTCTATGGATGTAGATGAGGACAGTGAAGCCCCCGGAGGAGGATGTGGGGGGCACATACTGTCTCCATATTAATGTCTATGGATGTAGATGAGGACAGAGAAGCCCCAGGAGGTGGATGTGGGGGGCACATACTGTCTCCATATTAATGTCTATGGATGTAGATGAGGACAGTGAAGCCCCCGGAGGAGGATGTGGGGGGCACATACTGTCTTCATATTAATGTCTATGGATGTAGATGAGGACAGTGAAGCCCCCGGAGGAGGATGTGGGGGGCACATACTGTCTCCATATTAATGTCTATGGATGTAGATGAGGACAGTGAAGCCCCCGGAGGTGGATGTGGGGGGGACATACTTTCTTCATATTAATGTCTATGGATGTAGATGAGGACAGTGAAGCCCCCGGAGGAGGATGTGGGGGGCACATACTTTCTTCATATTAATGTCTATGGATGTAGATGAGGACAGAGAAGCCCCCGAAGGTGGATGTGGGGGGCACATACTTTCTCCATATTAATGTCTATGGATGTAGATGAGGACAGAGAAGCCCCAGGAGGTGGATGTGGGGGGCACATACTTTCTCCATATTAATGTCTATGGATGTAGATGAGGACAGAGAAGCCCCCGAAGGTGGATGTGGGGGGCACATACTTTCTCCATATTAATGTCTATGGATGTAGATGAGGACAGTGAAGCCCCCGGAGGTGGATGTGGGGGGCACATACTTTCTCCATATTAATGTCTATGGATGTAGATGAGGACAGAGACGCCCCAGGAGGTGGATGTGGGGGGCACATACTTTCTTCATATTAATGTCTATGGATGTAGATGAGGACAGTGAAGCCCCCGGAGGTGGATGTGGGGGGGACATACTTTCTTCATATTAATGTCTATGGATGTAGATGAGGACAGTGAAGCCCCCGGAGGAGGATGTGGGGGGCACATACTTTCTTCATATTAATGTCTATGGATGTAGATGAGGACAGAGAAGCCCCCGAAGGTGGATGTGGGGGGCACATACTTTCTTCATATTAATGTCTATGGATGTAGATGAGGACAGAGAAGCCCCAGGAGGTGGATGTGGGGGGCACATACTTTCTCCATATTAATGTCTATGGATGTAGATGAGGACAGTGAAGCCCCCGGAGGTGGATGTGGGGGGCACATACTTTCTCCATATTAATGTCTATGGATGTAGATGAGGACAGAGACGCCCCAGGAGGTGGATGTGGGGGGCACATACTTTCTTCATATTAATGTCTATGGATGTAGATGAGGACAGTGAAGCCCCCGGAGGTGGATGTGGGGGGGACATACTTTCTTCATATTAATGTCTATGGATGTAGATGAGGACAGAGAAGCCCCCGGAGGAGGATGTGGGGGGCACATACTTTCTCCATATTAATGTCTATGATGTAGATGAGGACAGTGAAGCCCCCGGAGGTGGATGTGGGGGGCACATACTTTCTCCATATTAATGTCTATGGATGTAGATGAGGACAGTGAAGCCCCCCGAGGTGGATGTGGGGGGCACATACTTTCTCCATATTAATGTCTATGATGTAGATGAGGACAGTGAAGCCCCCGGAGGTGGATGTGGGGGGCACATACTTTCTCCATATTAATGTCTATGGATGTAGATGAGGACAGTGAAGCCCCCCCGAGGTGGATGTGGGGGGCACATACTTTCTCCATATTAATGTCTATGGATGTAGATGAGGACAGTGAAGCCCCCGGAGGTGGATGTGGGGGGCACATACTTTCTTCATATTAATGTCTATGGATGTAGATGAGGACAGAGAAGCCCCCGGAGGTGGATGTGGGGGGCACATACTTTCTTCATATTAATGTCTATGGATGTTGATGAGGACATTGAAGCCCCCGGAGGAGGATGTGGGGGGCACATACTTTCCTCCATATTAATGTCTATGGATGTAGATGAGGACAGAGAAGCCCCCGGAGGAGGATGTGGGGGGCACATACTTTCTCCATATTAATGTCTATGGATGTAGATGAGGACAGTGAAGCCCCCGGAGGAGGATGTGGGGGGCACATACTTTCCTCCATATTAATGTCTATGGATGTAGATGAGGACAGAGAAGCCCCCGGAGGAGGATGTGGGGGGCACATACTTTCTCCATATTAATGTCTATGGATGTAGATGAGGACAGAGAAGCCCCCAGAGGTGGATGTGGGGGGCACATACTTTCTCCATATTAATGTCTATGGATGTAGATGAGGACAGAGAAGCCCCCGGAGGAGGATGTGGGGGGCACATACTTTCTTCATATTAATGTCTATGGATGTAGATGAGGACAGAGAAGCCCCCGAAGGTGGATGTGGGGGGCACATACTTTCTCCATATTAATGTCTATGGATGTAGATGAGGACAGTGAAGCCCCCGAAGGTGGATGTGGGGGGCACATACTTTCTCCATATTAATGTCTATGGATGCAGATGAGGACAGTGAAGCCCCCGGAGGTGGATGTGGGGGGCACATACTTTCTCCATATTAATGTCTATGGATGTAGATGAGGACAGTGAAGCCCCCGGAGGTGGATGTGGGGGGCACATACTTTCTCCATATTAATGTCTATGGATGTAGATGAGGACAGAGAAGCCCCCGGAGGTGGATGTGGGGGGCACATACTTTCTCCATATTAATGTCTATGGATGTAGATGAGGACAGTGAAGCCCCCGGAGGAGGATGTGGGGGGCACATACTTTCTCCATATTAATGTCTATGGATGTAGATGAGGACAGAGAAGCCCCCGGAGGAGGATGTGGGGGGCACATACTTTCTCCATATTAATGTCTATGGATGTAGATGAGGACAGTGAAGCCCCCGGAGGAGGATGTGGGGGGCACATACTTTCTCCATATTAATGTCTATGGATGTAGATGAGGACAGAGAAGCCCCCGGAGGAGGATGTGGGGGGCACATACTTTCTCCATATTAATGTCTATGGATGTAGATGAGGACAGTGAAGCCCCCGGAGGAGGATGTGGGGGGCACATACTTTCTTCATATTAATGTCTATGGATGTAGATGAGGACAGAGAAGCCCCCGGAGGAGGATGTGGGGGGCACATACTTTCTTCATATTAATGTCTATGGATGTAGATGAGGACAGAGAAGCCCCCGGAGGTGGATGTGGGGGACACATACTTTCTCCATATTAATGTCTATGGATGTAGATGAGGACAGTGAAGCCCCCGGAGGAGGATGTGGGGGGCACATACTTTCTCCATATTAATGTCTATGGATGTAGATGAGGACAGAGAAGCCCCAGGAGGTGGATGTGGGGGACACATACTTTCTCCATATTAATGTCTATGGATGTAGATGAGGACAGTGAAGCCCCCGGAGGAGGATGTGGGGGGCACATACTTTCTTCATATTAATGTCTATGGATGTAGATGAGGACAGAGAAGCCCCAGGAGGAGGATGTGGGGGGCACATACTTTCTTCATATTAATGTCTATGGATGTAGATGAGGACAGAGAAGCCCCAGGAGGTGGATGTGGGGGGCACATACTTTCTCCATATTAATGTCTATGGATGTAGATGAGGACAGAGAAGCCCCAGGAGGTGGATGTGGGGGACACATACTTTCTCCATATTAATGTCTATGGATGTAGATGAGGACAGAGAAGCCCCAGGAGGTGGATGTGGGGGACACATACTTTCTCCATATTAATGTCTATGGATGTAGATGAGGACAGTGAAGCCCCCGGAGGTGGATGTGGGGGGCACATACTTTCTTCATATTATTGTCTATGGATGTAGATGAGGACAGAGAAGCCCCCGGAGGAGGATGTGGGGGGCACATACTTTCTTCATATTAATGTCTATGGATGTAGATGAGGACAGAGAAGCCCCCGAAGGTGGATGTGGGGGGCACATACTTTCTCCATATTAATGTCTATGGATGTAGATGAGGACAGAGAAGCCCCAGGAGGTGGATATGGGGGGCACATACTTTCTCCATATTAATGTCTATGGATGTAGATGAGGACAGTGAAGCCCCGGAGGTGGATGTGGGGGGCACATACTTTCTCCATATTAATGTCTATGGATGTAGATGAGGACAGAGAAGCCCCCGGAGGAGGATGTGGGGGGCACATACTTTCTCCATATTAATGTCTATGGATGTAGATGAGAACAGAGAAGCCCCCGGAGGTGGATGTGGGGGGCACATACTTTCTCCATATTAATGTCTATGGATGTAGATGAGGACAGAGAAGCCCCCGGAGGAGGATGTGGGGGGCACATACTTTCTTCATATTAATGTCTATGGATGTAGATGAGGACAGAGAAGCCCCCGAAGGTGGATGTGGGGGGCACATACTTTCTCCATATTAATGTCTATGGATGTAGATGAGGACAGTGAAGCCCCAGGAGGAGGATGTGGGGGGCACATACTTTCTTCATATTAATGTCTATGGATGTAGATGAGGACAGTGAAGCCGCAGGAGGTGGATGTGGGGGGCACATACTTTCTCCATATTAATGTCTATGGATGTAGATGAGGACAGAGAAGCCCCAGGAGGTGGATGTGGGGGGCACATACTTTCTCCATATTAATGTCTATGGATGTAGATGAGGACAGAGAAGCCCCAGGAGGTGGATGTGGGGGGCACATACTTTCTCCATATTAATGTCTATGGATGTAGATGAGGACAGAGAAGCCCCAGGAGGTGGATGTGGGGGACACATACTTTCTCCATATTAATGTCTATGGATGTAGATGAGGACAGAGAAGCCCCAGGAGGTGGATGTGGGGGACACATACTTTCTCCATATTAATGTCTATGGATGTAGATGAGGACAGAGAAGCCCCAGGAGGTGGATGTGGGGGACACATACTTTCTCCATATTAATGTCTATGGATGTAGATGAGGACAGAGAAGCCCCAGGAGGTGGATGTGGGGGGCACATACTTTCTCCATATTAATGTCTATGGATGTAGATGAGGACAGTGAAGCCCCAGGAGGAGGATGTGGGGGGCACATACTTTCTCCATATTAATGTCTATAGATGTAGATGAGGACAGAGAAGCCCCAGGAGGTGGATGTGGGGGGCACATACTTTCTCCATATTAATGTCTATGGATGTAGATGAGGACAGAGAAGCCCCAGGAGGTGGATGTGGGGGACACATACTTTCTCCATATTAATGTCTATGGATGTAGATGAGGACAGAGAAGCCCCAGGAGGTGGATGTGGGGGACACATACTTTCTCCATATTAATGTCTATGGATGTAGATGAGGACAGTGAAGCCCCCGGAGGTGGATGTGGGGGGCACATACTTTCTTCATATTATTGTCTATGGATGTAGATGAGGACAGAGAAGCCCCCGGAGGAGGATGTGGGGGGCACATACTTTCTTCATATTAATGTCTATGGATGTAGATGAGGACAGAGAAGCCCCCGAAGGTGGATGTGGGGGGCACATACTTTCTCCATATTAATGTCTATGGATGTAGATGAGGACAGAGAAGCCCCAGGAGGTGGATATGGGGGGCACATACTTTCTCCATATTAATGTCTATGGATGTAGATGAGGACAGTGAAGCCCCGGAGGTGGATGTGGGGGGCACATACTTTCTCCATATTAATGTCTATGGATGTAGATGAGGACAGAGAAGCCCCCGGAGGAGGATGTGGGGGGCACATACTTTCTCCATATTAATGTCTATGGATGTAGATGAGAACAGAGAAGCCCCCGGAGGTGGATGTGGGGGGCACATACTTTCTCCATATTAATGTCTATGGATGTAGATGAGGACAGAGAAGCCCCCGGAGGAGGATGTGGGGGGCACATACTTTCTTCATATTAATGTCTATGGATGTAGATGAGGACAGAGAAGCCCCCGGAGGAGGATGTGGGGGGCACATACTTTCTTCATATTAATGTCTATGGATGTAGATGAGGACAGAGAAGCCCCCGGAGGTGGATGTGGGGGGCACATACTTTCTTCATATTAATGTCTATGGATGTAGATGAGGACAGTGAAGCCCCCGGAGGAGGATGTGGGGGGCACATACTTTCTTCATATTAATGTCTATGGATGTAGATGAGGACAGAGAAGCCCCCGGAGGTGGATGTGGGGGGCACATACTTTCTCCATATTAATGTCTATGGATGTAGATGAGGACAGTGAAGCCCCCGGAGGTGGATGTGGGGGGCACATACTTTCTCCATATTAATGTCTATGGATGTAGATGAGGACAGAGAAGCCCCCGGAGGTGGATGTGGGGGGCACATACTTTCTCCATATTAATGTCTATGGATGTAGATGAGGACAGAGAAGCCCCCGGAGGTGGATGTGGGGGGCACATACTTTCTTCATATTAATGTCTATGGATGTAGATGAGGACAGAGAAGCCCCCGGAGGTGGATGTGGGGGGCACATACTTTCTTCATATTAATGTCTATGGATGTAGATGAGGACAGAGAAGCCCCCGGAGGTGGATGTGGGGGGCCCATACTTTCTTCATATTAATGTCTATGGATGTAGATGAGGACAGAGAAGCCCCAGGAGGTGGATGTGGGGGGCACATACTTTCTTCATATTAATGTCTATGGATGTAGATGAGGACAGAGAAGCCCCCGGAGGTGGATGTGGGGGGCACATACTTTCTCCATATTAATGTCTATGGATGTAGATGAGGACAGTGAAGCCCCCGGAGGTGGATGTGGGGGGCACATACTTTCTCCATATTAATGTCTATGGATGTAGATGAGGACAGAGAAGCCCCCGGAGGTGGATGTGGGGGGCACATACTTTCTCCATATTAATGTCTATGGATGTAGATGAGGACAGTGAAGCCCCCGGAGGTGGATGTGGGGGGCACATACTTTCTTCATATTAATGTCTATGGATGTAGATGAGGACAGTGAAGCCCCCGGAGGTGGATGTGGGGGGCACATACTTTCTTCATATTAATGTCTATGGATGTAGATGAGGACAGTGAAGCCCCGGAGGTGGATGTGGGGGGCACATACTTTCTTCATATTAATGTCTATGGATGTAGATGAGGACAGTGAAGCCCCCGGAGGTGGATGTGGGGGGCACATACTTTCTCCATATTAATGTCTATGGATGTAGATGAGGACAGAGAAGCCCCCGGAGGTGGATGTGGGGGGCACATACTTTCTCCATATTAATGTCTATGGATGTAGATGAGGACAGTGAAGCCCCCGGAGGTGGATGTGGGGGGCACATACTTTCTTCATATTAATGTCTATGGATGTAGATGAGGACAGAGAAGCCCCGGAGGTGGATGTGGGGGGCACATACTTTCTCCATATTAATGTCTATGGATGTAGATGAGGACAGTGAAGCCCCCGGAGGTGGATGTGGGGGGCACATACTTTCTTCATATTAATGTCTATGGATGTAGATGAGGACAGTGAAGCCCCAGAGGTGGATGTGGGGGGCACATACTTTCTTCATATTAATGTCTATGGATGTAGATGAGGACAGTGAAGCCCCCGGAGGTGGATGTGGGGGGCACATACTTTCTCCATATTAATGTCTATGGATGTAGATGAGGACAGTGAAGCCCCCGGAGTTGGATGTGGGGGGCACATACTTTCTTCATATTAATGTCTATGGATGTAGATGAGGACAGTGAAGCCCCAGAGGTGGATGTGGGGGGCACATACTTTCTTCATATTAATGTCTATGGATGTAGATGAGGACAGTGAAGCCCCCGGAGGTGGATGTGGGGGGCACATACTTTCTCCATATTAATGTCTATGGATGTAGATGAGGACAGAGAAGCCCCCGGAGTTGGATGTGGGGGGCACATACTTTCTTCATATTAATGTCTATAGATGTAGATGAGGACAGTGAAGCCCCCCGGAGGTGGATGTGGGGGGCACATACTTTCTCCATATTAATGTCTATGGATGTAGATGAGGACAGTGAAGCCCCCGGAGGTGGATGTGGGGGGCACATACTTTCTCCATATTAATGTCTATGGATGTAGATGAGGACAGTGAAGCCCCAGGAGGTGGATGTGGGGGGCACATACTTTCTCCATATTAATGTCTATGGATGTAGATGAGGACAGAGAAGCCCCCGGAGGTGGATGTGGGGGGCACATACTTTCTCCATATTAATGTCTATGGATGTAGATGAGGACAGTGAAGCCCCCGGAGGTGGATGTGGGGGGCACATACTTTCTCCATATTAATGTCTATGGATGTAGATGAGGACAGTGAAGCCCCCAGAGGTGGATGTGGGGGGCACATACTTTCTCCATATTAATGTCTATGGATGTAGATGAGGACAGTGAAGCCCCCGGAGGTGGATGTGGGGGACACATACTTTCTCCATATTAATGTCTATGGATGTAGATGAGGACAGAGAAGCCCCCGGAGGTGGATGTGGGGGGGCACATACTTTCTCCATATTAATGTCTATGGATGTAGATGAGGACAGTGAAGCCCCCAGAGGTGGATGTGGGGGGCACATACTTTCTTCATATTATTGTCTATGGATGTAGATGAGGACAGAGAAGCCCCCGGAGGTGGATGTGGGGGGCACATACTTTCTCCATATTAATGTCTATGGATGTAGATGAGGACAGTGAAGCCCCCGGAGGAGGATGTGGGGGGCACATACTTTCTTCATATTATTGTCTATGGATGTAGATGAGGACAGAGAAGCCCCCGAAGGTGGATGTGGGGGGCACATACTTTCTCCATATTAATGTCTATGGATGTAGATGAGGACAGAGAAGCCCCCGGAGGAGGATGTGGGGGGCACATACTTTCTCCATATTAATGTCTATGGATGTAGATGAGGACAGTGAAGACCAGGAGGTGGATGTGGGGGGCACATACTTTCTCCATATTAATGTCTATGGATGTAGATGAGGACAGTGAAGCCCCCGGAGGAGGATGTGGGGGGCACATACTTTCTTCATATTAATGTCTATGGATGTAGATGAGGACAGAGAAGCCCCCGAAGGTGGATGTGGGGGGCACATACTTTCTCCATATTAATGTCTATGGATGTAGATGAGGACAGTGAAGCCCCCGGAGGTGGATGTGGGGGGCACATACTTTCTCCATATTAATGTCTATGGATGTAGATGAGGACAGTGAAGCCCCCCGAGGTGGATGTGGGGGGCACATACTTTCTCCATATTAATGTCTATGATGTAGATGAGGACAGTGAAGCCCCCGGAGGTGGATGTGGGGGGCACATACTTTCTCCATATTAATGTCTATGGATGTAGATGAGGACAGTGAAGCCCCCGGAGGTGGATGTGGGGGGGACATACTTTCTTCATATTAATGTCTATGGATGTAGATGAGGACAGAGAAGCCCCCGGAGGTGGATGTGGGGGGCACATACTTTCTTCATATTAATGTCTATGGATGTAGATGAGGACAGTGAAGCCCCCGGAGGAGGATGTGGGGGGCACATACTTTCTTCATATTAATGTCTATGGATGTAGATGAGGACAGTGAAGCCCCCGGAGGAGGATGTGGGGGGCACATACTTTCTTCATATTAATGTCTATGGATGTAGATGAGGACAGAGAAGCCCCCGGAGGTGGATGTGGGGGGCACATACTTTCTCCATATTAATGTCTATGGATGTAGATGAGGACAGTGAAGCCCCCGGAGGAGGATGTGGGGGGCACATACTTTCTTCATATTAATGTCTATGGATGTAGATGAGGACAGAGAAGCCCCCGAAGGTGGATGTGGGGGGCACATACTTTCTCCATATTAATGTCTATGGATGTAGATGAGGACAGTGAAGCCTCCGGAGGTGGATGTGGGGGGCACATACTTTCTCCATATTAATGTCTATGGATGTAGATGAGGACAGTGAAGCCCCCCGAGGTGGATATGGGGGGCACATACTTTCTCCATATTAATGTCTATGATGTAGATGAGGACAGTGAAGCCCCCGGAGGTGGATGTGGGGGGCACATACTTTCTCCATATTAATGTCTATGGATGTAGATGAGGACAGTGAAGCCCCCGGAGGTGGATGTGGGGGGCACATACTTTCTTCATATTAATGTCTATGGATGTAGATGAGGACAGAGAAGCCCCCGGAGGTGGATGTGGGGGGCACATACTTTCTTCATATTAATGTCTATGGATGTTGATGAGGACATTGAAGCCCCCGGAGGAGGATGTGGGGGGCACATACTTTCTCCATATTAATGTCTATGGATGTAGATGAGGACAGTGAAGCCCCCGGAGGAGGATGTGGGGGGCACATACTTTCTCCATATTAATGTCTATGGATGTAGATGAGGACAGAGAAGCCCCCGGAGGAGGATGTGGGGGGCACATACTTTCTCCATATTAATGTCTATGGATGTAGATGAGGACAGTGAAGCCCCCGGAGGAGGATGTGGGGGGCACATACTTTCTCCATATTAATGTCTATGGATGTAGATGAGGACAGAGAAGCCCCCGGAGGAGGATGTGGGGGGCACATACTTTCTCCATATTAATGTCTATGGATGTAGATGAGGACAGTGAAGCCCCCGGAGGTGGATGTGGGGGGCACATACTTTCTTCATATTAATGTCTATGGATGTAGATGAGGACAGAGAAGCCCCCGAAGGTGGATGTGGGGGGCACATACTTTCTCCATATTAATGTCTATGGATGTAGATGAGGACAGTGAAGCCCCCGGAGGTGGATGTGGGGGGCACATACTTTCTCCATATTAATGTCTATGGATGTAGATGAGGACAGAGAAGCCCCCGGAGGAGGATGTGGGGGGCACATACTTTCTCCATATTAATGTCTATGGATGTAGATGAGGACAGTGAAGCCCCCGGAGGAGGATGTGGGGGGCACATACTTTCTCCATATTAATGTCTATGGATGTAGATGAGGACAGTGAAGCCCCCGGAGGTGGATGTGGGGGGCACATACTTTCCTCCATATTAATGTCTATGGATGTAGATGAGGACAGAGAAGCCCCCGGAGGAGGATGTGGGGGGCACATACTTTCTCCATATTAATGTCTATGGATGTAGATGAGGACAGTGAAGCCCCCGGAGGAGGATGTGGGGGGCACATACTTTCTCCATATTAATGTCTATGGATGTAGATGAGGACAGAGAAGCCCCCGGAGGTGGATGTGGGGGACACATACTTTCTCCATATTAATGTCTATGGATGTAGATCAGGACAGTGAAGCCCCCGGAGGAGGATGTGGGGGGCACATACTTTCTCCATATTAATGTCTATGGATGTAGATGAGGACAGAGAAGCCCCAGTAGGTGGATGTGGGGGGCACATACTTTCTCCATATTAATGTCTATGGATGTAGATGAGGACAGTGAAGCCCCCGGAGGTGGATGTGGGGGGCACATACTGTCTCCATATTAATGTCTATGGATGTAGATGAGGACAGAGAAGCCCCAGGAGGTGGATGTGGGGGGCACATACTTTCTCCATATTAATGTCTATGGATGTAGATGAGGACAGTGAAGCCCCCGGAGGTGGATGTGGGGGGCACATACTGTCTCCATATTAATGTCTATGGATGTAGATGAGGACAGAGAAGCCCCCGAAGGTGGATGTGGGGGGCACATACTTTCTCCATATTAATGTCTATGGATGTAGATGAGGACAGTGAAGCCCCAGGAGGTGGATGTGGGGGGCACATACTGTCTCCATATTAATGTCTATGAATGTAGATGAGGACAGAGAAGCCCCAGGAGGTGGATGTGGGGGACACATAATTTCTCCATATTAATGTCTATGGATGTAGATGAGGACAGTGAAGCCCCCGGAGGTGGATGTGGGGGGCACATACTTTCTTCATATTAATGTCTATGGATGTAGATGAGGACAGAGAAGCCCCCGAAGGTGGATGTGGTGGGCACATACTTTCTCCATATTAATGTCTATGGATGTAGATGAGGACAGAGAAGCCCCAGGAGGTGGATATGGGGGGCACATACTTTCTCCATATTAATGTCTATGGATGTAGATGAGGACAGAGAAGCCCCCGGAGGAGGATGTGGGGGGCACATACTTTCTCCATATTAATGTCTATGGATGTAGATGAGAACAGAGAAGCCCCCGGAGGTGGATGTGGGGGGCACATACTTTCTCCATATTAATGTCTATGGATGTAGATGAGGACAGTGAAGCCCCCGGAGGAGGATGTGGGGGGCACATACTTTCTTCATATTAATGTCTATGGATGTAGATGAGGACAGAGAAGCCCCCGAAGGTGGATGTGGGGGGCACATACTTTCTCCATATTAATGTCTATGGATGTAGATGAGGACAGAGAAGCCCCCGGAGGTGGATGTGGGGGGCACATACTTTCTCCATATTAATGTCTATGGATGTAGATGAGGACAGTGAAGCCCCCGGAGGAGGATGTGGGGGGCACATACTTTCTTCATATTAATGTCTATGGATGTAGATGAGGACAGAGAAGCCCCCGAAGGTGGATGTGGGGGGCACATACTTTCTCCATATTAATGTCTATGGATGTAGATGAGGACAGTGAAGCCCCCGGAGGTGGATGTGGGGGGCACATACTTTCTCCATATTAATGTCTATGGATGTAGATGAGGACAGAGACGCCCCAGGAGGTGGATGTGGGGGGCACATACTTTCTTCATATTAATGTCTATGGATGTAGATGAGGACAGAGAAGCCCCTGAAGGTGGATGTGGGGGGCACATACTTTCTTCATATTAATGTCTATGGATGTAGATGAGGACAGAGAAGCCCCCGGAGGTGGATGTGGGGGGCACATACTGTCTCCATATTAATGTCTATGGATGTAGATGAGGACAGAGAAGCCCCAGGAGGTGGATGTGGGGGGCACATACTTTCTCCATATTAATGTCTATGGATGTAGATGAGGACAGAGAAGCCCCCGGTGGTGGATGTGGGGGGCACATACTTTCTCCATATTAATGTCTATGGATGTAGATGAGGACAGAGAAGCCCCAGGAGGTGGATGTGGGGGGCACATACTTTCCTCCATATTACTGTCTATGGATGTAGATGAGGACAGAGAAGCCCCAGGAGGTGGATGTGGGGGGCACATACTTTCTCCATATTACTGTCTATGGATGTAGATGAGGACAGTGAAGCCCCCGGAGGTGTATGTGGGGGGCATATACTTTCTTCATATTAATGTCTATGGATGTAGATGAGGACAGAGAAGCCCCAGGAGGTGGATGTGGGGGGCACATACTTTCTCCATATTAATGTCTATGGATGTAGATGAGGACAGAGAAGCCCCAGGAGGTGGATGTGGGGGGCACATACTTTCTCCATATTAATGTCTATGGATGTAGATGAGGACAGAGAAGCCCCAGGAGGTGGATGTGGGGGGCACATACTTTCTCCATATTAATGTCTATGGATGTAGATGAGGACAGAGAAGCCCCCGGAGGTGGATGTGGGGGGCACATACTTTCTTCATATTAATGTCTATTGATGTAGATGAGGACAGAGAAGCCCCCGGAGGTGGATGTGGGGGGCACATACTTTCTTCATATTAATGTCTATGGATGTAGATGAGGACAGTGAAGCCCCAGGAGGAGGATGTGGGGGGCACATACTTTCTCCATATTAATGTCTATGGATGTAGATGAGGACAGTGAAGCCCCCGGAGGAGGATGTGGGGGCACATACTTTCTCCATATTAATGTCTATGGATGTAGATGAGGACAGAGAAGCCCCAGGAGGTGGATGTGGGGGGCACATACTTTCTCCATATTAATGTCTATGGATGTAGATGAGGACAGAGAAGCCCCAGGAGGTGGATGTGGGGGGCACATACTTTCTCCATATTAATGTCTATGGATGTAGATGAGGACAGAGAAGCCCCCGGAGGTGGATGTGGGGGGCACATACTTTCTTCATATTAATGTCTATTGATGTAGATGAGGACAGAGAAGCCCCCGGAGGTGGATGTGGGGGGCACATACTTTCTTCATATTAATGTCTATGGATGTAGATGAGGACAGTGAAGCCCCAGGAGGAGGATGTGGGGGGCACATACTTTCTCCATATTAATGTCTATGGATGTAGATGAGGACAGTGAAGCCCCCGGAGGAGGATGTGGGGGGCACATACTTTCCTCCATATTAATGTCTATGGATGAAGATGAGGACAGAGAAGCCCCCGGAGGTGGATGTGGGGGGCACATACTTTCTCCATATTAATGTCTATGGATGTAGATGAGGACAGAGAAGCCCCCGGAGGTGGATGTGGGGGGCACATACTTTCTTCATATTAATGTCTATGGATGTAGATGAGGACAGTGAAGCTCCCGGAGGAGGATGTGGGGGGCACATACTTTCCTCCATATTAATGTCTATGGATGTAGATGAGGACAGAGAAGCCCCAGGAGGTGGATGTGGGGGGCACATACTTTCTCCATATTAATGTCTATGGATGTAGATGAGGACAGTGAAGCCCCCGGTGGTGGATGTGGGGGGCACATACTTTCTCCATATTAATGTCTATGGATGTAGATGAGGAAAGTGAAGCCCCCGGTGGTGGATGTGGGGGGCACATACTTTCTCCATATTAATGTCTATGGATGTAGATGAGGACAGAGAAGCCCCCGAAGGTGGATGTGGGGGGCACATACTTTCTCCATATTAATGTCTATGGATGTAGATGAGGACAGAGAAGCCCCCGAAGGTGGATGTGGGGGGCACATACTTTCTCCATATTAATGTCTATGGATGTAGATGAGGACAGAGAAGCCCCCGGTGGTGGATGTGGGGGGCACATACTTTCTTCATATTAATGTCTATGGATGTAGATGAGGACAGTGAAGCCCCCGGTGGTGGATGTGGGGGGCACATACTTTCTTCATATTAATGTCTATGGATATGGATGTAGATGAGGACAGAGAAGCCCCCGGAGGTGGATGTGGGGGGCACATACTTTCTTCATATTAATGTCTATGGATGTAGATGAGGACAGAGAAGCCCCCGGTGGTGGATGTGGGGGGCACATACTTTCTTCATATTAATGTCTATGGATGTAGATGAGGACAGTGAAGCCCCCGGAGGTGGATGTGGGGGGCACATACTTTCTTCATATTAATGTCTATGGATATGGATGTAGATGAGGACAGAGAAGCCCCCGGAGGTGGATGTGGGGGGCACATACTTTCTTCATATTAATGTCTATGGATGTAGATGAGGACAGTGAAGCCCCCGGAGGAGGATGTGGGGGGCACATACTTTCCTCCATATTAATGTCTATGGATGTAGATGAGGACAGTGAAGCCCCCGGAGGTGGATGTGGGGGGCACATACTTTCCTCCATATTAATGACTATGGATGTAGATGAAGACAGTGAAGCCCCCGGAGGTGGATGTGGGGGGCACATACTTTCTCCATATTAATGTCTATGGATGTAGATGAGGACAGTGAAGCCCCCGGAGGTGGATGTGGGGGGCACATACTTTCTCCATATTAATGTCTATGGATGTAGATGAGGACAATGAAGCCCCCGGAGGTGGATGTGGGGGGCACATACTTTCTTCATATTAATGTCTATGGATGTAGATGAGGACAGTGAAGCCCCCGGAGGTGGATGTGGGGGGCACATACTTTTTCCATATTAATGTCTATGGATGTAGATGAAGACAGTGAAGCCCCCGGAGGTGGATGTGGGGGGCACATACTTTCATCATATTAATGTCTATGGATGTAGATGAGGACAGTGAAGCCCCCGGAGGTGGATGTGGGGGGCACATACTT
Organism: Dendrobates tinctorius; assembly: GCF_039654945.1. Classification (NCBI taxonomy): domain Eukaryota; kingdom Metazoa; phylum Chordata; class Amphibia; order Anura; family Dendrobatidae; genus Dendrobates; species Dendrobates tinctorius. The sequence goes on along the minus strand of NW_027362194.1, from coordinate 100,184 downwards.
TCTCCATATTAATGTCTATGGATGTAGATGAGGACAATGAAGCCCCCGGAGGTGGATGTGGGGGGCACATACTTTCTTCATATTAATGTCTATGGATGTAGATGAGGACAGTGAAGCCCCCGGAGGTGGATGTGGGGGGCACATACTTTTTCCATATTAATGTCTATGGATGTAGATGAGGACAGAGAAGCCCCCGAAGGTGGATGTGGGGGGCACATACTTTTTCCTTATTAATGTCTATGGATGTAGATGAGGACAGTGAAGCCCCCGGAGGTGGATGTGGGGGGCACATACTTTCTTCATATATATGTCTATGGATGTAGATGAGGACAGAGAAGCCCCCGGAGGAGGATGTGGGGGGCACATACTTTCTTCATATTAATGTCTATGGATGTAGATGAGGACAGTGAAGCTCCCGGAGGTGGATGTGGGGGGCACATACTTTCTCCATATTAATGTCTATGGATGTAGATGAGGACAGTGAAGCTCCCGGAGGTGGATGTGGGGGACACATACTTTCTCCATATTAATGTCTATGGATGTAGATGAGGACAGTGAAGCTCCCGGAGGTGGATGTGGGGGGCACATACTTTCTCCATATTAATGTCTATGGATGTAGATGAGGACAGAGAAGCCCCAGGAGGTGGATGTGGGGGGCACATACTTTCTCCATATTAATGTCTATGGATGTAGATGAGGACAGAGAAGCCCCCGGAGGTGGATGTGGGGGGCACATACTTTCTCCATATTAATGTCTATGGATGTAGATGAGGACAGAGAAGCCCCAGGAGGTGGATGTGGGGGGCACATACTTTCCCCATATTAATGTCTATGGATGTAGATGAGGACAGAGAAGCCCCCGAAGGTGGATGTGGGGGGCACATACTTTCTTCATATATATGTCTATGGATGTAGATGAGGACAGAGAAGCCCCCGGAGGAGGATGTGGGGGGCACATACTTTCTTCATATTAATGTCTATGGATGTAGATGAGGACAGTGAAGCTCCCGGAGGTGGATGTGGGGGGCACATACTTTCTCCATATTAATGTCTATGGATGTAGATGAGGACAGTGAAGCTCCCGGAGGTGGATGTGGGGGACACATACTTTCTCCATATTAATGTCTATGGATGTAGATGAGGACAGAGAAGCCCCAGGAGGTGGATGTGGGGGGCACATACTTTCTCCATATTAATGTCTATGGATGTAGATGAGGACAGTGAAGTCCCCGGAGGTGGATGTGGGGGGCACATACTTTCTTCATATTAATGTCTATGGATGTAGATGAGGACAGTGAAGTCCCCGGAGGTGGATGTGGGGGGCACATACTTTCTCCATATTAATGTCTATGGATGTAGATGAGGACAGTGAAGCTCCCGGAGGTGGATGTGGGGGACACATACTTTCTCCATATTAATGTCTATGGATGTAGATGAGGACAGAGAAGCCCCAGGAGGTGGATGTGGGGGGCACATACTTTTTCCATATTAATGTCTATGGATGTAGATGAGGACAGTGAAGCCCCCGGAGGTGGATGTGGGGGGCACATACTTTCTTCATATATATGTCTATGGATGTAGATGAGGACAGAGAAGCCCCCGGAGGAGGATGTGGGGGGCACATACTTTCTTCATATTAATGTCTATGGATGTAGATGAGGACAGTGAAGCTCCCGGAGGTGGATGTGGGGGGCACATACTTTCTCCATATTAATGTCTATGGATGTAGATGAGGACAGTGAAGCTCCCGGAGGTGGATGTGGGGGACACATACTTTCTCCATATTAATGTCTATGGATGTAGATGAGGACAGAGAAGCCCCAGGAGGTGGATGTGGGGGGCACATACTTTCTCCATATTAATGTCTATGGATGTAGATGAGGACAGTGAAGTCCCCGGAGGTGTATGTGGGGGGCACATACTGTCTCCATATTAATGTCTATGGATGTAGATGAGGACAGTGAAGCCCCCGGAGGTGGATGTGGGGGGCACATACTTTCTCCATATTAATGTTTATGGATGTAGATGAGGACAGAGAAGCCCCAGGAGGTGGATGTGGGGGGCACATACTTTCTCCATATTAATGTCTATGGATATGGATGTAGATGAGGACAGAGAAGCCCCCGGAGGTGGATGTGGGGGGCACATACTTTCTTCATATTAATGTCTATGGATATGGATGTAGATAAGGACAGTGAAGCCCCCGGAGGTGGATGTGGGGGGGCACATACTTTCTTCATATTAATGTCTATGGATGTAGATGAGGACAGAGAAGCCCCAGGAGGTGGATGTGGGGGGCACATACTTTCTCCATATTAATGTCTATGGATGTAGATGAGGACAGAGAAGCCCCAGGAGGTGGATGTGGGGGGCACATACTTTCTCCATATTAATGTCTATAGATGTAGATGAGGACAGTGAAGCCCCAGGAGGTGGATGTGGGGGGGCACATACTTTCTTCATATTAATGTCTATGGATGTAGATGAGGACAGAGAAGCCCCAGGAGGTGGATGTGGGGGGCACATACTTTCTCCATATTACTGTCTATGGATGTAGATGAGGACAGTGAAGCCCCAGGAGGTGGATGTGGGGGGGCACATACTTTCTTCATATTAATGTCTATGGATGTAGATGAGGACAGAGAAGCCCCAGGAGGTGGATGTGGGGGGCACATACTTTCTCCATATTACTGTCTATGGATGTAGATGAGGACAGTGAAGCCTCCGGAGGTGGATGTGGGGGGGCACATACTTTCTTCATATTAATGTCTATGGATGTAGGTGAGGACAGTGAAGCCCCCGGAGGTGGATGTGGGGGGCACATACTTTCTCCATATTAATGTTTATGGATGTAGATGAGGACAGAGAAGCCCCCAGAGTTGGATGTGGGGGGGCACATACTTTCTCCATATTAATGTCTATGGATGTAGATGAGGACAGTGAAGCCCCAGGAGGTGGATGTGGGGGGCACATACTTTCTCCATATCAATGTTTATGGATGTAGATGAGGACAGAGAAGCCCCCGGAGGTGGATGTGGGGGGGCACATACTTTCTCCATATTAATGTCTATGGATGTAGATGAGGACAGTGAAGCCCCAGGAGGTGGATGTGGGGGGCACATACTTTCTCCATATTAATGTTTATGGATGTAGATGAGGACAGAGAAGCCCCCAGAGTTGGATGTGGGGGGGCACATACTTTCTCCATATTAATGTTTATGGATGTAGATGAGGACAGAGAAGCCCCCAGAGTTGGATGTGGGGGGGCACATACTTTCTCCATATTAATGTCTATGGATGTAGATGAGGACAGTGAAGCCCCAGGAGGTGGATGTGGGGGGCACATACTTTCTCCATATTAATGTTTATGGATGTAGATGAGGACAGAGAAGCCCCCAGAGTTGGATGTGGGGGGGCACATACTTTCTCCATATTAATGTCTATGGATGTAGATGAGGACAGTGAAGCCCCAGGAGGTGGATGTGGGGGGCACATACTTTCTCCATATCAATGTTTATGGATGTAGATGAGGACAGAGAAGCCCCCGGAGGTGGATGTGGGGGGGCACATACTTTCTCCATATTAATGTCTATGGATGTAGATGAGGACAGTGAAGCCCCAGGAGGTGGATGTGGGGGGCACATACTTTCTCCATATTAATGTTTATGGATGTAGATGAGGACAGAGAAGCCCCCAGAGTTGGATGTGGGGGGCACATACTTTCTCCATATTAATGTTTATGGATGTAGATGAGGACAGAGAAGCCCCCAGAGTTGGATGTGGGGGGGCACATACTTTCTCCATATTAATGTCTATGGATGTAGATGAGGACAGTGAAGCCCCAGGAGGTGGATGTGGGGGGCACATACTTTCTCCATATTAATGTTTATGGATGTAGATGAGGACAGAGAAGCCCCCAGAGTTGGATGTGGGGGGGCACATACTTTCTCCATATTAATGTCTATGGATGTAGATGAGGACAGTGAAGCCCCAGGAGGTGGATGTGGGGGGCACATACTTTCTCCATATTAATGTTTATGGATGTAGATGAGGACAGAGAAGCCCCCAGAGGTGGATGTGGGGGGCACATACTTTCTCCATATTAATGTCTATGGATGTAGATGAGGACAGTGAAGCCCCAGGAGGTGGATGTGGGGGGCACATACTTTCTTCATATTAATGTCTATGGATGTAGATGAGGACAGTGAATCCCCCGGAGGTGGATGTGGGGGGGCACATACTTTCTTCATATTAATGTCTATGGATGTAGATGAGGACAGTGAAGCCCCAGGAGGTGGATGTGGGGGGCACATACTTTCTCCATATTAATGTTTATGGATGTAGATGAGGACAGAGAAGCCCCCAGAGTTGGATGTGGGGGGGCACATACTTTCTCCATATTAATGTCTATGGATGTAGATGAGGACAGTGAAGCCCCAGGAGGTGGATGTGGGGGGCACATACTTTCTCCATATTAATGTTTATGGATGTAGATGAGGACAGAGAAGCCCCCAGAGGTGGATGTGGGGGGCACATACTTTCTCCATATTAATGTCTATGGATGTAGATGAGGACAGTGAAGCCCCAGGAGGTGGATGTGGGGGGCACATACTTTCTTCATATTAATGTCTATGGATGTAGATGAGGACAGTGAAGCCCCCGGAGGTGGATGTGGGGGGCACATACTTTCTTCATATTAATGTCTATGGATGTAGATGAGGACAGTGAAGCCCCAGGAGGTGGATGTGGGGGGCACATACTTTCTCCATATTAATGTCTATGGATGTAGATAAGGACAGTGAAGCCCCCGGAGGTGGATGTGGGGGGGCACATACTTTCTTCATATTAATGTCTATGGATGTAGATGAGGACAGAGAAGCCCCAGGAGGTGGATGTGGGGGGCACATACTTTCTCCATATTAATGTCTATGGATGTAGATGAGGACAGAGAAGCCCCAGGAGGTGGATGTGGGGGGCACATACTTTCTCCATATTAATGTCTATAGATGTAGATGAGGACAGTGAAGCCCCCGGAGGTGGATGTGGGGGGCACATACTTTCCCCATATTACTGTCTATGGATGTAGATGAGGACAGTGAAGCCCCCGGAGGTGGATGTGGGGGGCACATACTTTCTCCATATTAATGTTTATGGATGTAGATGAGGACAGAGAAGCCCCCAGAGTTGGATGTGGGGGGGCACATACTTTCTCCATATTAATGTCTATGGATGTAGATGAGGACAGTGAAGCCCCAGGAGGTGGATGTGGGGGGCACATACTTTCTCCATATTAATGTTTATGGATGTAGATGAGGACAGTGAAGCCCCCGGAGGTGGATGTGGGGGGCACATACTTTCTCCATATTAATGTTTATGGATGTAGATGAGGACAGAGAAGCCCCCAGAGTTGGATGTGGGGGGGCACATACTTTCTCCATATTAATGTCTATGGATGTAGATGAGGACAGTGAAGCCCCAGGAGGTGGATGTGGGGGACACATACTTTCTCCATATTACTGTCTATGGATGTAGATGAGGACAGTGAAGCCCCCGGAGGTGGATGTGGGGGGCACATACTTTCTCCATATTAATGTTTATGGATGTAGATGAGGACAGAGAAGCCCCCAGAGTTGGATGTGGGGGGCACATACTTTCTCCATATTAATGTCTATGGATGTAGATGAGGACAGTGAAGCCCCAGGAGGTGGATGTGGGGGGCACATACTTTCTCCATATTAATGTTTATGGATGTAGATGAGGACAGAGAAGCCCCCGGAGGTGGATGTGGGGGGCACATACTTTCTCCATATTAATGTCTATGGATGTAGATGAGGACAGAGAAGCCCCCGGAGGTGGATGTGGGGGGCACATACTTTCTCCATATTAATGTCTATGGATGTAGATGAGGACAGAGAAGCCCCCAGGAGGTGGATGTGGGGGGCACATACTTTCTCCATATTAATGTCTATGGATGTAGATGAGGACAGAGAAGCCCCCAAAGTTGGATGTGGGGGGGCACATACTTTCTCCATATTAATGTCTATGGATGTAGATGAGGACAGAGAAGCCCCAGGAGGTGGATGTGGGGGGCACATACTTTCTCCATATTAATGTCTATGGATGTAGATGAGGACAGTGAAGCCCCCGGAGGTGGATGTGGGGGGCACATACTTTCTCCATATTAATGTCTATGGATGTAGATGAGGACAGAGAAGCCCCCGGAGGTGGATGTGGGGGGCACATACTTTCTCCATATTAATGTCTATGGATGTAGATGAGGACAGAGAAGCCCCCGGAGGTGGATGTGGGGGGGCACATACTTTCTCCATATTAATGTCTATGGATGTAGATGAGGACAGTGAAGCCCCCGGAGGTGGATGTGGGGGGCACATACTTTCTCCATATTAATGTCTATGGATGTAGATGAGGACAGAGAAGCCCCCGGAGGTGGATGTGGGGGGCACATACTTTCTCCATATTAATGTCTATGGATGTAGATGAGGACAGAGAAGCCCCCGGAGGTGGATGTGGGGGGCACATACTTTCTCCATATTAATGTCTATGGATGTAGATGAGGACAGTGAAGCCCCCGGAGGTGGATGTGGGGGGGCACATACTTTCTCCATATTAATGTCTATGGATGTAGATGAGGACAGAGAAGCCCCCGGAGGTGGATGTGGGGGGCACATACTTTCTCCATATTAATGTCTATGGATGTAGATGAGGACAGAGAAGCCCCCGGAGGTGGATGTGGGGGGCACATACTTTCTCCATATTAATGTCTATGGATGTAGATGAGGACAGAGAAGCCCCCAGGAGGTGGATGTGGGGGGCACATACTTTCTCCATATTAATGTCTATGGATGTAGATGAGGACAGAGAAGCCCCCAGGAGGTGGATGTGGGGGGCACATACTTTCTCCATATTAATGTTTATGGATGTAGATGAGGACAGAGAAGCCCCCAAAGTTGGATGTGGGGGGGCACATACTTTCTCCATATTAATGTCTATGGATGTAGATGAGGACAGAGAAGCCCCAGGAGGTGGATGTGGGGGGCACATACTTTCTCCATATTAATGTTTATCGATGTAGATGAGGACAGAGAAGCCCCCAGAGTTGGATGTGGGGGGGCACATACTTTCTCCATATTAATGTCTATGGATGTAGATGAGGACAGTGAAGCCCCAGGAGGTGGATGTGGGGGGCACATACTTTCTCCATATTAATGTTTATGGATGTAGATGAGGACAGAGAAGCCCCCAGAGTTGGATGTGGGGGGCACATACTTTCTCCATATTAATGTCTATGGATGTAGATGAGGACAGTGAAGCCCCAGGAGGTGGATGTGGGGGGCACATACTTTCTCCATATTAATGTCTATGGATGTAGATGAGGACAGAGAAGCCCCCAGAGTTGGATGTGGGGGGCACATACTTTCTCCATATTAATGTCTATGGATGTAGATGAGGACAGAGAAACCCCAGAGGTGGATGTGGGGGGCACATACTTTCTCCATATTAATGTCTATGGATGTAGATGAGGACAGAGAAGCCCCCGGAGGAGGATGTGGGGGGCACATACTTTCTCCATATTAATGTCTATGGATGTAGATGAGGACAGGGAAGCCCCCGGAGGTGGATGTGGGGGGCACATACTTTCTCCATATTAATGTCTATGGATGTAGATGAGGACAGGGAAGCCCCCGGAGGAGGATGTGGGGGGCACATACTTTCTCCATATTAATGTCTATGGATGTAGATGAGGACAGGGAAGCCCCCAGAGTTGGATGTGGGGGGCACATACTTTCTCCATATTAATGTCTATGGATGTAGATGAGGACAGAGAAGCCCCCGGAGGAGGATGTGGGGGGCACATACTTTCTCCATATTAATGTCTATGGATGTAGATGAGGACAGGGAAGCCCCCGGAGGTGGATGTGGGGGGCACATACTTTCTCCATATTAATGTCTATGGATGTAGATGAGGACAGGGAAGCCCCCGGAGGTGGATGTGGGGGGCACATACTTTCTCCATATTAATGTCTATAGATGTAGATGAGGACAGAGAAGCCCCCAGAGGAGGATGTGGGGGGCACATACTTTCTCCATATTAATGTCTATGGATGTAGATGAGGACAGAGAAGCCCCCGGAGGTGGATGTGGGGGGCACATACTTTCTCCATATTAATGTCTATGGATGTAGATGAGGACAGAGAAGCCCGAGGAGGTGGATGTGGGGGGCACATACTTTCTCCATATTAATGTCTATGGATGTAGATGAGGACAGAGAAGCCCCAGGAGGTGGATGTGGGGGGCACATACTTTCTCCATATTAATATGTAGATGAGGACAGAGAAGCCCCCGGAGGTGGATGTGGGGGGCACATACTTTCTCCATATTAATGTCTATGGATGTAGATGAGGACAGAGAAGCCCGAGGAGGTGGATGTGGGGGGCACATACTTTCTCCATATTAATGTCTATGGATGTAGATGAGGACAGAGAAGCCCCCGGAGGTGGATGTGGGGGGGCACATACTTTCTCCATATTAATGTCTATGGATGTAGATGAGGACAGTGAAGCCCCGGAGGTGGATGTGGGGGGCACATACTTTCTCCATATTAATGTCTATGGATGTAGATGAGGACAGTGAAGCCCCCGGAGGTGGATTTGGGGGGCACATACTTTCTCCATATTAATGTCTATGGATGTACATGAGGACAGAGAAGCCCCCGGTGGTGGATGTGGGGGGCACATACTTTCTCCATATTAATGTCTATGGATGTAGATGAGGACAGAGAAGCCCCAGGAGGTGGATGTGGGGGGCACATACTTTCTCCATATTAATGTCTATGGATTTAGATGAGGACAGAGAAGCCCCCGGAGGTGGATGTGGGGGGCACATACTTTCTCCATATTAATGTCTATGGCTGTAGATGAGGACAGAGAAGCCCCCGGAGGTGGATGTGGGGGGCACATACTTTCTCCATATTAATGTCTATGGATGTAGATGAGGACAGAGAAGCCCCCGGAGGTGGATGTGGGGGGGGGCACATACTTTCTCCATATTAATGTCTATGGCTGTAGATGAGGACAGAGAAGCCCCCGGAGGTGGATGTGGGGGGCACATACTTTCTCCATATTAATGTCTATGGATGTAGATGAGGACAGAGAAGCCCCCGGAGGTGGATGTGGGGGGCACATACTTTCTCCATATTAATGTCTAAGGATGTAGATGAGGACAGAGAAGCCCCCGGAGGTGGATGTGGGGGGCACATACTTTCTCCATATTAATGTCTATGGATGTAGATGAGGACAGAGAAGCCCCCGGAGGTGGATTTGGGGGGCACATACTTTCTCCATATTAATGTCTATGGATGTAGATGAGGACAGAGAAGCCCCAGGAGGTGGATGTGGGGGGCACATACTTTCTCCATATTAATGTCTATGGATGTAGATGAGGACAGAGAAGCCCCCGGAGGTGGATGTGGGGGGCACATACTTTCTCCATATTAATGTCTATGGATATGGATGTAGATGAGGACAGAGAAGCAACCGGAGGTGGATTTGGGGGGCACATACTTTCTCCATATTAATGTCTATGGATGTAGATGAGGACAGAGAAGCCCCCGGAGGTGGATGTGGGGGGCACATACTTTCTCCATATTAATGTCTATGGATGTAGATGAGGACAGAGAAGCCCCAGGAGGTGGATGTGGGGGGCACATACTTTCTCCATATTAATGTCTATGGATGTAGATGAGGACAGAGAAGCCCCCGGTGGTGGATGTGGGGGGCACATACTTTCTCCATATTAATGTCTATGGATATGGATGTAGATGAGGACAGAGAAGCCCCCGGAGGTGGATGTGGGGGGCACATACTTTCTCCATATTAATGTCTATGGATGTAGATGAGGACAGAGAAGCCCCAGGAGGTGGATGTGGGGGGCACATACTTTCTCCATATTAATGTCTATGGATGTAGATGAGGACAGAGAAGCCCCCGGAGGTGGATGTGGGGGGCACATACTTTCTCCATATTAATGTCTATGGATGTAGATGAGGACAGAGAAGCCCCCGGAGGTGGATGTGGGGGGCACATACTTTCTCCATATTAATGTCTATGGATGTAGATGAGGACAGAGAAGCCCCCGGAGGTGGATGTGGGGGGCACATACTTTCTCCATATTAATGTCTATGGATGTAGATGAGGACAGAGAAGCCCCCGGCGGTGGATGTGGGGGGCACATACTTTCCTCCATATTAATGTCTATGGATGTAGATGAGGACAGTGAAGCCCCCGGAGGTGGATGTGGGGGGCACATACTTTCCTCCATATTAATGTCTATGGATGTAGATGAGGACAGAGAAGCCCCCGGAGGTGGATGTGGGGGGCACATACTTTCCTCCATATTAATGTCTATGGATGTAGATGAGGACAGTGAAGCCCCCGGAGGTGGATGTGGGGGGCACATACTTTCCTCCATATTAATGTCTATGGATGTAGATGAGGACAGTGAAGCCCCCGGAGGTGGATGTGGGAGGCACATACTTTCTCCATATTAATGTCTATGGATGTAGATGAGGACAGTGAAGCCCCCGGAGGTGGATGTGGGGGGCACATACTTTCCTCCATATTAATGTCTATGGATGTAGATGAGGACAGAGAAGCCCCCGGAGGTGGATGTGGGGGGCACATACTTTCCTCCATATTAATGTCTATGGATGTAGATGAGGACAGTGAAGCCCCCGGAGGTGGATGTGGGGGGCACATACTTTCCTCCATATTAATGTCTATGGATGTAGATGAGGACAGAGAAGCCCCCGGAGGTGGATGTGGGGGGCACATACTTTCCTCCATATTAATGTCTATGGATGTAGATGAGGACAGTGAAGCCCCCGGAGGAGGATGTGGGGGGCACATACTTTCCTCCATATTAATGTCTATGGATGTAGATGAGGACAGAGAAGCCCCCGGAGGTGGATGTGGGGGGCACATACTTTCCTCCATATTAATGTCTATGGATGTAGATGAGGACAGTGAAGCCCCCGGAGGTGGATGTGGGGGGCACATACTTTCTCCATTTTAATGTCTATGGATGTAGATGAGGACAGAGAAGCCCCCGAAGGTGGATGTGGGGGGCACATACTTTCCTCCATATTAATGTCTATGGAAGTAGATGAGGACAGTGAAGCCCCCGGAGGAGGATGTGGGGGGCACATACTTTCCTCCATTTTAATGTCTATGGATGTAGATGAGGACAGAGAAGCCCCCGAAGGTGGATGTGGGGGGCACATACTTTCTCCATATTAATGTCTATGGATGTAGATGAGAACAGTGAAGCCCCCCGAGGTGGATGTGGGGGGCACATACTTTCTCCTTATTAATGTCTATGGATGTAGATGAGGACAGAGAAGCCCCCGAAGGTGGATGTGGGGGGCACATACTTTCTCCATATTAATGTCTATGGATATGGATGTAGATGAGGACAGTGAAGCCCCCGGAGGTGGATGTGGGGGGCACATACTTTCCTCCATATTAATGTCTATGGATGTAGATGAGGACAGTGAAGCCCCCGGAGGAGGATGTGGGGGGCACATACTTTCCTCCATATTAATGTCTATGGATGTAGATGAGGACAGTGAAGCCCCCGGAGGAGGATGTGGGGGGCACATACTTTCTCCATATTAATGTCTATGGATGTAGATGAGAACAGTGAAGCCCCCCGAGGTGGATGTGGGGGGCACATACTTTCTCCTTATTAATGTCTATGGATGTAGATGAGGACAGAGAAGCCCCCAAAGGTGGATGTGGGGGGCACATACTTTCTCCATATTAATGTCTATGGATATGGATGTAGATGAGGACAGTGAAGCCCCCGGAGGTGGATGTGGGGGGCACATACTTTCTCCATATTAATGTCTATGGATGTAGATGAGGACAGAGAAGCCCCCGGAGGTGGATGTGGGGGGCACATACTTTCTCCATATTAATGTCTATGGATGTAGATGAGGACAGAGAAGCCCCAGGAGGTGGATGTGGGGGGCACATACTTTCTCCATATTAATGTCTATGGATGTAGATGAGGACAGAGAAGCCCCCGGAGGTGGATGTGGGGGCACATACTTTCTCCATATTAATGTCTATGGATGTAGATGAGGACAGAGAAGCCCCCGGAGGTGGATGTGGGGGGCACATACTTTCTCCATATTAATGTCTATGGATGTAGATGAGGACAGAGAAGCCCCAGGAGGTGGATGTGGGGGGCACATACTTTCTCCATATTAATGTCTATGGATGTAGATGAGGACAGAGAAGCCCCAGGAGGTGGATGTGGGGGCACATACTTTCTCCATATTAATGTCTATGGATGTAGATGAGGACAGAGAAGCCCCCGGAGGTGGATGTGGGGGGCACATACTTTCTCCATATTAATGTCTATGGATGTAGATGAGGACAGAGAAGCCCCCGGAGGTGGATGTGGGGGGCACATACTTTCTCCATATTAATGTCTATGGATGTAGATGAGGACAGAGAAGCCCCCGAAGGTGGATGTGGGGGGCACATACTTTCTCCATATTAATGTCTATGGATGTAGATGAGGACAGAGAAGCCCCCGGTGGTGGATGTGGGGGGCACATACTTTCTCCATATTAATGTCTATGGATGTAGATGAGGACAGAGAAGCCCCCGAAGGTGGATGTGGGGGGCACATACTTTCCCCATATTAATGTCTATGGATGTAGATGAGGACAGAGAAGCCCCCGGTGGTGGATGTGGGGGGCACATACTTTCTCCATATTAATGTCTATGGATGTAGATGAGGACAGAGAAGCCCCCGGTGGTGGATGTGGGGGGCACATACTTTCCCCATATTAATGTCTATGGATGTAGATGAGGACAGAGAAGCCCCCGGAGGTGGATGTGGGGGGCACATACTTTCTTCATATTAATGTCTATGGATGTAGATGAGGACAGTGAAGCCCCCGGAGGTGGATGTGGGGGGCACATACTTTCCCCTTATTAATGTCTATGGATGTAGATGAGGACAGAGAAGCCCCCGGTGGTGGATGTGGGGGGCACATACTTTCTCCATATTAATGTCTATGGATGTAGATGAGGACAGGGAAGCTCCAGGAGGTGGATGTGGGGGGCACATACTTTCTCCATATTAATGTCTATGGATATAGATGAGGACAGAGAAGCCCCAGGAGGTGGATGTGGGGGGCACATACTTTCTCCATATTAATGTCTATGGATGTAGATGAGGACAGAGAAGCCCCAGGAGGTGGATGTGGGGGGCACATACTTTCTCCATATTACTGTCTATGGATGTAGATGAGGACAGAGAAGCCCCAGGAGGTGGATGTGGGGGGCACATACTTTCTCCATATTAATGTCTATGGATGTAGATGAGGACAGTGAAGCCCCCGGAGGTGGATGTGGGGGGCACATACTTTCTCCATATTAATGTCTATGGATGTAGATGAGGACAGTGAAGCCCGCGGAGGTGGATGTGGGGGGCACATACTGTCTCCATATTAATGTCTATGGATGTAGATGAGGACAGAGAAGCCCCCGGAGGTGGATGTGGGGGGCACATACTTTCTCCATATTAATGTCTATGGATGTAGATGAGGACAGAGAAGCTCCAGGAGGTGGATGTGGGGGGCACATACTGTCTCCATATTAATGTCTATGGATGTAGATGAGGACAGAGAAGCCCCCGGAGGTGGATGTGGGGGGCACATACTTTCTCCATATTAATGTCTATGGATGTAGATGAGGACAGAGAAGCTCCAGGAGGTGGATGTTGGGGGCACATACTTTCTCCATATTAATGTCTATGGATGTAGATGAGGACAGAGAAGCTCCAGGAGGTGGATGTGGGGGGCACATACTTTCTCCATATAAATGTCTATGGATGTAGATGAGGACAGAGAAGCCCCCGGAGGTGGATGTGGGGGGCACATACTTTCTCCATATTAATGTCTATGGATGTAGATGAGGACAGAGAAGCTCCAGGAGGTGGATGTTGGGGGCACATACTTTCTCCATATTAATGTCTATGGATGTAGATGAGGACAGAGAAGCTCCAGGAGGTGGATTTGGGGGGCACATACTTTCTCCATATTAATGTCTATGGATGTAGATGAGGACAGAGAAGCTCCAGGAGGTGGATGTGGGGGGCACATACTTTCTCCATATTAATGTCTATGGATGTAGATGAGGACAGAGAAGCTCCAGGAGGTGGATGTGGGGGGCACATACTGTCTCCATATTAATGTCTATGGATGTAGATGAGGACAGAGAAGCCCCCGGAGGTGGATGTGGGGGGCACATACTTTCTCCATATTAATGTCTATGGATGTAGATGAGGACAGAGAAGCTCCAGGAGGTGGATGTTGGGGGCACATACTTTCTCCATATTAATGTCTATGGATGTAGATGAGGACAGAGAAGCTCCAGGAGGTGGATGTGGGGGGCACATACTTTCTCCATATAAATGTCTATGGATGTAGATGAGGACAGAGAAGCCCCCGGAGGTGGATGTGGGGGGCACATACTTTCTCCATATTAATGTCTATGGATGTAGATGAGGACAGAGAAGCTCCAGGAGGTGGATGTGGGGGGCACATACTGTCTCCATATTAATGTCTATGGATGTAGATGAGGACAGAGAAGCCCCCGGAGGTGGATGTGGGGGGCACATACTTTCTCCATATTAATGTCTATGGATGTAGATGAGGACAGAGAAGCTCCAGGAGGTGGATGTTGGGGGCACATACTTTCTCCATATTAATGTCTATGGATGTAGATGAGGACAGAGAAGCCCCCGGAGGTGGATGTGGGGGGCACATACTTTCTCCATATTAATGTCTATGGATGTAGATGAGGACAGAGAAGCTCCAGGAGGTGGATGTTGGGGGCACATACTTTCTCCATATTAATGTCTATGGATGTAGATGAGGACAGAGAAGCTCCAGGAGGTGGATGTTGGGGGCACATACTTTCTCCATATTAATGTCTATGGATATAGATGAGGACAGAGAAGCCCCAGGAGGTGGATGTGGGGGGCACATACTTTCTCCATATAAATGTCTATGGATGTAGATGAGGACAGAGAATCCCCAGGAGGTGGATGTGGGGGGCACATACTTTCTCCATATTACTGTCTATGGATGTAGATGAGGACAGAGAAGCCCCAGGAGGTGGATGTGGGGGGCACATACTTTCTCCATATTACTGTCTATGGATGTAGATGAGGACAGTGAAGCCCCCGGAGGTGGATGTGGGGGGCACATACTGTCTCCATATTACTGTCTATGGATGTAGATGAGGACAGTGAAGCCCCAGGAGGTGGATGTGGGGGGCACATACTTCCTCCATATTAATGTCTATGGATGTAGATGAGGACAGAGAAGCCCCCGGAGGTGGATGTGGGGGGCACATACTGTCTCCATATTAATGTCTATGGATATAGATGAGGACAGTGAAGCCCCCGGAGGTGGATGTGGGGGGCACATACTGTCTCCATATTAATGTCTATGGATGTAGATGAGGACAGAGAAGCCCCCGGAGGTGGATGTGGGGGGCACATACTGTCTCCATATTAATGTCTATGGATGTAGATGAGGACAGAGAAGCCCCCGGAGGTGGATGTGGGGGGCACATACTGTCTCCATATTAATGTCTATGGATGTAGATGAGGACAGAGAAGCCCCCGGAGGTGGATGTGGGGGGCACATACTTCCTCCATATTAATGTCTATGGATATAGATGAGGACAGTGAAGCCCCCGGAGGTGGATGTGGGGGGCACATACTGTCTCCATATTAATGTCTATGGATGTAGATGAGGACAGAGAAGCCCCCGGAGGTGGATGTGGGGGGCACATACTGTCTCCATATTAATGTCTATGGATGTAGATGAGGACAGAGAAGCCCCCGGAGGTGGATGTGGGGGGCACATACTTCCTCCATATTAATGTCTATGGATATAGATGAGGACAGTGAAGCCCCCGGAGGTGGATGTGGGGGGCACATACTGTCTCCATATTAATGTCTATGGATGTAGATGAGGACAGTGAAGCCCCCGGAGGTGGATGTGGGGGGCACATACTGTCTCCATATTAATGTCTATGGATGTAGATGAGGACAGAGAAGCCCCCGGAGGTGGATGTGGGGGGCACATACTTCCTCCATATTAATGTCTATGGATGTAGATGAGGACAGAGAAGCCCCCGGAGGTGGATGTGGGGGGCACATACTGTCTCCATATTAATGTCTATGGATGTAGATGAGGACAGAGAAGCCCCCGGAGGTGGATGTGGGGGGCACATACTGTCTCCATATTAATGTCTATGGATGTAGATGAGGACAGAGAAGCCCCCGGAGGTGGATGTGGGGGGCACATACTTCCTCCATATTAATGTCTATGGATGTAGATGAGGACAGAGAAGCCCCCGGAGGTGGATGTGGGGGGCACATACTGTCTCCATATTAATGTCTATGGATATAGATGAGGACAGTGAAGCCCCCGGAGGTGGATGTGGGGGGCACATACTGTCTCCATATTAATGTCTATGGATGTAGATGAGGACAGAGAAGCCCCCGGAGGTGGATGTGGGGGGCACATACTGTCTCCATATTAATGTCTATGGATGTAGATGAGGACAGAGAAGCCCCCGGAGGTGGATGTGGGGGGCACATACTGTCTCCATATTAATGTCTATGGATGTAGATGAGGACAGAGAAGCCCCCGGAGGTGGATGTGGGGGGCACATACTTCCTCCATATTAATGTCTATGGATATAGATGAGGACAGTGAAGCCCCCGGAGGTGGATGTGGGGGGCACATACTGTCTCCATATTAATGTCTATGGATGTAGATGAGGACAGAGAAGCCCCCGGAGGTGGATGTGGGGGGCACATACTGTCTCCATATTAATGTCTATGGATGTAGATGAGGACAGAGAAGCCCCCGGAGGTGGATGTGGGGGGCACATACTTCCTCCATATTAATGTCTATGGATATAGATGAGGACAGTGAAGCCCCCGGAGGTGGATGTGGGGGGCACATACTGTCTCCATATTAATGTCTATGGATGTAGATGAGGACAGAGAAGCCCCCGGAGGTGGATGTGGGGGGCACATACTTTCTCCATATTAATGTCTATGGATGTAGATGAGGACAGAGAAGCCCCCGGAGGTGGATGTGGGGGGCACATACTTCCTCCATATTAATGTCTATGGATATAGATGAGGACAGTGAAGCCCCCGGAGGTGGATGTGGGGGGCACATACTGTCTCCATATTAATGTCTATGGATGTAGATGAGGACAGAGAAGCCCCCGGAGGTGGATGTGGGGGGCACATACTTTCTCCATATTAATGTCTATGGATGTAGATGAGGACAGTGAAGCCCCCGGAGGTGGATGTGGGGGGCACATACTTTCTCCATATTACTGTCTATGGATGTAGATGAGGACAGTGAAGCCCCCGGAGGTGGATGTGGGGGGCACATACTTTCTCCATATTAATGTCTATGGATGTAGATGAGGACAGTGAAGCCCCCGGAGGTGGATGTGGGGGGCACATACTTTCTCCATATTAATGTCTATGGATATAGATGAGGACAGAGAAGCCCCAGGAGGTGGATGTGGGGGGCACATACTTTCTCCATATTACTGTCTATGGATGTAGATGAGGACAGTGAAGCCCCCGGAGGTGGATGTGGGGGGCACATACTTTCTCCATATTAATGTCTATGGATATAGATGAGGACAGAGAAGCCCCTGGAGGTGGATGTGGGGGGCACATACTTTCTCCATATTACTGTCTATGGATGTAGATGAGGACAGTGAAGCCCCCGGAGGTGGATGTGGGGGGCACATACTTTCTCCATATTAATGTCTATGGATATAGATGAGGACAGAGAAGCCCCAGGAGGTGGATGTGGGGGGCACAAACTTTCTCCATATTACTGTCTATGGATGTAGATGAGGACAGTGAAGCCCCCGGAGGTGGATGTGGGGGGCACATACTTTCTCCATATTAATGTCTATGGATATAGATGAGGACAGAGAAGCCCCAGGAGGTGGATGTGGGGGGCACATACTTTCTCCATATTACTGTCTATGGATGTAGATGAGGACAGTGAAGCCCCCGGAGGTGGATGTGGGGGGCACATACTGTCTCCATATTAATGTCTATGGATGTAGATGAGGACAGAGAAGCCCCCGGAGGTGGATGTGGGGGGCACATACTTTCTCCATATTAATGTCTATGGATGTAGATGAGGACAGAGAAGCCCCCAGAGGTGGATGTGGGGGGCACATACTTTCTCCATATTAATGTCTATGGATGTAGATGAGGACAGAGAAGCCCCAGGAGGTGGATGTGGGGGGCACATACTTTCTCCATATTAATGTCTATGGATGTAGATGAGGACAGAGAAGCCCCAGGAGGTGGATGTGGGGGGCACATACTTTCTCCATATTACTGTCTATGGATGTAGATGAGGACAGAGAAGCCCCCGGAGGTGGATGTGGGGGGCACATACTTTCTCCATATTAATGTCTATGGATGTAGATGAGGACAGTGAAGCCCCCGGAGGTGAACGTGGGGGGCACATACTTTCTCCATATTAATGTCTATGGATATAGATGAGGACAGAGAAGCCCCAGGAGGTGGATGTGGGGGGAACATACTTTCTCCATATTAATGTCTATGGATGTAGATGAGGACAGAGAAGCCCCAGGAGGTGGATGTGGGGGGCACATACTTTCTCCATATTACTGTCTATGGATGTAGATGAGGACAGAGAAGCCCCAGGAGGTGGATGTGGGTGGGCACATACTTTCTCCATATTAATGTCTATGGATGTAGATGAGGACAGAGAAGCCCCCAGAGGTGGATGTGGGGGGCACATACTTTCTCCATATTAATGTCTATGGATGTAGATGAGGACAGAGAAGCCCCAGGAGGTGGATGTGGGGGGCACATACTTTCTCCATATTAATGTCTATGGATGTAGATGAGGACAGAGAAGCTCCCGGAGGTGGATGTGGGGGGCACATACTTTCTCCATATTAATGTCTATGGATGTAGATGAGGACAGAGAAGCCCCCGGAGGTGGATGTGGGGGGCACATACTTTCTCCATATTAATGTCTATGGATGTAGATGAGGACAGAGAAGCCCCCAGAGGTGGATGTGGGGGGCACATACTTTCTCCATATTAATGTCTATGGATGTAGATGAGGACAGAGAAGCCCCCAGAGGTGGATGTGGGGGGCACATACTTTCTCCATATTAATGTCTATGGATGTAGATGAGGACAGAGAAGCCCCCAGAGGTGGATGTGGGGGGCACATACTTTCTCCATATTAATGTCTATGGATGTAGATAAGGACAGAGAAGCCCCCGGAGGTGGATGTGGGGGGCACATACTTTCTCCATATTAATGTCTATGGATGTAGATGAGGACAGAGAAGCCCCCAGAGGTGGATGTGGGGGGCACATACTTTCTCCATATTAATGTCTATGGATGTAGATGAGGACAGAGAAGCCCCCAGAGGTGGATGTGGGGGGAACATACTTTCTCCATATTAATGTCTATGGATGTAGATAAGGACAGAGAAGCCCCCAGGAGGTGGATGTGGGGGGCACATACTTTCTCCATATTAATGTCTATGGATGTAGATAAGGACAGAGAAGCCCCCGGAGGTGGATGTGGGGGGCACATACTTTCTCCATATTAATGTCTATGGATGTAGATGAGGACAGAGAAGCCCCCAGAGGTGGATGTGGGGGGCACATACTTTCTCCATATTAATGTCTATGGATGTAGATGAGGACAGAGAAGCCCCCAGAGGTGGATGTGGGGGGCACATACTTTCTCCATATTAATGTCTATGGATGTAGATAAGGACAGAGAAGCCCCCAGGAGGTGGATGTGGGGGGCACATACTTTCTCCATATTAATGTCTATGGATGTAGATGAGGACAGAGAAGCCCCCGGAGGTGGATGTGGGGGGCACATACTTTCTCCATATTAATGTCTATGGATGTAGATGAGGACAGAGAAGCCCCCAGAGGTGGATGTGGGGGGCACATACTTTCTCTATATTAATGTCTATGGATGGAGATGAGGACAGAGAAGCCCCCGGAGGAGGATGTGGGGGGCACATACTTTCTCCATATTAATGTCTATGGATGTAGATGAGGACAGAGAAGCCCCCAGAGGTGGATGTGGGGGGCACATACTTTCTCCATATTAATGTCTATGGATGTAGATGAGGACAGAGAAGCCCCAGGAGGTGGATGTGGGAGGCACATACTTTCTCCATATTAATGTCTATGGATGTAGATGAGGACAGAGAAGCCCCCAGAGGTGGATGTGGGGGGCACATACTTTCTCCATATTAATGTCTATGGATGTAGATGAGGACAGAGAAGCCCCCGGAGGTGGATGTGGGGGGCACATACTTTCTCCATATTAATGTCTATGGATGTAGATGAGGACAGAGAAGCCCCCAGAGATGGATGTGGGGGGCACATACTTTCTCCATATTAATGTCTATGGATGTAGATGAGGACAGAGAAGTCCCCAGAGGTGGATGTGGGGGGCACATACTTTCTCCATATTAATGTCTATGGATGTAGATGAGGACAGAGAAGCCCCCAGAGGTGGATGTGGGGGGCACATACTTTCTCCATATTAATGTCTATGGATGTAGATGAGGACAGAGAAGCCCCCGGAGGTGGATGTGGGGGGCACATACTTTCTCCATATTAATGTCTATGGATGTAGATGAGGACAGTGAAGCCCCCGGAGGTGGATGTGGGGGGCACATACTTTCTCCATATTAATGTCTATGGATGTAGATGAGGACAGAGAAGCCCCCAGAGGTGGATGTGGGGGGCACATACTTTCTCCATATTAATGTCTATGGATGTAGATGAGGACAGAGAAGCCCCCAGAGGTGGATGTGGGGGGCACATACTTTCTCCATATTAATGTCTATGGATGTAGATGAGGACAGAGAAGCCCCCAGAGGTGGATGTGGGGGGCACATACTTTCTCCATATTAATGTCTATGGATGTAGATGAGGACAGTGAAGCCCCCGGAGGTGGATGTGGGGGGCACATACTTTCTCCATATTAATGTCTATGGATGTAGATGAGGACAGTGAAGCCCCCAGAGGTGGATGTGGGGGGCACATACTTTCTCCATATTAATGTCTATGGATGTAGATGAGGACAGAGAAGCCCCCAGAGGTGGATGTGGGGGGCACATACTTTCTCCATATTAATGTCTATGGATGTAGATGAGGACAGAGAAGCCCCCAGAGGTGGATGTGGGGGGCACATACTTTCTCCATATTAATGTCTATGGATGTAGATGAGGACAGAGAAGCCCCCAGAGATGGATGTGGGGGGCACATACTTTCTCCATATTAATGTCTATGGATGTAGATGAGGACAGAGAAGCCCCCGGAGGTGGATGTGGGGGGCACATACTTTCTCCATATTAATGTCTATGGATGTAGATGAGGACAGAGAAGCCCCCGGAGGAGGATGTGGGGGGCACATACTTTCTCCATATTAATGTCTATGGATGTAGATGAGGACAGTGAAGCCCCCGGAGGTGGATGTGGGGGGCACATACTTTTCTCTATATTAATGTCTATGGATGTAGATGAGGACAGAGAAGCCCCCGGAGGTGGATGTGGGGGGCACATACTTTTCTCTATATTAATGTCTATGGATGTAGATGAGGACAGAGAAGCCCCCGGAGGTGGATGTGGGGGGCACATACTTTTCTCTATATTAATGTCTATGGATGTAGATGAGGACAGAGAAGCCCCCGGAGGTGGATGTGGGGGGCACATACTTTTCTCTATATTAATGTCTATGGATGTAGATGAGGACAGAGAAGCCCCCGGAGGTGGATGTGGGGGGCACATACTTTCTCCATATTAATGTCTATGGATGTAGATGAGGACAGAGAAGCCCCCGGAGGAGGATGTGGGGGGCACATACTTTCTCCATATTAATGTCTATGGATGTAGATGAGGACAGTGAAGCCCCCGGAGGTGGATGTGGGGGGCACATACTTTTCTCTATATTAATGTCTATGGATGGAGATGAGGACAGAGAAGCCCCTGGAGGTGGATGTGGGGGGCACATACTTTCTCCATATTAATGTCTATGGATGTAGATGAGGACAGTGAAGCCCCCGGAGGTGGATGTGGGGGGCACATACTTTTCTCTATATTAATGTCTATGGATGTAGATGAGGACAGAGAAGCCCCCGGAGGTGGATGTGGGGGGCACATACTTTCTCCATATTAATGTCTATGGATGTAGATGAGGACAGAGAAGCCCCCGGAGGTGGATGTGGGGGGCACATACTTTCTCCATATTAATGTCTATGGATGTAGATGAGGACAGTGAAGCCCCCGGAGGTGGATGTGGGGGGCACATAC
The DNA here is from genome assembly GCF_039654945.1 of Dendrobates tinctorius. Lineage (NCBI taxonomy): Eukaryota > Metazoa > Chordata > Amphibia > Anura > Dendrobatidae > Dendrobates > Dendrobates tinctorius. The sequence continues at coordinate 77,688 of NW_027362194.1, read as the reverse complement.
TTTCTCCATATTAATGTCTATGGATGTAGATGAGGACAGAGAAGCCCCCGGAGGTGGATGTGGGGGGCACATACTTTCTCCATATTAATGTCTATGGATGTAGATGAGGACAGTGAAGCCCCCGGAGGTGGATGTGGGGGGCACATACTTTCTCCATATTAATGTCTATGGATGTAGATGAGGACAGAGAAGCCCCAGAAGGTGGATGTGGGGGGGCACATACTTTCCTCCATATTAATGTCTATGGATGTAGATGAGGACAGTGAAGCCCCCGGAGGTGGATGTGGGGGGCACATACTGTCTCCATATTAATGTCTATGGATGTAGATGAGGACAGTGAAGCCCCAGGAGGTGGATGTGGGGGGGCACATACTTTCCTCCATATTAATGTCTATGGATGTAGATGAGGACAGTGAAGCCCCCGGAGGTGGATGTGGGGGGCACATACTGTCTCCATATTAATGTCTATGGATGTAGATGAGGACAGTGAAGCCCCCGGAGGTGGATGTGGGGGGCACATACTGTCTCCATATTAATGTCTATGGATGTAGATGAGGACAGTGAAGCCCCCGGAGGAGGATGTGGGGGGCACATACTGTCTCCATATTAATGTCTATGGATGTAGATGAGGACAGTGAAGCCCCCGGAGGAGGATGTGGGGGGCACATACTGTCTCCATATTAATGTCTATGGATGTAGATGAGGACAGTGAAGCCCCCGGAGGAGGATGTGGGGGGCACATACTTTCTCCATATTAATGTCTATGGATGTAGATGAGGACAGTGAAGCCCCCGGAGGTGGATGTGGGGGGCACATACTGTCTCCATATTAATGTCTATGGATGTAGATGAGGACAGTGAAGCCCCCGGAGGTGGATGTGGGGGGCACATACTTTCTCCATATTAATGTCTATGGATGTAGATGAGGACAGAGAAGCCCCAGGAGGTGGATGTGGGGGGCACATACTTTCCTCCATATTAATGTCTATGGATGTAGATGAGGACAGTGAAGCCCCCGGAGGTGGATGTGGGGGGCACATACTGTCTCCATATTAATGTCTATGGATGTAGATGAGGACAGTGAAGCCCCCGGAGGTGGATGTGGGGGGCACATACTGTCTCCATATTAATGTCTATGGATGTAGATGAGGACAGTGAAGCCCCCGGAGGAGGATGTGGGGGGCACATACTTTCTCCATATTAATGTCTATGGATGTAGATGAGGACAGTGAAGCCCCCGGAGGTGGATGTGGGGGGCACATACTTTCTCCATATTAATGTCTATGGATGTAGATGAGGACAGTGAAGCCCCCGGAGGTGGATGTGGGGGGCACATACTTTCTCCATATTAATGTCTATGGATGTAGATGAAGACAGAGAAGCCCCCGGAGGTGGATGTGGGGGGCACATACTGTCTCCATATTAATGTCTATGGATGTAGATGAGGACATTGAAGCCCCCGGAGGTGGATGTGGGGGGCACATACTTTCTCCATATTAATGTCTATGGATGTAGATGAGGACATTGAAGCCCCCGGAGGTGGATGTGGGGGGCACATACTGTCTCCATATTAATGTCTATGGATGTAGATGAGGACATTGAAGCCCCCGGAGGTGGATGTGGGGGGCACATACTGTCTCCATATTAATGTCTATGGATGTAGATGAGGACAGTGAAGCCCCCGGAGGAGGATGTGGGGGGCACATACTGTCTCCATATTAATGTCTATGGATGTAGATGAGGACAGTGAAGCCCCCGGAGGTGGATGTGGGGGGCACATACTTTCTCCATATTAATGACTATGGATGTAGATGAGGACAGTGAAGCCCCCGGAGGAGGATGTGGGGGGCACATACTGTCTCCATATTAATGTCTATGGATGTAGATGAGGACAGTGAAGCCCCCGGAGGAGGATGTGGGGGCACATACTGTCTCCATATTAATGTCTATGGATGTAGATGAGGACAGTGAAGCCCCCGGAGGTGGATGTGGGGGGCACATACTTTCTCCATATTAATGTCTATGGATGTAGATGAAGACAGAGAAGCCCCCGGAGGTGGATGTGGGGGGCACATACTTTCTCCATATTAATGTCTATGGATGTAGATGAAGCCCCCGGAGGTGGATGTGGGGGGCACATACTTTCTCCATATTAATGACTATGGATGTAGATGAGGACAGTGAAGCCCCCGGAGGAGGATGTGGGGGGCACATACTGTCTCCATATTAATGTCTATGGATGTAGATGAGGACAGTGAAGCCCCCGGAGGAGGATGTGGGGGGCACATACTGTCTCCATATTAATGTCTATGGATGTAGATGAGGACAGTGAAGCCCCCGGAGGAGGATGTGGGGGGCACATACTTTCTCCATATTAATGTCTATGGATGTAGATGAAGACAGAGAAGCCCCCGGAGGTGGATGTGGGGGGCACATACTTTCTCCATATTAATGTCTATGGATGTAGATGAGGACAGTGAAGCCCCCGGAGGTGGATGTGGGGGGCACATACTTTCTCCATATTAATGTCTATGGATGTAGATGAGTACAGTGAAGCCCCCGGAGGTGAATGTGGGGGGCACATACTTTCTCTATATTAATGTCTATGGATGTAGATGAGGACAGAGAAGCCCCCAGAGGTGGATGTGGGGGGCACATACTTTCTCCATATTAATGTCTATGGATGTAGATGAGGACAGTGAAGCCCCCGGAGGTGGATGTAGGGGGCACATACTTTCTCTATATTAATGTCTATGGATGTAGATGAGGACAGTGAAGCCCCCGGAGGTGGATGTGGGGGGCACATACTTTCTCCATATTACTGTCTATGGATGTAGATGAGGACAGTGAAGCCCCCGGAGGTGGATGTGGGGGGCACATACTTTCTCCATATTAATGTCTATGGATGTAGATGAGGACAGTGAAGCCCCCGGAGGTGGATGTGGGGGGCACATACTTTCTCCATATTAATGTCTATGGATGTAGATGAGGACAGTGAAGCCCCCGGAGGTGGATGTGGGGGGCACATACTTTCTCCATATTAATGTCTATGGATGTAGATGAGGACAGTGAAGCCCCCGGAGGAGGATGTGGGGGGCACATACTTTCTCCATATTAATGTCTATGGATGTAGATGAGGACAGAGAAGCCCCCGGAGGTGGATGTGGGGGGCACATACTTTCTCCATATTAATGTCTATGGATGTAGATGAGGACAGTGAAGCCCCCGGAGGTGGATGTGGGGGGCACATACTTTCTCCATATTAATGTCTATGGATGTAGATGAGGACAGAGAAGCCCCCGGAGGTGGATGTGGGGGGCACATACTGTCTCCATATTAATGTCTATGGATGTAGATGAGGACAGAGAAGCCCCCGGAGGTGGATGTGGGGGGCACATACTTTCTCCATATTAATGTCTATGGATGTAGATGAGGACAGAGAAGCCCCCGGAGGTGGATGTGGGGGGCACATACTTTCTCCATATTAATGTCTATGGATGTAGATGAGGACAGAGAAGCCCCCGGAGGTGGATGTGGGGGGCACATACTGTCTCCATATTAATGTCTATGGATGTAGATGAGGACAGTGAAGCCCCCGGAGGTGGATGTGGGGGGCACATACTTTCTCCATATTAATGTCTATGGATGTAGATGAGGACAGTGAAGCCCCCGGAGGTGGATGTGAGGGGCACATACTTTCTCCATATTAATGTCTATGGATGTAGATGAAGACAGAGAAGCCCCCGGAGGTGGATGTGGGGGGCACATACTTTCTCCATATTAATGTCTATGGATGTAGAGGAGGACAGTGAAGCCCCCGGAGGTGGATGTGGGGGGCACATACTTTCTCCATATTAATGTCTATGGATGTAGAGGAGGACAGTGAAGCCCCCGGAGGTGGATGTGGGGGGCACATACTTTCTCCATATTAATGTCTATAGATGTAGATGAGGACAGAGAAGCCCCCGGAGGTGGATGTGGGGGGCACATACTTTCTCCATATTAATGTCTATGGATGTAGAGGAGGACAGTGAAGCCCCCGGAGGTGGATGTGGGGGGCACATACTTTCTCCATATTAATGTCTATAGATGTAGATGAGGACAGTGAAGCCCCCGGAGGTGGATGTGGGGGGCACATACTGTCTCCATATTAATGTCTATGGATGTAGATGAGGACAGTGAAGCCCCCGGAGGAGGATGTGGGGGGCACATACTTTCTCCATATTAATGTCTATGGATGTAGATGAGGACAGTGAAGCCCCCGGAGGTGGATGTGGGGGGCACATACTTTCTCCATATTAATGTCTATGGATGTAGATGAAGACAGAGAAGCCCCCGGAGGTGGATGTGGGGGGCACATACTGTCTCCATATTAATGTCTATGGATGTAGATGAGGACAGTGAAGCCCCCGGAGGTGGATGTGGGGGGCACATACTTTCTTCATATTAATGTCTATGGATGTAGATGAGGACAGTGAAGCCCCCGGAGGTGAATGTGGGGGGCACATACTTTCTTCATATTAATGTCTATGGATGTAGATGAGGACAGAGAAGCCCCAGGAGGTGGATGTGGGGGGCACATACTTTCTTCATATTAATGTCTATGGATGTAGATGAGGACAGTGAAGCCCCCGGAGGTGAATGTGGGGGGCACATACTTTCTCCATATTAATGTCTATGGATGTAGATGAGGACAGTGAAGCCCCCGGAGGTGGATGTGGGGGGCACATACTTTCTCCATATTAATGTCTATGGATGTAGATGAGGACAGTGAAGCCCCCGGAGGTGGATGTTGGGGGCACATACTTTCTCCATATTAATGTCTATGGATGTAGATGAGGACAGTGAAGCCCCCGGAGGTGGATGTGGGGGGCACATACTTTCTCCATATTAATGTCTATGGATGTAGATGAGGACAGTGAAGCCCCCGGAGGTGAATGTGGGGGGCACATACTTTCTCCATATTAATGTCTATGGATGTAGATGAGGACAGTGAAGCCCCCGGAGGTGGATGTGGGGGGCACATACTTTCTCCATATTAATGTCTATGGATGTAGATGAGGACAGTGAAGCCCCCGGAGGTGAATGTGGGGGGCACATACTTTCTCCATATTAATGTCTATGGATGTAGATGAGGACAGTGAAGCCCCCGGAGGTGGATGTGGGGGGCACATACTTTCTCCATATTAATGTCTATGGATGTAGATGAGGACAGTGAAGCCCCCGGAGGTGGATGTGTGGGGGCACATACTTTCTCCATATTAATGTCTATGGATGTAGATGAGGACAGTGAAGCCCCCGGAGGAGGATGTGGGGGGCACATACTTTCTCCATATTAATGTCTATGGATGTAGATGAGGACAGAGAAGCCCCCGGAGGTGGATGTGGGGGGCACATACTTTCTCCATATTAATGTCTATGGATGTAGATGAGGACAGTGAAGCCCCCGGAGGTGGATGTGGGGGGCACATACTTTCTCCATATTAATGTCTATGGATGTAGATGAGGACAGAGAAGCCCCCAGAGGTGGATGTGGGGGGCACATACTTTCTCCATATTAATGTCTATGGATGTAGATGAGGACAGTGAAGCCCCCGGAGGTGGATGTGGGGGGCACATACTTTCTCCATATTAATGTCTATGGATGTAGATGAGGACAGAGAAGCCCCCGGAGGTGGATGTGGGGGGCACATACTTTCTCCATATTAATGTCTATGGATGTAGATGAGGACAGTGAAGCCCCCGGAGGTGGATGTGGGGGGCACATACTTTCTCCATATTAATGTCTATGGATGTAGATGAGGACAGTGAAGCCCCTGGAGGTGGATGTGGGGGGCACATACTTTCTCCATATTAATGTCTATGGATGTAGATGAGGACAGAGAAGCCCCCGGAGGTGGATGTGGGGGGCACATACTGTCTCCATATTAATGTCTATGGATGTAGATGAGGACAGTGAAGCCCCCGGAGGTGGATGTGGGGGGCACATACTTTCTCCATATTAATGTCTATGGATGTAGATGAGGACAGTGAAGCCCCCGGAGGTGGATGTGGGGGGCACATACTTTCTCCATATTAATGTCTATGGATGTAGATGAGGACAGTGAAGCCCCCGGAGGTGGATGTGGGGGGCACATACTGTCTCCATATTAATGTCTATGGATGTAGATGAGGACAGTGAAGCCCCCGGAGGTGGATGTGGGGGGCACATACTTTCTCCATATTAATGTCTATGGATGTAGATGAGGACAGTGAAGCCCCTGGAGGTGGATGTGGGGGGCACATACTGTCTCCATATTAATGTCTATGGATGTAGATGAGGACAGAGAAGCCCCCGGAGGTGGATGTGGGGGGCACATACTTTCTCCATATTAATGTCTATGGATGTAGATGAGGACAGTGAAGCCCCTGGAGGTGGATGTGGGGGGCACATACTTTCTCCATATTAATGTCTATGGATGTAGATGAGGACAGAGAAGCCCCCGGAGGTGGATGTGGGGGGCACATACTTTCTCCATATTAATGTCTATGGATGTAGATGAAGACAGAGAAGCCCCCGGAGGTGGATGTGTGGGGGGCACATACTTTCTCCATATTAATGTCTATGGATGTAGATGAAGACAGAGAAGCCCCCGGAGGTGGATGTGGGGGGCACATACTTTCTCCATATTAATGTCTATGGATGTAGATGAAGACAGAGAAGCCCCCGGAGGTGGATGTGGGGGGCACATACTTTCTCCATATTAATGTCTATGGATGTAGATGAGGACAGTGAAGCCCCCGGAGGTGGATGTGGGGGGCACATACTTTCTCCATATTAATGTCTATGGATGTAGATGAAGACAGAGAAGCCCCCGGAGGTGGATGTGGGGGGCACATACTTTCTCCATATTAATGTCTATGGATGTAGATGAGGACAGTGAAGCCCCCGGAGGAGGATGTGGGGGGCACATACTTTCTCCATATTAATGTCTATGGATGTAGATGAGGACAGTGAAGCCCCCGGAGGTGGATGTGGGGGGCACATACTTTCTCCATATTAATGTCTATGGATGTAGATGAGGACAGAGAAGCCCCCGGAGGTGGATGTGGGGGGCACATACTTTCTCCATATTAATGTCTATGGATGTAGATGAAGACAGAGAAGCCCCCGGAGGTGGATGTGGGGGGCACATACTTTCTCCATATTAATGTCTATGGATGTAGATGAGGACAGAGAAGCCCCCGGAGGTGGATATGGGGGGCACATACTTTCTCCATATTAATGTCTATGGATGTAGATGAAGACAGAGAAGCCCCCGGAGGTGGATGTGTGGGGGCACATACTTTCTCCATATTAATGTCTATGGATGTAGATGAAGACAGAGAAGCCCCCGGAGGTGGATGTGGGGGGCACATACTTTCTCCATATTAATGTCTATGGATGTAGATGAGGACAGTGAAGCCCCCGGAGGAGGATGTGGGGGGCACATACTTTCTCCATATTAATGTCTATGGATGTAGATGAGGACAGTGAAGCCCCCGGAGGTGGATGTGGGGGGCACATACTTTCTCCATATTAATGTCTATGGATGTAGATGAGGACAGTGAAGCCCCCGGAGGTGGATGTGGGGGGCACATACTTTCTCCATATTAATGTCTATGGATGTAGATGAAGACAGAGAAGCCCCCGGAGGTGGATGTGGGGGGCACATACTTTCTCCATATTAATGTCTATGGATGTAGATGAGGACAGTGAAGCCCCCGGAGGTGGATGTAGGGGGCACATACTTTCTCCATATTAATGTCTATGGATGTAGATGAGGACAGTGAAGCCCCCGGAGGAGGATGTGGGGGGCACATACTTTCTCCATATTAATGTCTATGGATGTAGATGAGGACAGTGAAGCCCCCGGAGGTGGATGTGGGGGGCACATACTTTCTCCATATTAATGTCTATGGATGTAGATGAGGACAGTGAAGCCCCCGGAGGTGGATGTGGGGGGGACATACTTTCTCCATATTAATGTCTATGGATGTAGATGAGGACAGTGAAGCCCCCGAAGGTGGATGTGGGGGGCACATACTTTCTCCATATTAATGTCTATGGATGTAGATGAGGACAGAGAAGCCCCCGGAGGTGGATGTGGGGGGCACATACTTTCTCCATATTAATGTCTATGGATGTAGATGAGGACAGTGAAGCCCCCGGAGGAGGATGTAGGGGGCACATACTTTCTTCATATTAATGTCTATGGATGTAGATGAGGACAGTGAAGCCCCCGGAGGAGGATGTGGGGGGCACATACTTTCTCCATGTTAATGTCTATGGATGTAGATGAGGACAGTGAAGCCCCCAGAGGAGGATGTGGGGGGCACATACTTTCTCCATATTAATGTCTATGGATGTAGATGAGGACAGTGAAGCCCCCGGAGGTGGATGTGGGGGGCACATACTTTCCCCATATTAATGTCTATGGATGTAGATGAGGACAGAGAAGCCCCCGGAGGAGGATGTGGGGGGCACATACTTTCTCCATATTAATGTCTATGGATGTAGATGAAGACAGAGAAGCCCCCGGAGGTGGATGTGGGGGGCACATACTGTCTCCATATTAATGTCTATGGATGTAGATGAGGACAGTGAAGCCCCCGGAGGTGGATGTAGGGGGCACATACTTTCTCCATATTAATGTCTATGGATGTAGATGAGGACAGTGAAGCCCCCGGAGGAGGATGTGGGGGGCACATACTTTCTCCATATTAATGTCTATGGATGTAGATGAGGACAGTGAAGCCCCCGGAGGAGGATGTGGGGGGCACATACTTTCTCCATATTAATGTCTATGGATGTAGATGAGGACAGAGAAGCCCCCGGAGGTGGATGTGGGGGGCACATACTTTCTCCATATTAATGTCTATGGATGTAGATGAGGACAGTGAAGCCCCCGAAGGTGGATGTGGGGGGCACATACTTTCTCCATATTAATGTCTATGGATGTAGATGAGGACAGTGAAGCCCCCGGAGGTGGATGTGGGGGCACATACTTTCTCCATATTAATGTCTATGGATGTAGATGGAGGACAGTGAAGCCCCCGGAGGTGGATGTGGGGGGCACATACTTTCTCCATATTAATGTCTATGGATGTAGATGAGGACAGTGAAGCCCCCGGAGGTGGATGTGGGGGGCACATACTTTCTCCATATTAATGTCTATGGATGTAGATGGAGGACAGTGAAGCCCCCGGAGGTGGATGTGGGGGGCACATACTTTCTCCATATTAATGTCTATGGATGTAGATGAGGACAGAGAAGCCCCCGGAGGTGGATGTGGGGGGCACATACTTTCTCCATATTAATGTCTATGGATGTAGATGAGGACAGTGAAGCCCCCGAAGGTGGATGTGGGGGGCACATACTTTCTCCATATTAATGTCTATGGATGTAGATGAGGACAGTGAAGCCCCCGGAGGTGGATGTGGGGGCACATACTTTCTCCATATTAATGTCTATGGATGTAGATGGAGGACAGTGAAGCCCCCGGAGGTGGATGTGGGGGGCACATACTTTCTCCATATTAATGTCTATGGATGTAGATGAGGACAGTGAAGCCCCCGGAGGTGGATGTGGGGGGCACATACTTTCTCCATATTAATGTCTATGGATGTAGATGAGGACAGTGAAGCCCCCGGAGGTGGATGTGGGGGGCACATACTTTCTCCATATTAATGTCTATGGATGTAGATGAGGACAGTGAAGCCCCCGGAGGTGGATGTGGGGGGCACATACTGTCTCCATATTAATGTCTATGGATGTAGATGAGGACAGTGAAGCCCCCGGAGGTGGATGTGGGGGGCACATACTTTCTCCATATTAATGTCTATGGATGTAGATGGAGGACAGTGAAGCCCCCGGAGGTGGATGTGGGGGGCACATACTTTCTCCATATTAATGTCTATGGATGTAGATGAGGACAGTGAAGCCCCCGAAGGTGGATGTGGGGGGCACATACTTTCTCCATATTAATGTCTATGGATGTAGATGAGGACAGAGAAGCCCCCGGAGGTGGATGTGGGGGCACATACTGTCTCCATATTAATGTCTATGGATGTAGATGAGGACAGTGAAGCCCCCGGAGGTGGATGTGGGGGGCACATACTGTCTCCATATTAATGTCTATGGATGTAGATGAGGACAGTGAAGCCCCCGGAGGAGGATGTAGGGGGCACATACTTTCTCCATATTAATGTCTATGGATGTAGATGAGGACAGTGAAGCCCCCGGAGGAGGATGTGGGGGGCACATACTTTCTCCATATTAATGTCTATGGATGTAGATGAGGACAGAGAAGCCCCCGGAGGTGGATGTGGGGGGCACATACTTTCTCCATATTAATGTCTATGGATGTAGATGAGGACAGTGAAGCCCCCGAAGGTGGATGTGGGGGGCACATACTTTCTCCATATTAATGTCTATGGATGTAGATGAGGACAGTGAAGCCCCCGGAGGTGGATGTGGGGGGCACATACTTTCTCTATATTAATGTCTATGGATGTAGATGAGGACAGTGAAGCCCCCGAAGGTGGATGTGGGGGGCACATACTTTCTCCATATTAATGTCTATAGATGTAGATGAGGACAGAGAAGCCCCCGGAGGTGGATGTGGGGGGCACATACTTTCTCCATATTAATGTCTATGGATGTAGATAAGGACAGTGAAGCCCCCGGAGGTGGATGTGGGGGGGGGCACATACTTTCCCCATATTAATGTCTATGGATTTAGATGAGGACAGAGAAGCCCCCGAAGGTGGATGTGGGGGGCACATACTTTCTCCATATTAATGTCTATGGATGTAGATAAGGACAGTGAAGCCCCCGGAGGTGGATGTGGGGGGGGGCACATACTTTCCCCATATTAATGTCTATGGATGTAGATGAGGACAGAGAAGCCCCCGGAGGTGGATGTGGGGGGCACATACTTTCTCCATATTAATGTCTATGGATGTAGATGAGGACAGTGAAGCCCCCGGAGGTGGATGTGGGGGGCACATACTTTCTCCATATTAATGTCTATGGATGTAGATGAGGACAGAGAAGCCCCCGGAGGTGGATGTGGGGGGCACATACTTTCTCCATATTAATGTCTATGGATGTAGATAAGGACAGTGAAGCCCCCGGAGGTGGATGTGGGGGGCACATACTTTCTCCATATTAATGTCTATGGATGTAGATGAGGACAGTGAAGCCCCCGGAGGTGGATGTGGGGGGCACATACTTTCTCCATATTAATGTCTATGGATGTAGATGAGGACAGTGAAGCCCCCGGAGGTGGATGTGGGGGGGGGCACATACTTTCCCCATATTAATGTCTATGGATGTAGATGAGGACAGAGAAGCCCCCGGAGGTGGATGTGGGGGGCACATACTTTCTCCATATTAATGTCTATGGATGTAGATGAGGACAGTGAAGCCCCCGGAGGTGGATGTGGGGGGCACATACTTTCTCCATATTAATGTCTATGGATGTAGATGAGGACAGTGAAGCCCCCGGAGGTGGATGTGGGGGGCACATACTTCCTCCATATTAATGTCTATGGATGTAGATGAGGACAGAGAAGCCCCAGGAGGTGGATGTGGGGGGCACATACTTCCTCCATATTAATGTCTATGGATGTAGATGAGGACAGTGAAGCCCCCGGAGGTGGATGTGGGGGGCACATACTTCCTCCATATTAATGTCTATGGATGTAGATGAGGACAGTGAAGCCCCCGGAGGTGGAGGTGGGGGGCACATACTTTCTCCTTATTAATGTCTATGGATGTAGATGAGGATAGTGAAGCCCCCGGAGGTGGATGTGGGGGGCACATACTTTCTCCATATTAATGTCTATGGATGTAGATGAGGATAGTGAAGCCCCCGGAGGTGGATGTGGGGGGCACATACTTTCTCCATATTAATGTCTATGGATGTAGATGAGGACAGTGAAGCCCCCCGAGGTGGATGTGGGGGGCACATACTTTCTCCATATTAATGTCTATGGATGTAGATGAGGATAGTGAAGCCCCCGGAGGTGGATGTGGGGGGCACATACTTTCTCCATATTAATGTCTATGGATGTAGATGAGGATAGTGAAGCCCCCGGAGGTGGATGTGGGGGGCACATACTTTCTCCATATTAATGTCTATGGATGTAGATGAGGATAGTGAAGCCCCCGGAGGTGGATGTGGGGGGCACATACTTTCTCCATATTAATGTCTATGGATGTAGATGAGGACAGTGAAGCCCCCAGAGGTGCATGTGGGGGGCACATACTTTCTCCATATTAATGTCTATGGATGTAGATGAGGACAGTGAAGCCCCCGGAGGTGGATGTGGGGGGCACATACTTCCTCCATATTAATGTCTATGGATGTAGATGAGGACAGAGAAGCCCCAGGAGGTGGATGTGGGGGGCACATACTTTCTCCATATTAATGTCTATGGATGTAGATGAGGATAGTGAAGCCCCCGGAGGTGGATGTGGGGGGCACATACTTTCTCCATATTAATGTCTATGGATGTAGATGAGGATAGTGAAGCCCCCGGAGGTGGATGTGGGGGGCACATACTTTCTCCATATTAATGTCTATGGATGTAGATGAGGACAGAGAAGCTCCAGGAGGTGGATGTGGGGGGCACATACTTTCTCCATATTAATGTCTATGGATGTAGATGAGGACAGTGAAGCCCCAGGAGGTGGATGTGGGGGGCACATACTTTCTCCATATTAATGTCTATGGATGTAGATGAGGACAGAGAAGCCCCAGGAGGTGGATGTGGGGGGCACATACTTTCTCCATATTAATGTCTATGGATGTAGATGAGGACAGTGAAGCCCCCGGAGGTGGATGTGGGGGGCACATACTTTCTCCATATTAATGTCTATGGATGTAGATGAGGACAGTGAAGCCCCAGGAGGTGGATGTGGGGGGCACATACTTTCTCCATATTAATGTCTATGGATGTAGATGAGGAAAGTGAAGCCCCAGGAGGTGGATGTGGGGGGCACATACTTTCTCCATATTAATGTCTATGGATGTAGATGAGGACAGTGAAGCCCCCGGAGGTGGATGTGGGGGGCACATACTTTCTCCATATTAATGTCTGTGGATGTAGATGAGGACAGTGAAGCCCCCGGAGGTGGATGTGGGGGGGGCACATACTTTCCCCATATTAATGTCTATGGATGTAGATGAGGACAGAGAAGCCCCCGGAGGTGGATGTGGGGGGCACATTCTTTCTCCATATTACTGTCTATGGATGTAGATGAGGACAGTGAAGCCCCCGGAGGTGGATGTGGGGGGCACATACTTTCTCCATATTAATGTCTATGGATGTAGATGAGGACAGTGAAGCCCCCGGAGGTGGATGTGGGGGGCACATACTTTCTCCATATTAATGTCTATGGATGTAGATGAGGACAGTGAAGCCCCCGGAGGTGGATGTGGGGGGGGCACATACTTTCCCCATATTAATGTCTATGGATGTAGATGAGGACAGAGAAGCCCCCGGAGGTGGATGTGGGGGGCACATACTTTCTCCATATTAATGTCTATGGATGTAGATGAGGACAGTGAAGCCCCCGGAGGTGGATGTGGGGGGCACATACTTTCTCCATATTAATGTCTATGGATGTAGATGAGGACAGTGAAGCCCCCGGAGGTGGATGTGGGGGGCACATACTTTCTCCATATTAATGTCTATGGATGTAGATGAGGACAGAGAAGCCCCCGGAGGTGGATGTGGGGGGCACATACTTTCTCCATATTAATGTCTATGGATGTAGATGAGGATAGTGAAGCCCCCGGAGGTGGATGTGGGGGGCACATACTTTCTCCATATTAATGTCTATGGATGTAAATGAGGATAGTGAAGCCCCCGGAGGTGGATGTGGGGGGCACATACTTTCTCCATATTAATGTCTATGGATGTAGATGAGGACAGTGAAGCCCCCCGAGGTGGATGTGGGGGGGCACATACTTTCCCCATATTAATGTCTATGGATGTAGATGAGGACAGTGAAGCCCCCGGAGGTGGATGTGGGGGGCACATACTTTCTCCATATTAATGTCTATGGATGTAGATGAGGACAGTGAAGCCCCCCGAGGTGGATGTGGGGGGCACATACTTTCCCCATATTAATGTCTATGGATGTAGATGAGGACAGAGAAGCTCCAGGAGGTGGATGTGGGGGGCACATACTTTCTCCATATTAATGTCTATGGACGTAGATGAGGACAGTGAAGCCCCCGGAGGTGGATGTGGGGGGCACATACTTTCTCCATATTAATGTCTATGGATGTAGATGAGGACAGAGAAGCCCCCGGAGGTGGATGTGGGGGGCACATACTTTCTTCATATTAATGTCTATGGATGTAGATGAGGACAGAGAAGCCCCCGGAGGTGGATGTGGGGGGCACATACTTTCTCCATATTAATGTCTATGGATGTAGATGAGGACAGTGAAGCCCCCGGAGGTGGATGTGGGGGGCACATACTTCCTCCATATTAATGTCTATGGATGTAGATGAGGACAGAGAAGCCCCAGGAGGTGGATGTGGGGGGCACATACTTTCTCCATATTAATGTCTATGGATGTAGATGAGGATAGTGAAGCCCCCGGAGGTGGATGTGGGGGGCACATACTTTCTCCATATTAATGTCTATGGATGTAGATGAGGATAGTGAAGCCCCCGGAGGTGGATGTGGGGGGCACATACTTTCTCCATATTAATGTATATGGATGTAGATGAGGACAGTGAAGCCCCCCGAGGTGGATGTGGGGGGCACATACTTTCCCCATATTAATGTCTATGGATGTAGATGAGGACAGAGAAGCTCCAGGAGGTGGATGTGGGGGGCACATACTTTCTCCATATTAATGTCTATGGATGTAGATGAGGACAGTGAAGCCCCAGGAGGTGGATGTGGGGGGCACATACTTTCTCCATATTAATGTCTGTGGATGTAGATGAGGACAGTGAAGCCCCAGGAGGTGGATGTGGGGGGGGCACATACTTTCCCCATATTAATGTCTATGGATGTAGATGAGGACAGAGAAGCCCCCGGAGGTGGATGTGGGGGGCACATTCTTTCTCCATATTACTGTCTATGGATGTAGATGAGGACAGTGAAGCCCCCGGAGGTGGATGTGGGGGGCACATACTTTCTCCATATTAATGTCTATGGATGTAGATGAGGACAGTGAAGCCCCCGTAGGTGGATGTGGGGGGCACATACTTTCTCCATATTAATGTCTATGGATGTAGATGAGGACAGTGAAGCCCCCGGAGGTGGATGTGGGGGGGGCACATACTTTCCCCATATTAATGTCTATGGATGTAGATGAGGACAGAGAAGCCCCCGGAGGTGGATGTGGGGGGCACATACTTTCTCCATATTAATGTCTATGGATGTAGATGAGGACAGTGAAGCCCCCGGAGGTGGATGTGGGGGGCACATACTTTCTCCATATTAATGTCTATGGATGTAGATGAGGACAGTGAAGCCCCCGGAGGTGGATGTGGGGGGCACATACTTTCTCCATATTAATGTCTATGGATGTAGATGAGGACAGAGAAGCCCCCGGAGGTGGATGTGGGGGGCACATACTTTCTCCATATTAATGTCTATGGATGTAGATGAGGATAGTGAAGCCCCCGGAGGTGGATGTGGGGGGCACATACTTTCTCCATATTAATGTCTATGGATGTAGATGAGGATAGTGAAGCCCCCGGAGGTGGATGTGGGGGGCACATACTTTCTCCATATTAATGTCTATGGATGTAGATGAGGACAGTGAAGCCCCCCGAGGTGGATGTGGGGGGCACATACTTTCCCCATATTAATGTCTATGGATGTAGATGAGGACAGAGAAGCTCCAGGAGGTGGATGTGGGGGGCACATACTTTCTCCATATTAATGTCTATGGATGTAGATGAGGACAGTGAAGCCCCCGGAGGTGGATGTGGGGGGCACATACTTTCTCCATATTAATGTCTATGGATGTAGATGAGGACAGAGAAGCCCCCGGAGGTGGATGTGGGGGGCACATACTTTCTTCATATTAATGTCTATGGATGTAGATGAGGACAGAGAAGCCCCCGGAGGTGGATGTGGGGGGCACATACTTTCTCCATATTAATGTCTATGGATGTAGATGAGGACAGTGAAGCCCCCGGAGGTGGATGTGGGGGGCACATACTTTCCCCATATTAATGTCTATGGATGTAGATGAGGACAGTGAAGCCCCCGGAGGTGGATGTGGGGGGCACATACTTTCTTCATATTAATGTCTATGGATGTAGATAAGGACAGTGAAGCCCCCGGAGGTGGATGTGGGGGGCACATACTTTCTCCATATTAATGTCTATGGATGTAGATGAGGACAGTGAAGCCCCCGGAGGTGGATGTGGGGGGCACATACTTTCTTCATATTAATGTCTATGGATGTAGATAAGGACAGTGAAGCCCCCGGAGGTGGATGTGGGGGGCACATACTTTCTCCATATTAATGTCTATGGATGTAGATGAGGACAGTGAAGCCCCCGGAGGTGGATGTGGGGGGCACATACTTTCTCCATATTAATGTCTATGGATGTAGATGAGGACAGTGAAGCCCCCGGAGGAGGATGTGGGGGGCACATACTTTCTTCATATTAATGTCTATGGATGTAGATGAGGACAGTGAAGCCCCCGGAGGTGGATGTGGGGGGCACATACTTTCTCCATATTAATGTCTATGGATGTAGATGAGGACAGTGAAGCCCCCGGAGGTGGATGTGGGGGGCACATACTTTCTCCATATTAATGTCTATGGATGTAGATGAGGACAGTGAAGCCCCCGGAGGAGGATGTGGGGGGCACATACTTTCTTCATATTAATGTCTATGGATGTAGATGAGGACAGTGAAGCCCCCGGAGGTGGATGTGGGGGGCACATACTTTCTTCATATTAATGTCTATGGATGTAGATGAGGACAGTGAAGTCCCCGGAGGAGGATGTGGGGGGCACATACTTTCTTCATATTAATGTCTATGGATGTAGATAAGGACAGTGAAGCCCCAGGAGGTGGATGTGGGGGGCACATACTTTCTCCATATTAATGTCTATGGATGTAGATGAGGACAGAGAAGCCCCCGGAGGTGGATGTGGGGGGCACATACTTTCCCTATATTAATGTCTATGGATGTAGATGAGGACAGTGAAGCCCCCGGAGGTGGATGTGGGGGGCACATACTTTCTCCATATTAATGTCTATGGATGTAGATGAGGAAAGTGAAGCCCCCGGAGGTGGATGTGGGGGGCACATACTTTCTCCATATTAATGTCTATGGATGTAGATGAGGAAAGTGAAGCCCCCGGAGGTGGATGTGGGGGGCACATACTTTCTCCATATTAATGTCTATGGATGTAGATGAGGACAGTGAAGCCCCCAGAGGTGGATGTGGGGGGCACATACTTTCCCCATATTAATGTCTATGGATGTAGATGAGGACAGTGAAGCCCCCGGAGGTGGATGTGGGGGGCACATACTTTCTTCATATTAATGTCTATGGATGTAGATAAGGACAGTGAAGCCCCCGGAGGTGGATGTGGGGGGCACATACTTTCTCCATATTAATGTCTATGGATGTAGATGAGGACAGTGAAGCCCCCGGAGGTGGATGTGGGGGGCACATACTTTCTTCATATTAATGTCTATGGATGTAGATAAGGACAGTGAAGCCCCCGGAGGTGGATGTGGGGGGCACATACTTTCTCCATATTAATGTCTATGGATGTAGATGAGGACAGTGAAGCCCCCGGAGGTGGATGTGGGGGGCACATACTTTCTCCATATTAATGTCTATGGATGTAGATGAGGACAGTGAAGCCCCCGGAGGAGGATGTGGGGGGCACATACTTTCTTCATATTAATGTCTATGGATGTAGATGAGGACAGTGAAGCCCCCGGAGGAGGATGTGGGGGGCACATACTTTCTTCATATTAATGTCTATGGATGTAGATGAGGACAGTGAAGCCCCCGGAGGTGGATGTGGGGGGCACATACTTTCTTCATATTAATGTCTATGGATGTAGATGAGGACAGTGAAGCCCCCGGAGGAGGATGTGGGGGGCACATACTTTCTTCATATTAATGTCCATGGATGTAGATAAGGACAGTGAAGCCCCCGGAGGTGGATGTGGGGGGCACATACTTTCTCCATATTAATGTCTATGGATGTAGATGAGGACAGAGAAGCCCCCGGAGGTGGATGTGGGGGGCACATACTTTCCCTATATTAATGTCTATGGATGTAGATGAGGACAGTGAAGCCCCCGGAGGTGGATGTGGGGGGCACATACTTTCTCCATATTAATGTCTATGGATGTAGATGAGGAAAGTGAAGCCCCCGGAGGTGGATGTGGGAGGCACATACTTTCTCCATATTAATGTCTATGGATGTAGATGAGGAAAGTGAATCCCCCGGAGGTGGATGTGGGGGGCACATACTTTCTCCATATTAATGTCTATGGATGTAGATGAGGAAAGTGAAGCCCCCGGAGGTGGATGTGGGGGGCACATACTTTCTCCATATTAATGTCTATGGATGTAGATGAGGACAGAGAAGCCCCCGGAGGTGGATGTGGGGGGCACATACTTTCCCTATATTAATGTCTATGGATGTAGATGAGGAAAGTGAAGCCCCCGGAGGTGGATGTGGGGGGCACATACTTTCTCCATATTAATGTCTATGGATGTAGATGAGGACAGAGAAGCCCCCGGAGGTGGATGTGGGGGGCACATACTTTCCCTATATTAATGTCTATGGATGTAGATGAGGACAGAGAAGCCCCCGGAGTTGGATGTGGGGGGCACATACTTTCTTCATATTAATGTCTATGGATGTCGATGAGGACAGAGAAGCCCCCGGAGGTGGATGTGGGAGGCACATACTTTCTCCATATTAATGTCTATGGATGTAGATGAGGACAGTGAAGCCCCCGGAGGTGGATGTGGGAGGCACATACTTTCTCCATATTAATGTCTATGGATGTAGATGAGGACAGAGAAGCCCCCGGAGTTGGATGTGGGGGGCACATACTTTCTCCATATTAATGTCTATGGATGTAGATGAGGACAGTGAAGCCCCCGGAGGTGGATGTGGGAGGCACATACTTTCTCCATATTAATGTCTATGGATGTAGATGAGGACAGAGAAGCCCCCGGAGGTGGATGTGGGAGGCACATACTTTCTCCATATTAATGTCTATGGATGTAGATGAGGACAGTGAAGCCCCCGGAGGTGGATGTGGGAGGCACATACTTTCTCCATATTAATGTCTATGGATGTAGATGAGGACAGAGAAGCCCCCGGAGGTGGATGTGGGAGGCACATACTTTCTCCATATTAATGTCTATGGATGTAGATGAGGACAGAGAAGCCCCCGGAGGTGGATGTGGGGGGCACATACTTTCTCCATATTAATGTCTATGGATGTAGATGAGGACAGTGAAGCCCCCGGAGGTGGATGTGGGAGGCACATACTTTCTCCATATTAATGTCTATGGATGTAGATGAGGACAGAGAAGCCCCCGGAGTTGGATGTGGGGGGCACATACTTTCTCCATATTAATGTCTATGGATGTAGATGAGGTCAGAGAAGCCCCCGGAGTTGGATGTGGGGGGCACATACTTTCTTCATATTAATGTCTATGGATGTCGATGAGGACAGAGAAGCCCCCGGAGGTGGATGTGGGGGGCACATACTTTCTCCATATTAATGTCTATGGATGTAGATGAGGACAGTGAAGCCCCCGGAGGTGGATGTGGGGGGCACATACTTTCTCCATATTAATGTCTATGGATGTAGATGAGGAAAGTGAAGCCCCCGGAGGTGGATGTGGGGGCACATACTTTCTCCATATTAATGTCTATGGATGTAGATGAGGACAGAGAAGCCCCCGGAGGTGGATGTGGGAGGCACATACTTTCTCCATATTAATGTCTATGGATGTAGATGAGGACAGAGAAGCCCCCGGAGGTGGATGTGGGGGGCACATACTTTCTCCATATTAATGTCTATGGATGTAGATGAGGACAGAGAAGCCCCCGGAGTTGGATGTGGGGGGCACATACTTTCTCCATATTAATGTCTATGGATGTAGATGAGGACAGTGAAGCCCCCGGAGGTGGATGTGGGAGGCACATACTTTCTCCATATTAATGTCTATGGATGTAGATGAGGACAGAGAAGCCCCCGGAGGTGGATGTGGGAGGCACATACTTTCTCCATATTAATGTCTATGGATGTAGATGTGGACAGAGAAGCCCCTGGAGGTGGATGTGGGAGGCACATACTTTCTCCATATTAATGTCTATGGATGTAGATGAGGACAGAGAAGCCCCCGGAGGTGGATGTGGGAGGCACATACTTTCTCCATATTAATGTCTATGGATGTAGATGAGGACAGAGAAGCCCCCGGAGGTGGATGTGGGGGGCACATACTTTCTCCATATTAATGTCTATGGAT
Source organism: Dendrobates tinctorius (assembly GCF_039654945.1). NCBI lineage: Eukaryota > Metazoa > Chordata > Amphibia > Anura > Dendrobatidae > Dendrobates > Dendrobates tinctorius. Next base: position 57,148 of record NW_027362194.1, on the reverse strand, counting down.
GTAGATGAGGACAGTGAAGCCCCCGGAGGTGGATGTGGGAGGCACATACTTTCTCCATATTAATGTCTATGGATGTAGATGAGGACAGAGAAGCCCCCGGAGGTGGATGTGGGGGGCACATACTTTCTCCATATTAATGTCTATGGATGTAGATGAGGACAGAGAAGCCCCCGGAGGTGGATGTGGGAGGCACATACTTTCTCCATATTAATGTCTATGGATGTAGATGAGGACAGAGAAGCCCCCGGAGTTGGATGTGGGGGGCACATACTTTCTCCATATTAATGTCTATGGATGTAGATGAGGACAGAGAAGCCCCCGGAGTTGGATGTGGGGGGCACATACTTTCTTCATATTAATGTCTATGGATGTCGATGAGGACAGAGAAGCCCCCGGAGGTGGATGTGGGGGGCACATACTTTCTCCATATTAATGTCTATGGATGTAGATGAGGACAGTGAAGCCCCCGGAGGTGGATGTGGGGGGCACATACTTTCTCCATATTAATGTCTATGGATGTAGATGAGGAAAGTGAAGCCCCCGGAGGTGGATGTGGGGGGCACATACTTTCTCCATATTAATGTCTATGGATGTAGATGAGGACAGTGAAGCCCCCGGAGGTGGATGTGGGGGGCCCATACTTTCTCCATATTAATGTCTATGGATGTAGATGAGGACAGTGAAGCCCCCGGAGGTGGATGTGGGGGGCACATACTTTCTCCATATTAATGTCTATGGATGTAGATGAGGACAGAGAAGCCCCCGGAGGTGGATGTGGGGGGCACATACTTTCCCTATATTAATGTCTATGGATGTAGATGAGGACAGAGAAGCCCCCGGAGGTGGATGTGGGGGGCACATACTTTCTCCATATTAATGTCTATGGATGTAGATGAGGACAGAGAAGCCCCCGGAGGAGGATGTGGGGGGCACATACTTTCCCTATATTAATGTCTATGGATGTAGATGAGGACAGAGAAGCCCCCGGAGGAGGATGTGGGGGGCACATACTTTCCCTATATTAATGTCTATGGATGTAGATGAGGACAGAGAAGCCCCCGGAGGTGGATGTGGGGGGCACATACTTTCTCCATATTAATGTCTATGGATGTAGATGAGGACAGAGAAGCCCCCGGAGGTGGATGTGGGGGGCACATACTTTCCCTATATTAATGTCTATGGATGTAGATGAGGACAGAGAAGCCCCCGGAGTTGGATGTGGGGGGCACATACTTTCTTCATATTAATGTCTATGGATGTAGATGAGGACAGAGAAGCCCCCGGAGGTGGATGTGGGGGGCACATACTTTCTCCATATTAATGTCTATGGATGTAGATTAGGAAAGTGAAGCTCCCGGAGGTGGATGTGGGGGGCACATACTTTCTCCATATTAATGTCTATGGATGTAGATGAGGACAGAGAAGCCCCCGGAGGTGGATGTGGGGGGCACATACTTTCTTCATATTAATGTCTATGGATGTAGATGAGGACAGAGAAGCCCCCGGAGGTGGATGTGGGGGGCACATACTTTCTCCATATTAATGTCTATGGATGTAGATGAGGACAGTGAAGCCCCCGGAGGTGGATGTGGGGGGCACATACTTTCTCCATATTAATGTCTATGGATGTAGATGAGGACAGAGAAGCCCCAGGAGGTGGATGTGGGGGGCACATACTTTCCCCATATTAATGTCTATGGATGTAGATGAGGACAGTGAAGCCCCCGGAGGTGGATGTGGGGGGCACATACTTTCTCCATATTAATGTCTATGGATGTAGATGAGGACAGAGAAGCCCCAGGAGGTGGATGTGGGGGGCACATACTTTCTCCATATTAATGTCTATGGATGTAGATGAGGACAGTGAAGCCCCCGGAGGTGGATGTGGGGGGCACATACTTTCCCCATATTAATGTCTATGGATGTAGATGAGGACAGAGAAGCTCCAGGAGGTGGATGTGGGGGGCACATACTTTCTCCATATTAATGTCTATGGATGTAGATGAGGACAGTGAAGCCCCAGGAGGTGGATGTGGGGGGCACATACTTTCCCCATATTAATGTCTATGGATGTAGATGAGGACAGAGAAGCTCTAGGAGGTGGATGTGGGGGGCACATACTTTCTCCATATTAATGTCTATGGATGTAGATGAGGACAGTGAAGCCCCAGGAGGTGGATGTGGGGGGCACATACTTTCCCCATATTAATGTCTATGGATGTAGATGAGGACAGTGAAGCCCCAGGAGGTGGATGTGGGGGGCACATACTTTCTCCATATTAATGTCTATGGATGTAGATGAGGACAGAGAAGCCCCAGGAGGTGGATGTGGGGGGCACATACTTTCTCCATATTAATGTCTATGGATGTAGATGAGGACAGTGAAGCCCCCGGAGGTGGATGTGGGGGGCACATACTTTCCCCATATTAATGTCTATGGATGTAGATGAGGACAGAGAAGCTCCAGGAGGTGGATGTGGGGGGCACATACTTTCTCCATATTAATGTCTATGGATGTAGATGAGGACAGTGAAGCCCCAGGAGGTGGATGTGGGGGGCACATACTTTCCCCATATTAATGTCTATGGATGTAGATGAGGACAGAGAAGCCCCAGGAGGTGGATGTGGGGGGCACATACTTTCTCCATATTAATGTCTATGGATGTAGATGAGGACAGTGAAGCCCCAGGAGGTGGATGTGGGGGGCACATACTTTCTCCATATTAATGTCTATGGATGTAGATGAGGACAGAGAAGCCCCCGGAGGTGGATGTGGGGGGCACATACTTTCTCCATATTAATGTCTATGGATGTAGATGAGGACAGAGAAGCCCCAGGAGGTGGATGTGGGGGGCACATACTTTCTCCATATTAATGTCTATGGATGTAGATGAGGACTGTGAAGCCCCCAGAGGTGGATGTGGGGGGCACATACTTTCTCCATATTAATGTCTATGGATGTAGATGAGGACAGTGAAGCCCCCGGAGGTGGATGTGGGGGGCACATACTTTCTCCATATTAATGTCTATGGATGTAGATGAGGACAGAGAAGCCCCCGGAGTTGGATGTGGGGGGCATATACTTTCTTCATATTAATGTCTATGGATGTAGATAAGGACAGTGAAGCCCCCGGAGGTGGATGTGGGGGGCACATACTTTCTCCATATTAATGTCTATGGATGTAGATGAGGACAGTGAAGCCCCCGGAGGTGGATGTGGGGGGCACATACTTTCCCCATATTAATGTCTATGGATGTAGATGAGGACAGAGAAGCCCCCGGAGGTGGATGTGGGGGACACATACTTTCCCCATATTAATGTCTATGGATGTAGATGAGGACAGAGAAGCTCCAGGAGGTGGATGTGGGGGGCACATACTTTCTCCATATTAATGTCTATGGATGTAGATGAGGATAGAGAAGCCCCCGGAGGTGGATGTGGGGGACACATACTTTCCCCATATTAATGTCTATGGATGTAGATGAGGACAGAGAAGCTCCAGGAGGTGGATGTGGGGGGCACATACTTTCTCCATATTAATGTCTATGGATGTAGATGAGGACAGTGAAGCCCCCGGAGTTGGATGTGGGGGGCACATACTTTCTTCATATTAATGTCTATGGATGTAGATGAGGACAGTGAAGCCCCCGGAGGTGGATGTGGGGGGCACATACTTTCTTCATATTAATGTCTATGGATGTAGATGAGGACAGTGAAGCCCCCGGAGGTGGATGTGGGGGGCACATACTTTCTCCATATTAATGTCTATGGATGTAGATGAGGACAGTGAAGCCCCCGGAGGTGGATGTGGGGGGCACATACTTTCTCCATATTAATGTCTATGGATGTAGATGAGGACAGTGAAGCCCCCGGAGGAGGATGTGGGGGGCACATACTTTCTTCATATTAATGTCTATGGATGTAGATGAGGACAGTGAAGCCACCGGAGTTGGATGTGGGGGGCACATACTTTCTCCATATTAATGTCTATGGATGTAGATGAGGACAGAGAAGCCCCCGGAGTTGGATGTGGGGGGCACATACTTTCTTCATATTAATGTCTATGGATGTCGATGAGGACAGAGAAGCCCCCGGAGGTGGATGTGGGGGGCACATACTTTCTCCATATTAATGTCTATGGATGTAGATGAGGACAGTGAAGCCCCCGGAGGTGGATGTGGGGGGCACATACTTTCTCCATATTAATGTCTATGGATGTAGATGAGGACAGTGAAGCCCCCGGAGGTGGATGTGGGGGGCACATACTTTCTCCATATTAATGTCTATGGATGTAGATGAGGAAAGTGAAGCCCCCGGAGGAGGATGTGGGGGGCACATACTTTCTCCATATTAATGTCTATGGATGTAGATGAGGACAGAGAAGCCCCCGGAGTTGGATGTGGGGGGCACATACTTTCTCCATATTAATGTCTATGGATGTAGATGAGGACAGTGAAGCCCCCGGAGGTGGATGTGGGGGGCACATACTTTCTCCATATTAATGTCTATGGATGTAGATGAGGAAAGTGAAGCCCCCGGAGGTGGATGTGGGGGGCACATACTTTCTCCATATTAATGTCTATGGATGTAGATGAGGACAGAGAAGCCCCCGGAGGTGGATGTGGGGGGCACATACTTTCCCTATATTAATGTCTATGGATGTAGATGAGGACAGAGAAGCCCCCGGAGGTGGATGTGGGGGGCACATACTTTCTCCATATTAATGTCTATGGATGTAGATGAGGACAGTGAAGCCCCCGGAGGTGGATGTGGGGGGCACATACTTTCTCCATATTAATGTCTATGGATGTAGATGAGGACAGAGAAGCCCCCGGAGGTGGATGTGGGGGGCACATACTTTCTCCATATTAATGTCTATGGATGTAGATGAGGACAGTGAAGCCCCCGGAGGTGGATGTGGGGGGCACATACTTTCTCCATATTAATGTCTATGGATGTAGATGAGGACATTGAAGCCCCCGGAGGTGGATGTGGGGGGCACATACTTTCTCCATATTAATGTCTATGGATGTAGATGAGGACAGTGAAGCCCCCGGAGGTGGATGTGGGGGGCACATACTTTCCTCCATATTAATGTCTATGGATGTAGATGAGGACAGAGAAGCCCCCGGAGGTGGATGTGGGTGGCACATACTTTCTCCATTTTAATGTCTATGGATGTAGATGAGGACAGAGAAGCCCCCGAAGGTGGATGTGGGGGGCACATACTTTCTCCATATTAATGTCTATGGATGTAGATGAGGACAGTAAAGCCCCCGGAGGAGGATGTGGGGGGCACATACTTTCTCCATATTAATGTCTATGGATGTAGATGAGAACAGTGAAGCCCCCCGAGGTGGATGTGGGGGGCACATACTTTCTCCTTATTAATGTCTATGGATGTAGATGAGGACAGAGAAGCCCCCGAAGGTGGATGTGGGGGGCACATACTTTCTCCATATTAATGTCTATGGATATGGATGTAGATGAGGACAGTGAAGCCCCCGGAGGTGGATGTGGGGGGCACATACTTTCCTCCATATTAATGTCTATGGATGTAGATGAGGACAGTGAAGCCCCCGGAGGAGGATGTGGGGGGCACATACTTTCCTCCATATTAATGTCTATGGATGTAGATGAGGACAGTGAAGCCCCCGGAGGTGGATGTGGGGGGCACATACTTTCCTCCATATTAATGTCTATGGATGTAGATGAGGACAGTGAAGCCCCCGGAGGTGGATGTGGGGGGCACATACTTTCCTCCATATTAATGTCTATGGATGTAAATGAGGACAGTGAAGCCCCCGGAGGAGGATGTGGGGGCACATACTTTCTCCATATTAATGTCTATGGATGTAGATGAGAACAGCGAAGCCCCCCGAGGTGGATGTGGGGGGCACATACTTTCTCCTTATTAATGTCTATGGATGTAGATGAGGACAGAGAAGCCCCCGAAGGTGGATGTGGGGGGCACATACTTTCTCCATATTAATGTCTATGGATATGGATGTAGATGAGGACAGTGAAGCCCCCGGAGGTGGATGTGGGGGGCACATACTTTCTCCATATTAATGTCTATGGATGTAGATGAGGACAGAGAAGCCCCCGGAGGTGGATGTGGGGGGCACATACTTTCTCCATATTAATGTCTATGGATGTAGATGAGGACAGAGAAGCCCCCGAAGGTGGATGTGGGGGGCACATACTTTCTCCATATTAATGTCTATGGATGTAGATGAGGACAGTAAAGCCCCCGGAGGAGGATGTGGGGGGCACATACTTTCTCCATATTAATGTCTATGGATGTAGATGAGAACAGTGAAGCCCCCCGAGGTGGATGTGGGGGGCACATACTTTCTCCTTATTAATGTCTATGGATGTAGATGAGGACAGAGAAGCCCCCGAAGGTGGATGTGGGGGGCACATACTTTCTCCATATTAATGTCTATGGATATGGATGTAGATGAGGACAGTGAAGCCCCCGGAGGTGGATGTGGGGGGCACATACTTTCCTCCATATTAATGTCTATGGATGTAGATGAGGACAGTGAAGCCCCCGGAGGAGGATGTGGGGGGCACATACTTTCCTCCATATTAATGTCTATGGATGTAGATGAGGACAGTGAAGCCCCCGGAGGTGGATGTGGGGGGCACATACTTTCCTCCATATTAATGTCTATGGATGTAGATGAGGACAGTGAAGCCCCCGGAGGTGGATGTGGGGGGCACATACTTTCCTCCATATTAATGTCTATGGATGTAAATGAGGACAGTGAAGCCCCCGGAGGAGGATGTGGGGGCACATACTTTCTCAATATTAATGTCTATGGATGTAGATGAGAACAGCGAAGCCCCCCGAGGTGGATGTGGGGGGCACATACTTTCTCCTTATTAATGTCTATGGATGTAGATGAGGACAGAGAAGCCCCCGAAGGTGGATGTGGGGGGCACATACTTTCTCCATATTAATGTCTATGGATATGGATGTAGATGAGGACAGTGAAGCCCCCGGAGGTGGATGTGGGGGGCACATACTTTCTCCATATTAATGTCTATGGATGTAGATGAGGACAGAGAAGCCCCCGGAGGTGGATGTGGGGGGCACATACTTTCTCCATATTAATGTCTATGGATGTAGATGAGGACAGAGAAGCCCCCGAAGGTGGATGTGGGGGGCACATACTTTCTCCATATTAATGTCTATGGATGTAGATGAGGACAGAGAAGCCCCCGGAGGTGGATGTGGGGGGCACATACTTTCTCCATATTAATGTCTATGGATGTAGATGAGGACAGAGAAGCCCCAGAAGGTGGATGTGGGGGGCACATACTTTCTCCATATTAATGTCTATGGATGTAGATGAGGACAGAGAAGCCCCCGGAGGTGGATGTGGGGGCACATACTTTCTCCATATTAATGTCTATGGATGTAGATGAGGACAGAGAAGCCCCCGGAGGTGGATGTGGGGGGCACATACTTTCTCCATATTAATGTCTATGGATGTAGATGAGGACAGAGAAGCCCCAGGAGGTGGATGCGGGGGGCACATACTTTCTCCATATTAATGTCTATGGATGTAGATGAGGACAGAGAAGCCCCCGGAGGTGGATGTGGGGGGCACATACTTTCTCCATATTAATGTCTATGGATGTAGATGAGGACAGAGAAGCCCCAGGAGGTGGATGTGGGGGGCACATACTTTCTCCATATTAATGTCTATGGATGTAGATGAGGACAGAGAAGCCCCCGGAGGTGGATGTGGGGGCACATACTTTCTCCATATTAATGTCTATGGATGTAGATGAGGACAGAGAAGCCCCCGGAGGTGGATGTGGGGGGCACATACTTTCTCCATATTAATGTCTATGGATGTAGATGAGGACAGAGAAGCCCCCGGAGGTGGATGCGGGGGGCACATACTTTCTCCATATTAATGTCTATGGATGTAGATGAGGACAGAGAAGCCCCCGAAGGTGGATGCGGGGGGCACATACTTTCTCCATATTAATGTCTATGGATGTAGATGAGGACAGAGAAGCCCCCGGTGGTGGATGTGGGGGGCACATACTTTCTCCATATTAATGTCTATGGATGTAGATGAGGACAGAGAAGCCCCCGGAGGTGGATGTGGGGGGCACATACTTTCTCCATATTAATGTCTATGGATGTAGATGAGGACAGAGAAGCCCCCGAAGGTGGATGTGGGGGGCACATACTTTCCCCATATTAATGTCTATGGATGTAGATGAGGACAGAGAAGCCCCCGGTGGTGGATGCGGGGGGCACATACTTTCTCCATATTAATGTCTATGGATGTAGATGAGGACAGAGAAGCCCCCGGTGGTGGATGTGGGGGGCACATACTTTCCCCATATTAATGTCTATGGATGTAGATGAGGACAGAGAAGCCCCCGGAGGTGGATGTGGGGGGCACATACTTTCTTCATATTAATGTCTATGGATGTAGATGAGGACAGAGAAGCCCCAGGAGGTGGATGTGGGGGGCACATACTTTCTCCATATTAATGTCTATGGATGTAGATGAGGACAGAGAAGCCCCAGGAGGTGGATGTGGGGGGCACATACTTTCTTCATATTAATGTCTATGGATGTAGATGAGGACAGAGAAGCCCCAGGAGGTGGATGTGGGGGGCACATACTTTCTTCATATTAATGTCTATGGATGTAGATGAGGACAGAGAAGCCCCAGGAGGTGGATGTGGGGGGCACATACTTTCTCCATATTAATGTCTATGGATGTAGATGAGGACAGAGAAGCCCCCGGAGGTGGATGTGGGGGGCACATACTTTCTCCATATTAATGTCTATGGATGTAGATGAGGACAGAGAAGCCCCCGGTGGTGGATGTGGGGGGCACATACTTTCTCCATATTAATGTCTATGGATGTAGATGAGGACAGAGAAGCCCCCGGTGGTGGATGTGGGGGGCACATACTTTCTCCATATTAATGTCTATGGATGTAGATGAGGACAGAGAAGCCCCCGGAGGTGGATGTGGGGGGCACATACTTTCTCCATATTAATGTCTATGGATGTAGATGAGGACAGAGAAGCCCCAGGAGGTGGATGTGGGGGGCACATACTTTCTCCATATTAATGTCTATGGATGTAGATGAGGACAGAGAAGCTCCCGGAGGTGGATGTGGGGGGCACATACTTTCTTCATATTAATGTCTATGGATGTAGATGAGGACAGAGAAGCCCCAGGAGGTGGATGTGGGGGGCACATACTTTCTCCATATTAATGTCTATGGATGTAGATGAGGACAGAGAAGCCCCCGGAGGTGGATGTGGGGGGCACATACTTTCTCCATATTAATGTCTATGGATGTAGATGAGGACAGAGAAGCCCCCGGAGGTGGATGTGGGGGGCACATACTTTCCCCATATTAATGTCTATGGATGTAGATGAGGACAGAGAAGCCCCCGGAGGTGGATGTGGGGGGCACATACTTTCTTCATATTAATGTCTATGGATGTAGATGAGGACAGAGAAGCCCCAGGAGGTGGATGTGGGGGGCACATACTTTCTCCATATTAATGTCTATGGATGTAGATGAGGACAGAGAAGCCCCCGGAGGTGGATGTGGGGGGCACATACTTTCCCCATATTAATGTCTATGGATGTAGATGAGGACAGAGAAGCCCCCGGAGGTGGATGTGGGGGGCACATACTTTCTTCATATTAATGTCTATGGATGTAGACGAGGACAGAGAAGCCCCCGGAGGTGGATGTGGGGGGCACATACTTTCTCCATATTAATGTCTATGGATGTAGATGAGGACAGAGAAGCCCCCGGAGGTGGATGTGGGGGGCACATACTTTCCCCATATTAATGTCTATGGATGTAGATGAGGACAGAGAAGCCCCCGGTGGTGGATGTGGGGGGCACATACTTTCCCCATATTAATGTCTATGGATGTAGATGAGGACAGAGAAGCCCCCGGAGGTGGATGTGGGGGGCACATACTTTCTCCATATTAATGTCTATGGATGTAGATGAGGACAGAGAAGCCCCAGGAGGTGGATGTGGGGGGGGGCACATACTTTCTCCATATTAATGTCTATGGATGTAGATGAGGACAGAGAAGCCCCCGGAGGTGGATGTGGGGGGCACATACTTTCTCCATATTAATGTCTATGGATGTAGATGAGGACAGAGAAGCCCCAGGAGGTGGATGTGGGGGGCACATACTTTCTTCATATTAATGTCTATGGATGTAGATGAGGACAGAGAAGCCCCAGGAGGTGGATGTGGGGGGGGGCACATACTTTCTCCATATTAATGTCTATGGATGTAGATGAGGACAGAGAAGCCCCCGGAGGTGGATGTGGGGGGCACATACTTTCTCCATATTAATGTCTATGGATGTAGATGAGGACAGAGAAGCCCCAGGAGGTGGATGTGGGGGGCACATACTTTCTCCATATTAATGTCTATGGATGTAGATGAGGACAGTGAAGCCCCCGGAGGTGGATGTGGGGGGCACATACTTTCTCCATATTACTGTCTATGGATGTAGATGAGGACAGAGAAGCCCCAGGAGGTGGATGTGGGGGGCACATACTTTCTTCATATTAATGTCTATGGATGTAGATGAGGACAGTGAAGCCCCAGGAGGTGGATGTGGGGGGCACATACTTTCTCCATATTAATGTCTATGGATGTAGATGAGGACAGTGAAGCCCCCGGAGGTGGATGTGGGGGGCACATACTTTCTCCATATTACTGTCTATGGATGTAGATGAGGACAGTGAAGCCCCAGGAGGTGGATGTGGGGGGCACATACTTTCTTCATATTAATGTCTATGGATGTAGATGAGGACAGAGAAGCCCCAGGAGGTGGATGTGGGGGGGGACACATACTTTCTCCATATTAATGTCTATGGATGTAGATGAGGACAGAGAAGCCCCCGGAGGTGGATGTGGGGGGCACATACTTTCCCCATATTAATGTCTATGGATGTAGATGAGGACAGAGAAGCCCCCGGTGGTGGATGTGGGGGGCACATACTTTCCCCATATTAATGTCTATGGATGTAGATGAGGACAGAGAAGCCCCCGGAGGTGGATGTGGGGGGCACATACTTTCTCCATATTAATGTCTATGGATGTAGATGAGGACAGAGAAGCCCCAGGAGGTGGATGTGGGGGGGGGCACATACTTTCTCCATATTAATGTCTATGGATGTAGATGAGGACAGAGAAGCCCCCGGAGGTGGATGTGGGGGGCACATACTTTCTCCATATTAATGTCTATGGATGTAGATGAGGACAGAGAAGCCCCAGGAGGTGGATGTGGGGGGCACATACTTTCTTCATATTAATGTCTATGGATGTAGATGAGGACAGAGAAGCCCCAGGAGGTGGATGTGGGGGGGGGCACATACTTTCTCCATATTAATGTCTATGGATGTAGATGAGGACAGAGAAGCCCCCGGAGGTGGATGTGGGGGGCACATACTTTCTCCATATTAATGTCTATGGATGTAGATGAGGACAGAGAAGCCCCAGGAGGTGGATGTGGGGGGCACATACTTTCTCCATATTAATGTCTATGGATGTAGATGAGGACAGTGAAGCCCCCGGAGGTGGATGTGGGGGGCACATACTTTCTCCATATTACTGTCTATGGATGTAGATGAGGACAGAGAAGCCCCAGGAGGTGGATGTGGGGGGCACATACTTTCTCCATATTAATGTCTATGGATGTAGATGAGGACAGAGAAGCCCCCGGAGGTGGATGTGGGGGGCACATACTTTCTCCATATTAATGTCTATGGATGTAGATAAGGACAGAGAAGCCCCCGGAGGTGGATGTGGGGGGCACATACTTTCCTCCTTATTAATGTCTATGGATGTAGATGAGGACAGAGAAGCCCCCAGAGGTGGATGTGGGGGGCACATACTTTCTCCATATTAATGTCTATGGATGTAGATAAGGACAGAGAAGCCCCCAGAGGTGGATGTGGGGGGCACATACTTTCCTCCTTATTAATGTCTATGGATGTAGATGAGGACAGAGAAGCCCCCAGAGGTGGATGTGGGGGGCACATACTTTCTCCATATTAATGTCTATGGATGTAGATGAGGACAGAGAAGCCCCAGGAGGTGGATGTGGGGGGCACATACTTTCTCCATATTACTGTCTATGGATGTAGATGAGGACAGAGAAGCCCCAGGAGGTGGATGTGGGGGGCACATACTTTCTCCATATTAATGTCTATGGATGTAGATGAGGACAGAGAAGCCCCCGGAGGTGCATGGGGGGGGGCACTTACTTTCTCCATATTAATGTCTATGGATGTAGATGAGGACAGAGAAGCCCCCAGAGGTGGATGTGGGGGGCACATACTTTCTCCATATTAATGTCTATGGATGTAGATGAGGACAGAGAAGCCCCCAGAGGTGGATGTGGGGGGCACATACTTTCTCCATATTAATGTCTATGGATGTAGATGAGGACAGAGAAGCCCCCGGAGGTGGATGTGGGGGGCACATACTTTCTCCATATTAATGTCTATGGATGTAGATGAGGACAGAGAAGCCCCCAGAGGTGGATGTGGGGGGCACATACTTTCTCCATATTAATGTCTATGGATGTAGATGAGGACAGAGAAGCCCCCAGAGATGGATGTGGGGGGCACATACTTTCTCCATATTAATGTCTATGGATGTAGATGAGGACAGAGAAGCCCCCAGAGATGGATGTGGGGGGCACATACTTTCTCCATATTAATGTCTATGGATGTAGATGACGACAGTGAAGCCCCCGGAGGTGTATGTGGGAGGCACATACTTTCTCCATATTAATGTCTATGGATGTAGATGACGACAGTGAAGCCCCCGGAGGTGGATGTGGGGGGCACATACTTTCTCCATATTAATGTCTATGGATGTAGATGACGACATTGAAGCCCCCGGTGGTGGATGTGGGGGGCACATACTTTCTCCATATTAATGTCTATGGATGTAGATGAGGACAGAGAAGCCCCAGGAGGTGGATGTGGGGGGCACATACTTTCTCCATATTAATGTCTATGGATGTAGATGAGGACAGAGAAGCCCCCAGAGGTGGATGTCGGAGGCACATACTTTCTCCATATTAATGTCTATGGATGTAGATGAGGACAGAGAAGCCTCCGGAGGTGGATGTGGGAGGCACATACTTTCTCCATATTAATGTCTATGGATGTAGATGAGGACAGTGAAGCCCCCGGAGGTGGATGTGGGGGGCACATACTTTCTCCATATTAATGTCTATGGATGTAGATGAGGACAGAGAAGCCCCCGGAGGTGGATGTGGGGGGCACATACTTTCTCCATATTAATGTCTATGGATGTAGATGAGGACAGAGAAGCCCCCAGAGGTGGATGTGGGGGGCACATACTTTCTCCATATTAATGTCTATGGATGTAGATGAGGACAGAGAAGCCCCAGGAGGTGGATGTGGGGGGCACATACTTTCTCCATATTAATGTCTATGGATGTAGATGACGACAGTGAAGCCCCCAGAGATGGATGTGGGGGGCACATACTTTCTCCATATTAATGTCTATGGATGTAGATGACGACAGTGAAGCCCCCGGAGGTGGATGTGGGGGGCACATACTTTCTCCATATTAATGTCTATGGATGTAGATGAGGACAGAGAAGCCCCCGGAGGTGGATGTGGGGGGCACATACTTTCTCCATATTAATGTCTATGGATGTAGATGAGGACAGAGAAGCCCCCAGAGGTGGATGTGGGGGGCACATACTTTCTCCATATTAATGTCTATGGATGTAGATGAGGACAGAGAAGCCCCAGGAGGTGGATGTGGGGGGCACATACTTTCTCCATATTAATGTCTATGGATGTAGATGACGACAGTGAAGCCCCCAGAGATGGATGTGGGGGGCACATACTTTCTCCATATTAATGTCTATGGATGTAGATGACGACAGTGAAGCCCCCGGAGGTGGATGTGGGGGGCACATACTTTCTCCATATTAATGTCTATGGATGTAGATGAGGAAAGAGAAGCCCCAGGAGGTGGATGTGGGGGGCACATACTTTCTCCATATTAATGTCTATGGATGTAGATGAGGACAGAGAAGCCCCCAGAGGTGCATGTGGGAGGCACATACTTTCTCCATATTAATGTCTATGGATGTAGATGAGGACAGAGAAGCCCCAGGAGGTGGATGTGGGAGGCACATACTTTCTCCATATTAATGTCTATGGATGTAGATGAGGACAGAGAAGCCCCAGGAGGTGGATGTGGGAGGCACATACTTTCTCCATATTAATGTCTATGGATGTAGATGAGGACAGAGAAGCCCCAGGAGGTGCATGTGGGGGGCACATACTTTCTCCATATTAATGTCTATGGATGTAGATGAGGACAGAGAAGCCCCAGGAGGTGGATGTGGGAGGCACATACTTTCTCCATATTAATGTCTATGGATGTAGATGAGGACAGTGAAGCCCCCGGAGGTGGATGTGGGGGGCACATACTTTCTCCATATTAATGTCTATGGATGTAGATGAGGACAGAAAAGCCCCAGGAGGTGGATGTGGGAGGCACATACTTTCTCCATATTAATGTCTATGGATGTAGATGAGGACAGTGAAGCCCCCGGAGGTGGATGTGGGAGGCACATACTTTCTCCATATTAATGTCTATGGATGTAGATGAGGACAGAGAAGCCCCCAGAGGTGGATGTGGGGGGCACATACTTTCTCCATATTAATGTCTATGGATGTAGATGAGGACAGTGAAGCCCCCGGAGGTGGATGTGGGAGGCACATACTTTCTCCATATTAATGTCTATGGATGTAGATGAGGACAGAGAAGCCCCCAGAGGTGGATGTGGGAGGCACATACTTTCTCCATATTAATGTCTATGGATGTAGATGAGGACAGTGAAGCCCCCGGAGGTGGATGTGGGAGGCACATACTTTCTCCATATTAATGTCTATGGATGTAGATGAGGACAGAGAAGCCCCCAGAGGTGGATGTGGGGGGCACATACTTTCTCCATATTAATGTCTATGGATGTAGATGAGGACAGAGAAGCCCCCAGAGGTGGATGTGGGGGGCACATACTTTCTCCATATTAATGTCTATGGATGTAGATGAGGACAGTGAAGCCCCCGGAGGTGAATGTGGGGGGCACATACTTTCTCCATATTAATGTCTATGGATGTAGATGAGGACAGAGAAGCCCCAGGAGGTGGATGTGGGGGGCACATACTTTCTCCATATTAATGTCTATGGATGTAGATGAGGACAGAGAAGCCCCAGGAGGAGGATGTGGGGGGCACATACTTTCTCCATATTAATGTCTATGGATGTAGATGAGGACAGAGAAGCCCCCAGAGGTGGATGTGGGGGGCACATACTTTCTCCATATTAATGTCTATGGATGTAGATGAGGACAGAGAAGCCCCAGGAGGTGGATGTGGGGGGCACATACTTTCTCCATATTAATGTCTATGGATGTAGATGAGGACAGAGAAGCCCCCGGACGTGGATGTGGGGGGCACATACTTTCTCCATATTAATGTCTATGGATGTAGATGAGGACAGAGAAGCCCCCAGGAGGTGGATGTGGGGGGCACATACTTTCTCCATATTAATGTCTATGGATGTAGATGAGGACAGTGAAGCCCCCGGAGGTGGATGTGGGGGGCACATACTTTCTCCATATTAATGTCTATGGATGTAGATGAGGACAGAGAAGCCCCCAGAGGTGGATGTGGGGGGCACATACTTTCTCCATATTAATGTCTATGGATGTAGATGAGGACAGAGAAGCCCCAGGAGGTGGATGTGGGGGGCACATACTTTCTCCATATTAATGTCTATGGATGTAGATGAGGACAGTGAAGCCCCCGGAGGTGGATGTGGGGGGCACATACTTTCTCCATATTAATGTCTATGGATGTAGATGAGGACAGAGAAGCCCCCAGAGGTGGATGTGGGGGGCACATACTTTCTCCATATTAATGTCTATGGATGTAGATGAGGACAGAGAAGCCCCCGGAGGTGGATGTGGGGGGCACATACTTTCTCCATATTAATGTCTATGGCTGTAGATGAGGATAGTGAAGCCCCCGGAGGTGGATGTGGGGGGCACATACTTTCTCCATATTAATGTCTATGGATGTAGATGAGGATAGTGAAGCCCCCGGAGGTGGATGTGGGGGGCACATACTTTCTCCATATTAATGTCTATGGATGTAGATGAGGACAGTGAAGCCCCCGGAGGAGGATGTGGGGGGCACATATTTTCCACCATATTAATGTCTATGGATGTAGATGAGGACAGTGAAACCCCTGGAGGAGGATGTGGGGGGCACATACTTTCTCCATATTAATGTCTATGGATATAGATGAGGACAGAGAAGCCCCCGGAGGTGGATGTGGGGGGCACATACTTTCTCCATATTAATGTCTATGGATGTAGATGAGGATAGTGAAGCCCCCGGAGGTGGATGTGGGGGGCACATACTTTCTCCATATTAATGTCTATGGATGTAGATGAGGACAGTGAAGCCCCCGGAGGTGGATGTGGGGGGCACATACTTTCTCCATATTAATGTCTATGGATGTAGATGAGGACAGTGAAGCCCCCGGAGGTGGATGTGGGGGGCACATACTTTCTCCATATTAATGTCTATGGATGTAGATGAGGACAGTGAAGCCCCCGAAGGTGGATGTGGGGGGCACATACTTTCTCCATATTAATGTCTATGGATGTAGATGAGGACAGAGAAGCCCCCGGAGGTGGATGTGGGGGGCACATACTTTCTCCATATTAATGTCTATGGATGTAGATGAGGACAGTGAAGCCCCCGGAGGTGGATGTGGGGGGCACATACTTTCTCCATATTAATGTCTATGGATGTAGATGAGGACAGTGAAGCCCCCGGAGGTGGATGTGGGGGCACATACTTTCTCTATATTAATGTCTATGGATGTAGATGAGGACAGTGAAGCCCCTGGAGGTGGATGTGGGGGGCACATACTTTCTCCATATTAATGTCTATGGATGTAGATGAGGACAGTGAAGCCCCCGGAGGTGGATGTGGGGGCACATACTTTCTCCATATTAATGTCTATGGATGTAGATGAGGACAGTGAAGCCCCTGGAGGTGGATGTGGGGGCACATACTTTCTCCATATTAATGTCTATGGATGTAGATGAGGACAGTGAAGCCCCCGGAGGTGGATGTGGGGGGCACATACTTTCTCCATATTAATGTCTATGGATGTAGATGAGGACAGTGAAGCCCCCGGAGGTGGATGTGGGGGCACATACTTTCTCCATATTAATGTCTATGGATGTAGATGAGGACAGTGAAGCCCCCGGAGGTGGATGTGGGGGGCACATACTTTCTCCATATTAATGTCTATGGATGTAGATGAGGACAGTGAAGCCCCCGGAGGTGGATGTGGGGGCACATACTTTCTCCATATTAATGTCTATGGATGTAGATGAGGACAGTGAAGCCCCTGGAGGTGGATGTGGGGGCACATACTTTCTCCATATTAATGTCTATGGATGTAGATGAGGACAGTGAAGCCCCCGGCGGTGGATGTGGGGGCACATACTTTCTCCATATTAATGTCTATGGATGTAGATGAGGACAGAGAAGCCTCCGGAGGTGGATGTGGGGGGCACATACTTTCTCCATATTAATGTCTATGGATGTAGACGAGGACAGTGAAGCCCCCGGAGGTGGATGTGGGGGCACATACTTTCTCCATATTAATGTCTATGGATGTAGATGAGGACAGTGAAGCCCCCGAAGGTGGATGTGGGGGGCACATACTTTCTCCATATTAATGTCTATGGATGTAGATGAGGACAGAGAAGCCCCCGGAGGTGGATGTGGGGGGCACATACTTTCTCCATATTAATGTCTATGGATGTAGATGAGGACAGTGAAGCCCCCGGAGGTGGATGTGGGGGGCACATACTTTCTCCATATTAATGTCTATGGATGTAGATGAGGACAGTGAAGCCCCCGGAGGTGGATGTGGGGGGCACATACTTTCCCCATATTAATGTCTATGGATGTAGATGAGGACAGTGAAGCCCCCGGAGGTGGATGTGGGGGGCACATACTTTCTCCATATTAATGTCTATGGATGTAGATAAGGACAGTGAAGCCCCCGGAGGTGGATGTGGGGGGCACATACTTTCTCCATATTAATGTCTATGGATGTAGATGAGGACAGTGAAGCCCCCGGAGGTGGATGTGGGGGGCACATAATTTCTCCATATTAATGTCTATGGATGTAGATGAGGACAGTGAAGCCCCCGGAGGTGGATGTGGGGGGCACATACTTTCTCCATATTAATGTCTATGGATGTAGATGAGGACAGTGAAGCCCCCGGAGGAGGATGTGGGGGGCACATATTTTCCACCATATTAATGTCTATGGATGTAGATGAGGACAGTGAAACCCCTGGAGGAGGATGTGGGGGGCACATACTTTCTCCATATTAATGTCTATGGATATAGATGAGGACAGAGAAGCCCCCGGAGGTGGATGTGGGGGGCACATACTTTCTCCATATTAATGTCTATGGATGTAGATGAGGATAGTGAAGCCCCCGGAGGTGGATGTGGGGGGCACATACTTTCTCCATATTAATGTCTATGGATGTAGATGAGGACAGTGAAGCCCCCGGAGGTGGATGTGGGGGGCACATACTTTCTCCATATTAATGTCTATGGATGTAGATGAGGACAGTGAAGCCCCCGAAGGTGGATGTGGGGGGCACATACTTTCTCCATATTAATGTCTATGGATGTAGATGAGGACAGTGAAGCCCCCGAAGGTGGATGTGGGGGGCACATACTTTCTCCATATTAATGTCTATGGATGTAGATGAGGACAGTGAAGCCCCCGGAGGTGGATGTGGGGGGCACATACTTTCTCCATATTAATGTCTATGGATGTAGATGAGGACAGAGAAGCCTCCGGAGGTGGATGTGGGGGGCACATACTTTCTCCATATTAATGTCTATGGATGTAGATGAGGACAGTGAAGCCCCCGGAGGTGGATGTGGGGGCACATACTTTCTCCATATTAATGTCTATGGATGTAGATGAGGACAGTGAAGCCCCTGGAGGTGGATGTGGAGGGCACATACTTTCTCCATATTAATGTCTATGGATGTAGATGAGGACAGTGAAGCCCCCGAAGGTGGATGTGGGGGGCACATACTTTCTCCATATTAATGTCTATGGATGTAGATGAGGACAGAGAAGCCCCCGGAGGTGGATGTGGGGGGCACATACTTTCTCCATATTAATGTCTATGGATGTAGATGAGGACAGTGAAGCCCCCGGAGGTGGATGTGGGGGGCACATACTTTCTCCATATTAATGTCTATGGATGTAGATGAGGACAGTGAAGCCCCCGGAGGTGGATGTGGGGGGCACATACTTTCCCCATATTAATGTCTATGGATGTAGATGAGGACAGTGAAGCCCCCGGAGGTGGATGTGGGGGGCACATACTTTCTCCATATTAATGTCTATGGATGTAGATAAGGACAGTGAAGCCCCCGGAGGTGGATGTGGGGGGCACATACTTTCTCCATATTAATGTCTATGGATGTAGATGAGGACAGTGAAGCCCCCGGAGGTGGATGTGGGGGGCACATAATTTCTCCATATTAATGTCTATGGATGTAGATGAGGACAGTGAAGCCCCCGGAGGTGGATGTGGGGGGGGCACATACTTTCCCCATATTAATGTCTATGGATGTAGATGAGGACAGAGAAGCCCCCGGAGGTGGATGTGGGGGGCACATACTTTCTCCATATTAATGTCTATGGATGTAGATGAGGACAGTGAAGCCCCCGGAGGTGGATGTGGGGGGCACATACTTTCTCCATATTAATGTCTATGGATGTAGATGAGGACAGAGAAGCCCCCGGAGGTGGATGTGGGGGGCACATACTTTCTCCATATTAATGTCTATGGATGTAGATGAGGACAGTGAAGCCCCCGGAGGTGGATGTGGGGGGCACATACTTTCTTCATATTAATGTCTATGGATGTAGATAAGGACAGTGAAGCCCCCGGAGGTGGATGTGGGGGGCACATACTTTCTCCATATTAATGTCTATGGATGTAGATGAGGACAGTGAAGCCCCCGGAGGTGGATGTGGGGGGCACATACTTTCTTCATATTAATGTCTATGGATGTAGATAAGGACAGTGAAGCCCCCGGAGGTGGATGTGGGGGGCACATACTTTCTCCATATTAATGTCTATGGATGTAGATAAGGACAGTGAAGCCCCCGGAGGTGGATGTGGGGGGCACATACTTTCTCCATATTAATGTCTATGGATGTAGATAAGGACAGTGAAGCCCCCGGAGGTGGATGTGGGGGGCACATACTTTCTTCATATTAATGTCTATGGATGTAGATAAGGACAGTGAAGCCCCCGGAGGTGGATGTGGGGGGTACATACTTTCTCCATATTAATGTCTATGGATGTAGATAAGGACAGTGAAGCCCCCGGAGGTGGATGTGGGGGGCACATACTTTCTCCATATTAATGTCTATGGATGTAAATGAGGACAGTGAAGCCCCCGGAGGTGGATGTGGGGGGCACATACTTTCTCCATATTAATGTCTATGGATGTAGATAAGGACAGTGAAGCCCCCGGAGGTGGATGTGGGGGGCACATACTTTCTCCATATTAATGTCTATGGATGTAGATAAGGACAGTGAAGCCCCCGGAGGTGGATGTGGGGGGCACATACTTTCTCCATATTAATGTCTATGGATGTAGATGAGGACAGTGAAGCCCCCGGAGGTGGATGTGGGGGGCACATACTTTCTCCATATTAATGTCTATGGATGTAGATGAGGACAGTGAAGCCCCCGGAGGTGGATGTGGGGGGCACATACTTTCTCCATATTAATGTCTATGGATGTAGATGAGTACAGTTAAGCCCCCGGAGGTGGATGTGGGGGGCACATACTTTCTCCATATTAATGTCTATGGATATAGATGAGGACAGTGAAGCCCCCGGAGGTGGATGTGGGGGGCACATACTTTCTCCATATTAATGTCTATGGATGTAGATGAGGACAGTGAAGCCCCCGGAGGTGGATGTGGGGGGCACATACTTTCCTCCATATTAATGTCTATGGATGTAGATGAGGACAGTGAAGCCCCCGGAGGTGGATGTGGGGGCACATACTTTCTCCATATTAATATCTATGGATGTAGATGAGGACAGTGAAGCCCCCGGAGGTGGATGTGGGGGGCACATACTTTCCTCCATATTAATGTCTATGGATGTAGATGAGGACAGTGAAGCCCCCGGAGGTGGATGTGGGGGCACATACTTTCTCCATATTAATGTCTATGGATATAGATGAGGACAGTGAAGCCCCCGGAGGTGGATGTGGGGGGCACATACTTTCTCCATATTAATGTCTATGGATGTAGATGAGGACAGTGAAGCCCCCGGAGGTGGATGTGGGGGGCACATACTTTCTTCATATTAATGTCTATGGATGTAGATGAGGACAGTGAAGCCCCCGGAGGAGGATGTGGGGGGAACATACTTTCTCCATATTAATGTCTATGGATGTAGATGAGGACAGTGAAGCCCCCGGAGGAGGATGTGGGGGGCACATACTTTCTCCATATTAATGTCTATGGATGTAGATGAGGACAGTGAAGCCCCCGGAGGTGGATGTGGGGGGCACATACTTTCTTCATATTAATGTCTATGGATGTAGATGAGGACAGTGAAGCCCCCGGAGGTGGATGTGGGGGGCACATACTTTCTCCATATTAATGTCTATGGATGTAGATGAGGACAGAGAAGCCCCCGGAGGTGGATGTGGGGGGCATATACTTTCTTCATATTAATGTCTATGGATGTAGATGAGGACAGTGAAGCCCCCGGAGGTGGATGTGGGGGGCACATACTTTCTTCATATTAATGTCTATGGATGTAGATGAGGACAGTGAAGCCCCCGGAGGTGGATGTGGGGGGCACATACTTTCTTCATATTAATGTCTATGGATGTAGATGAGGACAGTGAAGCCCCCGGAGGTGGATGTGGGGGGCACATACTTTCTTCATATTAATGTCTATGGATGTAGATGAGGACAGTGAAGCCCCCGGAGGTGGATGTGGGGGGCACATACTTTCTTCATATTAATGTCTATGGATGTAGATGAGGACAGTGAAGCCCCCGGAGGTGGATGTGGGGGGCACATACTTTCTCCATATTAATGTCTATGGATGTAGATGAGGACAGAGAAGCCCCCGGAGGTGGATGTGGGGGGCATATACTTTCTTCATATTAATGTCTATGGATGTAGATGAGGACAGTGAAGCCCCCGGAGGTGGATGTGGGGGGCACATACTTTCTTCATATTAATGTCTATGGATGTAGATGAGGACAGTGAAGCCCCCGGAGGTGGATGTGGGGGGCACATACTTTCTTCATATTAATGTCTATGGATGTAGATGAGGACAGTGAAGCCCCCGGAGGTGGATGTGGGGGGCACATACTTTCTCCATATTAATGTCTATGGATGTAGATGAGGACAGAGAAGCCCCCGGAGGTGGATGTGGGGGGCATATACTTTCTCCATATTAATGTCTATGGATGTAGATGAGGACAGTGAAGCCCCCGGAGGTGGATGTGGGGGGCACATACTTTCTCCATATTAATGTCTATGGATGTAGATGAGGACAGTGAAGCCCCCGGAGGTGGATGTGGGGGGCACATACTTTCTCCATATTAATGTCTATGGATGTAGATGAGGACAGAGAAGCCCCAGGAGGTGGATGTGGGGGGCACATACTTTCTCCATATTAATGTCTATGGATGTAGATGAGGACTGTGAAGCCCCCAGAGGTGGATGTGGGGGGCACATACTTTCTCCATATTAATGTCTATGGATGTAGATGAGGACAGTGAAGCCCCCGGAGGTGGATGTGGGGGGCACATACTTTCTTCATATTAATGTCTATGGATGTAGATGAGGACAGTGAAGCCCCCGGAGGTGGATGTGGGGGGCACATACTTTCTTCATATTAATGTCTATGGATGTAGATGAGGACAGTGAAGCCCCCGGAGGTGGATGTGGGGGGCACATACTTTCTCCATATTAATGTCTATGGATGTAGATGAGGACAGAGAAGCCCCCGGAGGTGGATGTGGGGGGCATATACTTTCTTCATATTAATGTCTATGGATGTAGATGAGGACAGTGAAGCCCCCGGAGGTGGATGTGGGGGGCACATACTTTCTTCATATTAATGTCTATGGATGTAGATGAGGACAGTGAAGCCCCCGGAGGTGGATGTGGGGGGCACATACTTTCTTCATATTAATGTCTATGGATGTAGATGAGGACAGTGAAGCCCCCGGAGGTGGATGTGGGGGGCACATACTTTCTCCATATTAATGTCTATGGATGTAGATGAGGACAGAGAAGCCCCCGGAGGTGGATGTGGGGGGCATATACTTTCTCCATATTAATGTCTATGGATGTAGATGAGGACAGTGAAGCCCCCGGAGGTGGATGTGGGGGGCACATACTTTCTCCATATTAATGTCTATGGATGTAGATGAGGACAGTGAAGCCCCCGGAGGTGGATGTGGGGGGCACATACTTTCTCCATATTAATGTCTATGGATGTAGATGAGGACAGAGAAGCCCCAGGAGGTGGATGTGGGGGGCACATACTTTCTCCATATTAATGTCTATGGATGTAGATGAGGACTGTGAAGCCCCCAGAGGTGGATGTGGGGGGCACATACTTTCTCCATATTAATGTCTATGGATGTAGATGAGGACAGTGAAGCCCCCGGAGGTGGATGTGGGGGGCACATACTTTCTCCATATTAATGTCTATGGATGTAGATGAGGACAGAGAAGCCCCCGGAGTTGGATGTGGGGGGCATATACTTTCTTCATATTAATGTCTATGGATGTAGATAAGGACAGTGAAGCCCCCGGAGGTGGATGTGGGGGGCACATACTTTCTCCATATTAATGTCTATGGATGTAGATGAGGACAGTGAAGCCCCCGGAGGTGGATGTGGGGGGCACATACTTTCTCCATATTAATGTCTATGGATGTAGATGAGGACAGTGAAGCCCCCGGAGGTGGATGTGGGGGGCACATACTTTCTCCATATTAATGTCTATGGATGTAGATGAGGAAAGTGAAGCCCCCGGAGGTGGATGTGGGGGGCACATACTTTCTCCATATTAATGTCTATGGATGTAGATGAGGACAGAGAAGCCCCCGGAGGTGGATGTGGGGGGCACATACTTTCCCTATATTAATGTCTATGGATGTAGATGAGGACAGAGAAGCCCCCGGAGGTGGATGTGGGGGGCACATACTTTCTCCATATTAATGTCTATGGATGTAGATGAGGACAGTGAAGCCCCCGGAGGTGGATGTGGGGGGCACATACTTTCTCCATATTAATGTCTATGGATGTAGATGAGGACAGAGAAGCCCCCGGAGGTGGATGTGGGGGGCACATACTTTCTCCATATTAATGTCTATGGATGTAGATGAGGACAGTGAAGCCCCCGGAGGTGGATGTGGGGGGCACATACTTTCTCCATATTAATGTCTATGGATGTAGATGAGGACATTGAAGCCCCCGGAGGTGGATGTGGGGGGCACATACTTTCTCCATATTAATGTCTATGGATGTAGATGAGGACAGTGAAGCCCCCGGAGGTGGATGTGGGGGGCACATACTTTCCTCCAAATTAATATCTATGGATGTAGATGAGGACAGAGAAGCCCCCGGAGGTGGATGTGGGTGGCACATACTTTCTCCATTTTAATGTCTATGGATGTAGATGAGGACAGAGAAGCCCCCGAAGGTGGATGTGGGGGGCACATACTTTCCTCCATATTAATGTCTATGGATGTAGATGAGGACAGTAAAGCCCCCGGAGGAGGATGTGGGGGGCACATACTTTCTCCATATTAATGTCTATGGATGTAGATGAGAACAGTGAAGCCCCCCGAGGTGGATGTGGGGGGCACATACTTTCTCCTTATTAATGTCTATGGATGTAGATGAGGACAGAGAAGCCCCCGAAGGTGGATGTGGGGGGCACATACTTTCCTCCATATTAATGTCTATGGATGTAGATGAGGACAGTGAAGCCCCCGGAGGAGGATGTGGGGGGCACATACTTTCCTCCATATTAATGTCTATGGATGTAGATGAGGACAGTGAAGCCCCCGGAGGAGGATGTGGGGGGCACATACTTTCCTCCATATTAATGTCTATGGATGTAGATGAGGACAGTGAAGCCCCCGGAGGTGGATGTGGGGGGCACATACTTTCCTCCATATTAATGTCTATGGATGTAGATGAGGACAGTGAAGCCCCCGGAGGAGGATGTGGGGGGCACATACTTTCCTCCATATTAATGTCTATGGATGTAGATGAGGACAGTGAAGCCCCCGGAGGTGGATGTGGGGGGCACATACTTTCCTCCATATTAATGTCTATGGATGTAGATGAGGACAGTGAAGCCCCCGGAGGTGGATGTGGGGGGCACATACTTTCCTCCATATTAATGTCTATGGATGTAGATGAGGACAGTGAAGCCCCCGGAGGAGGATGTGGGGGCACATACTTTCTCCATATTAATGTCTATGGATGTAGATGAGAACAGCGAAGCCCCCCGAGGTGGATGTGGGGGGCACATACTTTCTCCTTATTAATGTCTATGGATGTAGATGAGGACAGAGAAGCCCCCGAAGGTGGATGTGGGGGGCACATACTTTCTCCATATTAATGTCTATGGATATGGATGTAGATGAGGACAGTGAAGCCCCCGGAGGTGGATGTGGGGGGCACATACTTTCTCCATATTAATGTCTATGGATGTAGATGAGGACAGAGAAGCCCCCGGAGGTGGATGTGGGGGGCACATACTTTCTCCATATTAATGTCTATGGATGTAGATGAGGACAGAGAAGCCCCCGAAGGTGGATGTGGGGGGCACATACTTTCTCCATATTAATGTCTATGGATGTAGATGAGGACAGAGAAGCCCCCGGAGGTGGATGTGGGGGGCACATACTTTCTCCATATTAATGTCTATGGATGTAGATGAGGACAGAGAAGCCCCAGAAGGTGGATGTGGGGGGCACATACTTTCTCCATATTAATGTCTATGGATGTAGATGAGGACAGAGAAGCCCCCGGAGGTGGATGTGGGGGCACATACTTTCTCCATATTAATGTCTATGGATGTAGATGAGGACAGAGAAGCCCCCGGAGGTGGATGTGGGGGGCACATACTTTCTCCATATTAATGTCTATGGATGTAGATGAGGACAGAGAAGCCCCAGGAGGTGGATGTGGGGGGCACATACTTTCTCCATATTAATGTCTATGGATGTAGATGAGGACAGAGAAGCCCCCGGAGGTGGATGTGGGGGCACATACTTTCTCCATATTAATGTCTATGGATGTAGATGAGGACAGAGAAGCCCCCGGAGGTGGATGTGGGGGGCACATACTTTCTCCATATTAATGTCTATGGATGTAGATGAGGACAGAGAAGCCCCCGGAGGTGGATGCGGGGGGCACATACTTTCTCCATATTAATGTCTATGGATGTAGATGAGGACAGAGAAGCCCCCGGAGGTGGATGTGGGGGCACATACTTTCTCCATATTAATGTCTATGGATGTAGATGAGGACAGAGAAGCCCCCGGTGGTGGATGTGGGGGGCACATACTTTCTCCATATTAATGTCTATGGATGTAGATGAGGACAGAGAAGCCCCCGGAGGTGGATGTGGGGGGCACATACTTTCTCCATATTAATGTCTATGGATGTAGATGAGGACAGAGAAGCCCCCGAAGGTGGATGTGGGGGGCACATACTTTCCCCATATTAATGTCTATGGATGTAGATGAGGACAGAGAAGCCCCCGGTGGTGGATGCGGGGGGCACATACTTTCTCCATATTAATGTCTATGGATGTAGATGAGGACAGAGAAGCCCCCGGTGGTGGATGTGGGGGGCACATACTTTCCCCATATTAATGTCTATGGATGTAGATGAGGACAGAGAAGCCCCCGGTGGTGGATGCGGGGGGCACATACTTTCTCCATATTAATGTCTATGGATGTAGATGAGGACAGAGAAGCCCCCGGTGGTGGATGTGGGGGCACATACTTTCCCCATATTAATGTCTATGGATGTAGATGAGGACAGAGAAGCCCCCGGAGGTGGATGTGGGGGGCACATACTTTCTTCATATTAATGTCTATGGATGTAGATGAGGACAGAGAAGCCCCAGGAGGTGGATGTGGGGGGCACATACTTTCTTCATATTAATGTCTATGGATGTAGATGAGGACAGAGAAGCCCCCGGAGGTGGATGTGGGGGGCACATACTTTCTCCATATTAATGTCTATGGATGTAGATGAGGACAGAGAAGCCCCAGGAGGTGGATGTGGGGGGCACATACTTTCTTCATATTAATGTCTATGGATGTAGATGAGGACAGAGAAGCCCCCGGAGGTGGATGTGGGGGGCACATACTTTCTCCATATTAATGTCTATGGATGTAGATGAGGACAGAGAAGCCCCCGGAGGTGGATGTGGGGGGCACATACTTTCTCCATATTAATGTCTATGGATGTAGATGAGGACAGAGAAGCCCCCGGTGGTGGATGCGGGGGGCACATACTTTCTCCATATTAATGTCTATGGATGTAGATGAGGACAGAGAAGCCCCCGGTGGTGGATGTGGGGGGCACATACTTTCCCCATATTAATGTCTATGGATGTAGATGAGGACAGAGAAGCCCCCGGTGGTGGATGCGGGGGGCACATACTTTCTCCATATTAATGTCTATGGATGTAGATGAGGACAGAGAAGCCCCCGGTGGTGGATGTGGGGGCACATACTTTCCCCATATTAATGTCTATGGATGTAGATGAGGACAGAGAAGCCCCCGGAGGTGGATGTGGGGGGCACATACTTTCTTCATATTAATGTCTATGGATGTAGATGAGGACAGAGAAGCCCCAGGAGGTGGATGTGGGGGGCACATACTTTCCCCATATTAATGTCTATGGATGTAGATGAGGACAGAGAAGCCCCCGGAGGTGGATGTGGGGGGCACATACTTTCTCCATATTAATGTCTATGGATGTAGATGAGGACAGAGAAGCCCCAGGAGGTGGATGTGGGGGGCACATACTTTCTTCATATTAATGTCTATGGATGTAGATGAGGACAGAGAAGCCCCCGGAGGTGGATGTGGGGGGCACATACTTTCTCCATATTAATGTCTATGGATGTAGATGAGGACAGAGAAGCCCCCGGAGGTGGATGTGGGGGGCACATACTTTCTCCATATTAATGTCTATGGATGTAGATGAGGACAGAGAAGCCCCCGGTGGTGGATGTGGGGGGCACATACTTTCTCCATATTAATGTCTATGGATGTAGATGAGGACAGAGAAGCCCCCGGTGGTGGATGTGGGGGGCACATACTTTCTCCATATTAATGTCTATGGATGTAGATGAGGACAGTGAAGCCCCCGGAGGTGGATGTGGGGGGCACATACTTTCTTCATATTAATGTCTATGGATGTAGATGAGGACAGAGAAGCCCCAGGAGGTGGATGTGGGGGGCACATACTTTCTCCATATTAATGTCTATGGATGTAGATGAGGACAGAGAAGCCCCCGGAGGTGGATGTGGGGGGCACATACTTTCTCCATATTAATGTCTATGGATGTAGATGAGGACAGAGAAGCCCCCGGTGGTGGATGTGGGGGGCACATACTTTCTCCATATTAATGTCTATGGATGTAGATGAGGACAGAGAAGCCCCCGGTGGTGGATGTGGGGGGCACATACTTTCTCCATATTAATGTCTATGGATGTAGATGAGGACAGAGAAGCCCCCGGAGGTGGATGTGGGGGGCACATACTTTCTCCATATTAATGTCTATGGATGTAGATGAGGACAGAGAAGCCCCAGGAGGTGGATGTGGGGGGCACATACTTTCTCCATATTAATGTCTATGGATGTAGATGAGGACAGAGAAGCTCCCGGAGGTGGATGTGGGGGGCACATACTTTCTTCATATTAATGTCTATGGATGTAGATGAGGACAGAGAAGCCCCAGGAGGTGGATGTGGGGGGCACATACTTTCTCCATATTAATGTCTATGGATGTAGATGAGGACAGAGAAGCCCCCGGAGGTGGATGTGGGGGGCACATACTTTCTCCATATTAATGTCTATGGATGTAGATGAGGACAGAGAAGCCCCCGGAGGTGGATGTGGGGGGCACATACTTTCCCCATATTAATGTCTATGGATGTAGATGAGGACAGAGAAGCCCCCGGAGGTGGATGTGGGGGGCACATACTTTCTTCATATTAATGTCTATGGATGTAGATGAGGACAGAGAAGCCCCAGGAGGTGGATGTGGGGGGCACATACTTTCTCCATATTAATGTCTATGGATGTAGATGAGGACAGAGAAGCCCCCGGAGGTGGATGTGGGGGGCACATACTTTCCCCATATTAATGTCTATGGATGTAGATGAGGACAGAGAAGCCCCCGGAGGTGGATGTGGGGGGCACATACTTTCTTCATATTAATGTCTATGGATGTAGACGAGGACAGAGAAGCCCCCGGAGGTGGATGTGGGGGGCACATACTTTCTCCATATTAATGTCTATGGATGTAGATGAGGACAGAGAAGCCCCCGGAGGTGGATGTGGGGGGCACATACTTTCCCCATATTAATGTCTATGGATGTAGATGAGGACAGAGAAGCCCCCGGTGGTGGATGTGGGGGGCACATACTTTCCCCATATTAATGTCTATGGATGTAGATGAGGACAGAGAAGCCCCCGGAGGTGGATGTGGGGGGCACATACTTTCTCCATATTAATGTCTATGGATGTAGATGAGGACAGAGAAGCCCCAGGAGGTGGATGTGGGGGGCACATACTTTCTCCATATTAATGTCTATGGATGTAGATGAGGACAGAGAAGCCCCCGGAGGTGGATGTGGGGGGCACATACTTTCTCCATATTAATGTCTATGGATGTAGATGAGGACAGAGAAGCCCCAGGAGGTGGATGTGGGGGGCACATACTTTCTTCATATTAATGTCTATGGATGTAGATGAGGACAGAGAAGCCCCAGGAGGTGGATGTGGGGGGCGCATACTTTCTCCATATTAATGTCTATGGATGTAGATGAGGACAGAGAAGCCCCAGGAGGTGGATGTGGGGGGCACATACTTTCTCCATATTAATGTCTATGGATGTAGATGAGGACAGTGAAGCCCCCGGAGGTGGATGTGGGGGGCACATACTTTCTCCATATTACTGTCTATGGATGTAGATGAGGACAGAGAAGCCCCAGGAGGTGGATGTGGGGGGCACATACTTTCTCCATATTAATGTCTATGGATGTAGATGAGGACAGAGAAGCCCCCGGAGGTGGATGTGGGGGGCACATACTTTCTCCATATTAATGTCTATGGATGTAGATGAGGACAGAGAAGCCCCAGGAGGTGGATGTGGGGGGCACATACTTTCTCCATATTAATGTCTATGGATGTAGATGAGGACAGAGAAGCCCCCGGAGGTGGATGTGGGGGGCACATACTTTCTCCATATTAATGTCTATGGATGTAGATGAGGACAGAGAAGCCCCAGGAGGTGGATGTGGGGGGCACATACTTTCTCCATATTAATGTCTATGGATGTAGATAAGGACAGAGAAGCCCCCGGAGGTGGATGTGGGGGGCACATACTTTCCTCCTTATTAATGTCTATGGATGTAGATGAGGACAGAGAAGCCCCCAGAGGTGGATGTGGGGGGCACATACTTTCTCCATATTAATGTCTATGGATGTAGATAAGGACAGAGAAGCCCCCAGAGGTGGATGTGGGGGGCACATACTTTCCTCCTTATTAATGTCTATGGATGTAGATGAGGACAGAGAAGCCCCCAGAGGTGGATGTGGGGGGCACATACTTTCTCCATATTAATGTCTATGGATGTAGATGAGGACAGAGAAGCCCCAGGAGGTGGATGTGGGGGGCACATACTTTCTCCATATTACTGTCTATGGATGTAGATGAGGACAGAGAAGCCCCAGGAGGTGGATGTGGGGGGCACATACTTTCTCCATATTAATGTCTATGGATGTAGATGAGGACAGAGAAGCCCCCGGAGGTGCATGGGGGGGGGCACTTACTTTCTCCATATTAATGTCTATGGATGTAGATGAGGACAGAGAAGCCCCCAGAGGTGGATGTGGGGGGCACATACTTTCTCCATATTAATGTCTATGGATGTAGATGAGGACAGAGAAGCCCCCAGAGGTGGATGTGGGGGGCACATACTTTCTCCATATTAATGTCTATGGATGTAGATGAGGACAGAGAAGCCCCCGGAGGTGGATGTGGGGGGCACTTACTTTCTCCATATTAATGTCTATGGATGTAGATGAGGACAGAGAAGCCCCCGGAGGTGGATGTGGGGGGCACATACTTTCTTCATATTAATGTCTATGGATGTAGATGAGGACAGTGAAGCCCCCGGAGGTGGATGTGGGGGGCACATACTTTCTTCATATTAATGTCTATGGATGTAGATGAGGACAGTGAAGCCCCCGGAGGTGGATGTGGGGGGCACATACTTTCTTCATATTAATGTCTATGGATGTAGATGAGGACAGTGAAGCCCCCGGAGGTGGATGTGGGGGGCACATACTTTCTCCATATTAATGTCTATGGATGTAGATGAGGACAGAGAAGCCCCCGGAGGTGGATGTGGGGGGCATATACTTTCTTCATATTAATGTCTATGGATGTAGATGAGGACAGTGAAGCCCCCGGAGGTGGATGTGGGGGGCACATACTTTCTTCATATTAATGTCTATGGATGTAGATGAGGACAGTGAAGCCCCCGGAGGTGGATGTGGGGGGCACATACTTTCTTCATATTAATGTCTATGGATGTAGATGAGGACAGTGAAGCCCCCGGAGGTGGATGTGGGGGGCACATACTTTCTCCATATTAATGTCTATGGATGTAGATGAGGACAGAGAAGCCCCCGGAGGTGGATGTGGGGGGCATATACTTTCTCCATATTAATGTCTATGGATGTAGATGAGGACAGTGAAGCCCCCGGAGGTGGATGTGGGGGGCACATACTTTCTCCATATTAATGTCTATGGATGTAGATGAGGACAGTGAAGCCCCCGGAGGTGGATGTGGGGGGCACATACTTTCTCCATATTAATGTCTATGGATGTAGATGAGGACAGAGAAGCCCCAGGAGGTGGATGTGGGGGGCACATACTTTCTCCATATTAATGTCTATGGATGTAGATGAGGACTGTGAAGCCCCCAGAGGTGGATGTGGGGGGCACATACTTTCTCCATATTAATGTCTATGGATGTAGATGAGGACAGTGAAGCCCCCGGAGGTGGATGTGGGGGGCACATACTTTCTTCATATTAATGTCTATGGATGTAGATGAGGACAGTGAAGCCCCCGGAGGTGGATGTGGGGGGCACATACTTTCTTCATATTAATGTCTATGGATGTAGATGAGGACAGTGAAGCCCCCGGAGGTGGATGTGGGGGGCACATACTTTCTCCATATTAATGTCTATGGATGTAGATGAGGACAGAGAAGCCCCCGGAGGTGGATGTGGGGGGCATATACTTTCTTCATATTAATGTCTATGGATGTAGATGAGGACAGTGAAGCCCCCGGAGGTGGATGTGGGGGGCACATACTTTCTTCATATTAATGTCTATGGATGTAGATGAGGACAGTGAAGCCCCCGGAGGTGGATGTGGGGGGCACATACTTTCTTCATATTAATGTCTATGGATGTAGATGAGGACAGTGAAGCCCCCGGAGGTGGATGTGGGGGGCACATACTTTCTCCATATTAATGTCTATGGATGTAGATGAGGACAGAGAAGCCCCCGGAGGTGGATGTGGGGGGCATATACTTTCTCCATATTAATGTCTATGGATGTAGATGAGGACAGTGAAGCCCCCGGAGGTGGATGTGGGGGGCACATACTTTCTCCATATTAATGTCTATGGATGTAGATGAGGACAGTGAAGCCCCCGGAGGTGGATGTGGGGGGCACATACTTTCTCCATATTAATGTCTATGGATGTAGATGAGGACAGAGAAGCCCCAGGAGGTGGATGTGGGGGGCACATACTTTCTCCATATTAATGTCTATGGATGTAGATGAGGACTGTGAAGCCCCCAGAGGTGGATGTGGGGGGCACATACTTTCTCCATATTAATGTCTATGGATGTAGATGAGGACAGTGAAGCCCCCGGAGGTGGATGTGGGGGGCACATACTTTCTCCATATTAATGTCTATGGATGTAGATGAGGACAGAGAAGCCCCCGGAGTTGGATGTGGGGGGCATATACTTTCTTCATATTAATGTCTATGGATGTAGATAAGGACAGTGAAGCCCCCGGAGGTGGATGTGGGGGGCACATACTTTCTCCATATTAATGTCTATGGATGTAGATGAGGACAGTGAAGCCCCCGGAGGTGGATGTGGGGGGCACATACTTTCTCCATATTAATGTCTATGGATGTAGATGAGGACAGTGAAGCCCCCGGAGGTGGATGTGGGGGGCACATACTTTCTCCATATTAATGTCTATGGATGTAGATGAGGAAAGTGAAGCCCCCGGAGGTGGATGTGGGGGGCACATACTTTCTCCATATTAATGTCTATGGATGTAGATGAGGACAGAGAAGCCCCCGGAGGTGGATGTGGGGGGCACATACTTTCCCTATATTAATGTCTATGGATGTAGATGAGGACAGAGAAGCCCCCGGAGGTGGATGTGGGGGGCACATACTTTCTCCATATTAATGTCTATGGATGTAGATGAGGACAGTGAAGCCCCCGGAGGTGGATGTGGGGGGCACATACTTTCTCCATATTAATGTCTATGGATGTAGATGAGGACAGAGAAGCCCCCGGAGGTGGATGTGGGGGGCACATACTTTCTCCATATTAATGTCTATGGATGTAGATGAGGACAGTGAAGCCCCCGGAGGTGGATGTGGGGGGCACATACTTTCTCCATATTAATGTCTATGGATGTAGATGAGGACATTGAAGCCCCCGGAGGTGGATGTGGGGGGCACATACTTTCTCCATATTAATGTCTATGGATGTAGATGAGGACAGTGAAGCCCCCGGAGGTGGATGTGGGGGGCACATACTTTCCTCCAAATTAATATCTATGGATGTAGATGAGGACAGAGAAGCCCCCGGAGGTGGATGTGGGTGGCACATACTTTCTCCATTTTAATGTCTATGGATGTAGATGAGGACAGAGAAGCCCCCGAAGGTGGATGTGGGGGGCACATACTTTCCTCCATATTAATGTCTATGGATGTAGATGAGGACAGTAAAGCCCCCGGAGGAGGATGTGGGGGGCACATACTTTCTCCATATTAATGTCTATGGATGTAGATGAGAACAGTGAAGCCCCCCGAGGTGGATGTGGGGGGCACATACTTTCTCCTTATTAATGTCTATGGATGTAGATGAGGACAGAGAAGCCCCCGAAGGTGGATGTGGGGGGCACATACTTTCCTCCATATTAATGTCTATGGATGTAGATGAGGACAGTGAAGCCCCCGGAGGAGGATGTGGGGGGCACATACTTTCCTCCATATTAATGTCTATGGATGTAGATGAGGACAGTGAAGCCCCCGGAGGAGGATGTGGGGGGCACATACTTTCCTCCATATTAATGTCTATGGATGTAGATGAGGACAGTGAAGCCCCCGGAGGTGGATGTGGGGGGCACATACTTTCCTCCATATTAATGTCTATGGATGTAGATGAGGACAGTGAAGCCCCCGGAGGAGGATGTGGGGGGCACATACTTTCCTCCATATTAATGTCTATGGATGTAGATGAGGACAGTGAAGCCCCCGGAGGTGGATGTGGGGGGCACATACTTTCCTCCATATTAATGTCTATGGATGTAGATGAGGACAGTGAAGCCCCCGGAGGTGGATGTGGGGGGCACATACTTTCCTCCATATTAATGTCTATGGATGTAGATGAGGACAGTGAAGCCCCCGGAGGAGGATGTGGGGGCACATACTTTCTCCATATTAATGTCTATGGATGTAGATGAGAACAGCGAAGCCCCCCGAGGTGGATGTGGGGGGCACATACTTTCTCCTTATTAATGTCTATGGATGTAGATGAGGACAGAGAAGCCCCCGAAGGTGGATGTGGGGGGCACATACTTTCTCCATATTAATGTCTATGGATATGGATGTAGATGAGGACAGTGAAGCCCCCGGAGGTGGATGTGGGGGGCACATACTTTCTCCATATTAATGTCTATGGATGTAGATGAGGACAGAGAAGCCCCCGGAGGTGGATGTGGGGGGCACATACTTTCTCCATATTAATGTCTATGGATGTAGATGAGGACAGAGAAGCCCCCGAAGGTGGATGTGGGGGGCACATACTTTCTCCATATTAATGTCTATGGATGTAGATGAGGACAGAGAAGCCCCCGGAGGTGGATGTGGGGGGCACATACTTTCTCCATATTAATGTCTATGGATGTAGATGAGGACAGAGAAGCCCCAGAAGGTGGATGTGGGGGGCACATACTTTCTCCATATTAATGTCTATGGATGTAGATGAGGACAGAGAAGCCCCCGGAGGTGGATGTGGGGGCACATACTTTCTCCATATTAATGTCTATGGATGTAGATGAGGACAGAGAAGCCCCCGGAGGTGGATGTGGGGGGCACATACTTTCTCCATATTAATGTCTATGGATGTAGATGAGGACAGAGAAGCCCCAGGAGGTGGATGTGGGGGGCACATACTTTCTCCATATTAATGTCTATGGATGTAGATGAGGACAGAGAAGCCCCCGGAGGTGGATGTGGGGGCACATACTTTCTCCATATTAATGTCTATGGATGTAGATGAGGACAGAGAAGCCCCCGGAGGTGGATGTGGGGGGCACATACTTTCTCCATATTAATGTCTATGGATGTAGATGAGGACAGAGAAGCCCCCGGAGGTGGATGCGGGGGGCACATACTTTCTCCATATTAATGTCTATGGATGTAGATGAGGACAGAGAAGCCCCCGGAGGTGGATGTGGGGGCACATACTTTCTCCATATTAATGTCTATGGATGTAGATGAGGACAGAGAAGCCCCCGGTGGTGGATGTGGGGGGCACATACTTTCTCCATATTAATGTCTATGGATGTAGATGAGGACAGAGAAGCCCCCGGAGGTGGATGTGGGGGGCACATACTTTCTCCATATTAATGTCTATGGATGTAGATGAGGACAGAGAAGCCCCCGAAGGTGGATGTGGGGGGCACATACTTTCCCCATATTAATGTCTATGGATGTAGATGAGGACAGAGAAGCCCCCGGTGGTGGATGCGGGGGGCACATACTTTCTCCATATTAATGTCTATGGATGTAGATGAGGACAGAGAAGCCCCCGGTGGTGGATGTGGGGGGCACATACTTTCCCCATATTAATGTCTATGGATGTAGATGAGGACAGAGAAGCCCCCGGTGGTGGATGCGGGGGGCACATACTTTCTCCATATTAATGTCTATGGATGTAGATGAGGACAGAGAAGCCCCCGGTGGTGGATGTGGGGGCACATACTTTCCCCATATTAATGTCTATGGATGTAGATGAGGACAGAGAAGCCCCCGGAGGTGGATGTGGGGGGCACATACTTTCTTCATATTAATGTCTATGGATGTAGATGAGGACAGAGAAGCCCCAGGAGGTGGATGTGGGGGGCACATACTTTCTTCATATTAATGTCTATGGATGTAGATGAGGACAGAGAAGCCCCCGGAGGTGGATGTGGGGGGCACATACTTTCTCCATATTAATGTCTATGGATGTAGATGAGGACAGAGAAGCCCCAGGAGGTGGATGTGGGGGGCACATACTTTCTTCATATTAATGTCTATGGATGTAGATGAGGACAGAGAAGCCCCCGGAGGTGGATGTGGGGGGCACATACTTTCTCCATATTAATGTCTATGGATGTAGATGAGGACAGAGAAGCCCCCGGAGGTGGATGTGGGGGGCACATACTTTCTCCATATTAATGTCTATGGATGTAGATGAGGACAGAGAAGCCCCCGGTGGTGGATGCGGGGGGCACATACTTTCTCCATATTAATGTCTATGGATGTAGATGAGGACAGAGAAGCCCCCGGTGGTGGATGTGGGGGGCACATACTTTCCCCATATTAATGTCTATGGATGTAGATGAGGACAGAGAAGCCCCCGGTGGTGGATGCGGGGGGCACATACTTTCTCCATATTAATGTCTATGGATGTAGATGAGGACAGAGAAGCCCCCGGTGGTGGATGTGGGGGCACATACTTTCCCCATATTAATGTCTATGGATGTAGATGAGGACAGAGAAGCCCCCGGAGGTGGATGTGGGGGGCACATACTTTCTTCATATTAATGTCTATGGATGTAGATGAGGACAGAGAAGCCCCAGGAGGTGGATGTGGGGGGCACATACTTTCCCCATATTAATGTCTATGGATGTAGATGAGGACAGAGAAGCCCCCGGAGGTGGATGTGGGGGGCACATACTTTCTCCATATTAATGTCTATGGATGTAGATGAGGACAGAGAAGCCCCAGGAGGTGGATGTGGGGGGCACATACTTTCTTCATATTAATGTCTATGGATGTAGATGAGGACAGAGAAGCCCCCGGAGGTGGATGTGGGGGGCACATACTTTCTCCATATTAATGTCTATGGATGTAGATGAGGACAGAGAAGCCCCCGGAGGTGGATGTGGGGGGCACATACTTTCTCCATATTAATGTCTATGGATGTAGATGAGGACAGAGAAGCCCCCGGTGGTGGATGTGGGGGGCACATACTTTCTCCATATTAATGTCTATGGATGTAGATGAGGACAGAGAAGCCCCCGGTGGTGGATGTGGGGGGCACATACTTTCTCCATATTAATGTCTATGGATGTAGATGAGGACAGTGAAGCCCCCGGAGGTGGATGTGGGGGGCACATACTTTCTTCATATTAATGTCTATGGATGTAGATGAGGACAGAGAAGCCCCAGGAGGTGGATGTGGGGGGCACATACTTTCTCCATATTAATGTCTATGGATGTAGATGAGGACAGAGAAGCCCCCGGAGGTGGATGTGGGGGGCACATACTTTCTCCATATTAATGTCTATGGATGTAGATGAGGACAGAGAAGCCCCCGGTGGTGGATGTGGGGGGCACATACTTTCTCCATATTAATGTCTATGGATGTAGATGAGGACAGAGAAGCCCCCGGTGGTGGATGTGGGGGGCACATACTTTCTCCATATTAATGTCTATGGATGTAGATGAGGACAGAGAAGCCCCCGGAGGTGGATGTGGGGGGCACATACTTTCTCCATATTAATGTCTATGGATGTAGATGAGGACAGAGAAGCCCCAGGAGGTGGATGTGGGGGGCACATACTTTCTCCATATTAATGTCTATGGATGTAGATGAGGACAGAGAAGCTCCCGGAGGTGGATGTGGGGGGCACATACTTTCTTCATATTAATGTCTATGGATGTAGATGAGGACAGAGAAGCCCCAGGAGGTGGATGTGGGGGGCACATACTTTCTCCATATTAATGTCTATGGATGTAGATGAGGACAGAGAAGCCCCCGGAGGTGGATGTGGGGGGCACATACTTTCTCCATATTAATGTCTATGGATGTAGATGAGGACAGAGAAGCCCCCGGAGGTGGATGTGGGGGGCACATACTTTCCCCATATTAATGTCTATGGATGTAGATGAGGACAGAGAAGCCCCCGGAGGTGGATGTGGGGGGCACATACTTTCTTCATATTAATGTCTATGGATGTAGATGAGGACAGAGAAGCCCCAGGAGGTGGATGTGGGGGGCACATACTTTCTCCATATTAATGTCTATGGATGTAGATGAGGACAGAGAAGCCCCCGGAGGTGGATGTGGGGGGCACATACTTTCCCCATATTAATGTCTATGGATGTAGATGAGGACAGAGAAGCCCCCGGAGGTGGATGTGGGGGGCACATACTTTCTCCATATTAATGTCTATGGATGTAGATGACGACAGTGAAGCCCCCGGAGGTGGATGTGGGAGGCACATACTTTCTCCATATTAATGTCTATGGATGTAGATGACGACAGTGAAGCCCCCGGAGGTGGATGTGGGGGGCACATACTTTCTCCATATTAATGTCTATGGATGTAGATGACGACAGTGAAGCCCCCGGAGGTGGATGTGGGGGGCACATACTTTCTCCATATTAATGTCTATGGATGTAGATGAGGACAGAGAAGCCCCTGGAGGAGGATGTGGAGGGCACATACTTTCTCCATATTAATGTCTATGGATGTAGATGACGACAGTGAAGCCCCCGGAGGTGGATGTGGGGGGCACATACTTTCTCCATATTAATGTCTATGGATGTAGATGAGGACAGAGAAGCCCCTGGAGGAGGATGTGGAGGGCACATACTTTCTCCATATTAATGTCTATGGATGTAGATGACGACAGTGAAGCCCCCGGAGGTGGATGTGGGGGGCACATACTTTCTCCATATTAATGTCTATGGATGTAGATGACGACAGTGAAGCCCCCGGTGGTGGATGTGGGGGGCACATACTTTCTCCATATTAATGTCTATGGATGTAGATGAGGACAGAGAAGCCCCCAGAGGTGGATGTCGGAGGCACATACTTTCTCCATATTAATGTCTATGGATGTAGATGAGGACAGAGAAGCCTCCGGAGGTGGATGTGGGGGGCACATACTTTCTCCATATTAATGTCTATGGATGTAGATGAGGACAGAGAAGCCCCCAGAGGTGGATGTGGGGGGCACATACTTTCTCCATATTAATGTCTATGGATGTAGATGAGGACAGAGAAGCCCCCGGAGGTGGATGTGGGGGGCACATACTTTCTCCATATTAATGTCTATGGATGTAGATGAGGACAGAGAAGCCCCCAGAGGTGGATGTGGGGGGCACATACTTTCTCCATATTAATGTCTATGGATGTAGATGAGGACAGAGAAGTCCCCGGAGGTGAATGTGGGGGGCACATACTTTCTCCATATTAATGTCTATGGATGTAGATGAGGACAGAGAAGCCCCCGGAGGTGGATGTGGGGGGCACATACTTTCTCCATATTAATGTCTATGGATGTAGATGAGGACAGAGAAGCCCCCAGAGGTGGATGTGGGGGGCACATACTTTCTCCATATTAATGTCTATGGATGTAGATGAGGACAGAGAAGCCCCAGGAGGTGGATGTGGGGGGCACATACTTTCTCCATATTAATGTCTATGGATGTAGATGACGACAGTGAAGCCCCCAGAGATGGATGTGGGGGGCACATACTTTCTCCATATTAATGTCTATGGATGTAGATGACGACAGTGAAGCCCCCGGAGGTGGATGTGGGGGGCACATACTTTCTCCATATTAATGTCTATGGATGTAGATGAGGAAAGAGAAGCCCCAGGAGGTGGATGTGGGGGGCACATACTTTCTCCATATTAATGTCTATGGATGTAGATGAGGACAGAGAAGCCCCCAGAGGTGCATGTGGGAGGCACATACTTTCTCCATATTAATGTCTATGGATGTAGATGAGGACAGAGAAGCCCCAGGAGGTGGATGTGGGAGGCACATACTTTCTCCATATTAATGTCTATGGATGTAGATGAGGACAGAGAAGCCCCCAGAGGTGGATGTGGGGGGCACATACTTTCTCCATATTAATGTCTATGGATGTAGATGAGGACAGAGAAGCCCCCGGAGGTGGATGTGGGGGGCACATACTTTCTCCATATTAATGTCTATGGATGTAGATGAGGACAGAGAAGCCCCAGGAGGAGGATGTGGGGGGCACATACTTTCTCCATATTAATGTCTATGGATGTAGATGAGGACAGAGAAGCCCCCAGAGGTGGATGTGGGGGGCACATACTTTCTCCATATTAATGTCTATGGATGTAGATGAGGACAGAGAAGCCCCAGGAGGTGGATGTGGGGGGCACATACTTTCTCCATATTAATGTCTATGGATGTAGATGAGGACAGAGAAGCCCCCGGACGTGGATGTGGGGGGCACATACTTTCTCCATATTAATGTCTATGGATGTAGATGAGGACAGAGAAGCCCCCAGGAGGTGGATGTGGGGGGCACATACTTTCTCCATATTAATGTCTATGGATGTAGATGAGGACAGTGAAGCCCCCGGAGGTGGATGTGGGGGGCACATACTTTCTCCATATTAATGTCTATGGATGTAGATGAGGACAGAGAAGCCCCCAGAGGTGGATGTGGGGGGCACATACTTTCTCCATATTAATGTCTATGGATGTAGATGAGGACAGAGAAGCCCCAGGAGGTGGATGTGGGGGGCACATACTTTCTCCATATTAATGTCTATGGATGTAGATGAGGATAGTGAAGCCCCCGGAGGTGGATGTGGGGGGCACATACTTTCTCCATATTAATGTCTATGGCTGTAGATGAGGATAGTGAAGCCCCCGGAGGTGGATGTGGGGGGCACATACTTTCTCCATATTAATGTCTATGGATGTAGATGAGGATAGTGAAGCCCCCGGAGGTGGATGTGGGGGGCACATACTTTCTCCATATTAATGTCTATGGCTGTAGATGAGGATAGTGAAGCCCCCGGAGGTGGATGTGGGGGGCACATACTTTCTCCATATTAATGTCTATGGATGTAGATGAGGACAGTGAAGCCCCCGGAGGAGGATGTGGGGGGCACATATTTTCCACCATATTAATGTCTATGGATGTAGATGAGGACAGTGAAACCCCTGGAGGAGGATGTGGGGGGCACATACTTTCTCCATATTAATGTCTATGGATATAGATGAGGACAGAGAAGCCCCCGGAGGTGGATGTGGGGGGCACATACTTTCTCCATATTAATGTCTATGGATGTAGATGAGGATAGTGAAGCCCCCGGAGGTGGATGTGGGGGGCACATACTTTCTCCATATTAATGTCTATGGATGTAGATGAGGACAGTGAAGCCCCCGGAGGTGGATGTGGGGGGCACATACTTTCTCCATATTAATGTCTATGGATGTAGATGAGGACAGTGAAGCCCCTGGAGGTGGATGTGGGGGCACATACTTTCTCCATATTAATGTCTATGGATGTAGATGAGGACAGTGAAGCCCCCGGAGGTGGATGTGGGGGGCACATACTTTCTCCATATTAATGTCTATGGATGTAGATGAGGACAGTGAAGCCCCCGGAGGTGGATGTGGGGGCACATACTTTCTCCATATTAATGTCTATGGATGTAGATGAGGACAGTGAAGCCCCTGGAGGTGGATGTGGGGGCACATACTTTCTCCATATTAATGTCTATGGATGTAGATGAGGACAGTGAAGCCCCCGGAGGTGGATGTGGGGGCACATACTTTCTCCATATTAATGTCTATGGATGTAGATGAGGACAGAGAAGCCTCCGGAGGTGGATGTGGGGGGCACATACTTTCTCCATATTAATGTCTATGGATGTAGATGAGGACAGTGAAGCCCCCGGAGGTGGATGTGGGGGCACATACTTTCTCCATATTAATGTCTATGGATGTAGATGAGGACAGTGAAGCCCCTGGAGGTGGATGTGGGGGGCACATACTTTCTCCATATTAATGTCTATGGATGTAGATGAGGACAGTGAAGCCCCCGAAGGTGGATGTGGGGGGCACATACTTTCTCCATATTAATGTCTATGGATGTAGATGAGGACAGAGAAGCCCCCGGAGGTGGATGTGGGGGGCACATACTTTCTCCATATTAATGTCTATGGATGTAGATGAGGACAGTGAAGCCCCCGGAGGTGGATGTGGGGGGCACATACTTTCTCCATATTAATGTCTATGGATGTAGATGAGGACAGTGAAGCCCCCGGAGGTGGATGTGGGGGGCACATACTTTCCCCATATTAATGTCTATGGATGTAGATGAGGACAGTGAAGCCCCCGGAGGTGGATGTGGGGGGCACATACTTTCTCCATATTAATGTCTATGGATGTAGATAAGGACAGTGAAGCCCCCGGAGGTGGATGTGGGGGGCACATACTTTCTCCATATTAATGTCTATGGATGTAGATGAGGACAGTGAAGCCCCCGGAGGTGGATGTGGGGGGCACATAATTTCTCCATATTAATGTCTATGGATGTAGATGAGGACAGTGAAGCCCCCGGAGGTGGATGTGGGGGGCACATACTTTCTCCATATTAATGTCTATGGATGTAGATGAGGACAGTGAAGCCCCCGGAGGAGGATGTGGGGGGCACATATTTTCCACCATATTAATGTCTATGGATGTAGATGAGGACAGTGAAACCCCTGGAGGAGGATGTGGGGGGCACATACTTTCTCCATATTAATGTCTATGGATATAGATGAGGACAGAGAAGCCCCCGGAGGTGGATGTGGGGGGCACATACTTTCTCCATATTAATGTCTATGGATGTAGATGAGGACAGTGAAGCCCCCGGAGGTGGATGTGGGGGGCACATACTTTCTCCATATTAATGTCTATGGATGTAGATGAGGATAGTGAAGCCCCCGGAGGTGGATGTGGGGGGCACATACTTTCTCCATATTAATGTCTATGGATGTAGATGAGGACAGTGAAGCCCCCGGAGGTGGATGTGGGGGGCACATACTTTC
This sequence comes from Dendrobates tinctorius, assembly GCF_039654945.1. Taxonomy (NCBI): domain Eukaryota; kingdom Metazoa; phylum Chordata; class Amphibia; order Anura; family Dendrobatidae; genus Dendrobates; species Dendrobates tinctorius. The sequence goes on along the minus strand of NW_027362194.1, from coordinate 13,225 downwards.
TCCATATTAATGTCTATGGATGTAGATGAGGACAGTGAAGCCCCCGAAGGTGGATGTGGGGGGCACATACTTTCTCCATATTAATGTCTATGGATGTAGATGAGGACAGTGAAGCCCCCGAAGGTGGATGTGGGGGGCACATACTTTCTCCATATTAATGTCTATGGATGTAGATGAGGACAGTGAAGCCCCCGGAGGTGGATGTGGGGGGCACATACTTTCTCCATATTAATGTCTATGGATGTAGATGAGGACAGAGAAGCCTCCGGAGGTGGATGTGGGGGGCACATACTTTCTCCATATTAATGTCTATGGATGTAGATGAGGACAGTGAAGCCCCCGGAGGTGGATGTGGGGGCACATACTTTCTCCATATTAATGTCTATGGATGTAGATGAGGACAGTGAAGCCCCTGGAGGTGGATGTGGAGGGCACATACTTTCTCCATATTAATGTCTATGGATGTAGATGAGGACAGTGAAGCCCCCGAAGGTGGATGTGGGGGGCACATACTTTCTCCATATTAATGTCTATGGATGTAGATGAGGACAGAGAAGCCCCCGGAGGTGGATGTGGGGGGCACATACTTTCTCCATATTAATGTCTATGGATGTAGATGAGGACAGTGAAGCCCCCGGAGGTGGATGTGGGGGGCACATACTTTCTCCATATTAATGTCTATGGATGTAGATGAGGACAGTGAAGCCCCCGGAGGTGGATGTGGGGGGCACATACTTTCCCCATATTAATGTCTATGGATGTAGATGAGGACAGTGAAGCCCCCGGAGGTGGATGTGGGGGGCACATACTTTCTCCATATTAATGTCTATGGATGTAGATAAGGACAGTGAAGCCCCCGGAGGTGGATGTGGGGGGCACATACTTTCTCCATATTAATGTCTATGGATGTAGATGAGGACAGTGAAGCCCCCGGAGGTGGATGTGGGGGGCACATAATTTCTCCATATTAATGTCTATGGATGTAGATGAGGACAGTGAAGCCCCCGGAGGTGGATGTGGGGGGGGCACATACTTTCCCCATATTAATGTCTATGGATGTAGATGAGGACAGAGAAGCCCCCGGAGGTGGATGTGGGGGGCACATACTTTCTCCATATTAATGTCTATGGATGTAGATGAGGACAGTGAAGCCCCCGGAGGTGGATGTGGGGGGCACATACTTTCTCCATATTAATGTCTATGGATGTAGATGAGGACAGAGAAGCCCCCGGAGGTGGATGTGGGGGGCACATACTTTCTCCATATTAATGTCTATGGATGTAGATGAGGACAGTGAAGCCCCCGGAGGTGGATGTGGGGGGCACATACTTTCTTCATATTAATGTCTATGGATGTAGATAAGGACAGTGAAGCCCCCGGAGGTGGATGTGGGGGGCACATACTTTCTCCATATTAATGTCTATGGATGTAGATGAGGACAGTGAAGCCCCCGGAGGTGGATGTGGGGGGCACATACTTTCTCCATATTAATGTCTATGGATGTAGATAAGGACAGTGAAGCCCCCGGAGGTGGATGTGGGGGGCACATACTTTCTCCATATTAATGTCTATGGATGTAGATAAGGACAGTGAAGCCCCCGGAGGTGGATGTGGGGGGCACATACTTTCTTCATATTAATGTCTATGGATGTAGATAAGGACAGTGAAGCCCCCGGAAGTGGATGTGGGGGGTACATACTTTCTCCATATTAATGTCTATGGATGTAGATAAGGACAGTGAAGCCCCCGGAGGTGGATGTGGGGGGCACATACTTTCTCCATATTAATGTCTATGGATGTAAATGAGGACAGTGAAGCCCCCGGAGGTGGATGTGGGGGGCACATACTTTCTCCATATTAATGTCTATGGATGTAGATAAGGACAGTGAAGCCCCCGGAGGTGGATGTGGGGGGCACATACTTTCTCCATATTAATGTCTATGGATGTAGATAAGGACAGTGAAGCCCCCGGAGGTGGATGTGGGGGGCACATACTTTCTCCATATTAATGTCTATGGATGTAGATAAGGACAGTGAAGCCCCCGGAGGTGGATGTGGGGGGCACATACTTTCTCCATGTTAATGTCTATGGATGTAGATAAGGACAGTGAAGCCCCCGGAGGTGGATGTGGGGGGCACATACTTTCTTCATATTAATGTCTATGGATGTAGATGAGGACAGTGAAGCCCCCGGAGGTGGATGTGGGGGGCACATACTGTCTCCATATTAATGTCTATGGATGTAGATGAGGACAGTGAAGCCCCCGGAGGTGGATGTGGGGGGCACATACTTTCTCCATATTAATGTCTATGGATGTAGATGAGTACAGTTAAGCCCCCGGAGGTGGATGTGGGGGGCACATACTTTCTCCTTATTAATGTCTATGGATATAGATGAGGACAGTGAAGCCCCCGGAGGTGGTTGTGGGGGGCACATACTTTCTCCATATTAATGTCTATGGATGTAGATGAGGACAGTGAAGCCCCCGGAGGTGGATGTGGGGGGCACATACTTTCTCCATATTAATATCTATGGATGTAGATGAGGACAGTGAAGCCCCCGGAGGTGGATGTGGGGGGCACATACTTTCCTCCATATTAATGTCTATGGATGTAGATGAGGACAGTGAAGCCCCCGGAGGTGGATGTGGGGGCACATACTTTCTCCATATTAATGTCTATGGATATAGATGAGGACAGTGAAGCCCCCGGAGGTGGATGTGGGGGGCACATACTTTCTCCATATTAATGTCTATGGATGTAGATGAGGACAGTGAAGCCCCCGGAGGTGGATGTGGGGGGCACATACTTTCTTCATATTAATGTCTATGGATGTAGATGAGGACAGTGAAGCCCCCGGAGGAGGATGTGGGGGGCACATACTTTCTCCATATTAATGTCTATGGATGTAGATGAGGACAGTGAAGCCCCCGGAGGAGGATGTGGGGGGCACATACTTTCTCCATATTAATGTCTATGGATGTAGATGAGGACAGTGAAGCCCCCGGAGGTGGATGTGGGGGGCACATACTTTCTTCATATTAATGTCTATGGATGTAGATGAGGACAGTGAAGCCCCCGGAGGTGGATGTGGGGGGCACATACTTTCTCCATATTAATGTCTATGGATGTAGATGAGGACAGAGAAGCCCCCGGAGGTGGATGTGGGGGGCATATACTTTCTCCATATTAATGTCTATGGATGTAGATGAGGACAGTGAAGCCCCCGGAGGTGGATGTGGGGGGCACATACTTTCTCCATATTAATGTCTATGGATGTAGATGAGGACAGTGAAGCCCCCGGAGGTGGATGTGGGGGGCACATACTTTCTCCATATTAATGTCTATGGATGTAGATGAGGACAGAGAAGCCCCCGGAGGTGGATGTGGGGGGCACATACTTTCTCCATATTAATGTCTATGGATGTAGATGAGGACAGTGAAGCCCCCGGAGGTGGATGTGGGGGGCACATACTTTCTCCATATTAATGTCTATGGATGTAGATGAGGACAGTGAAGCCCCCGGAGGTGGATGTGGGGGGCATATACTTTCTCCATATTAATGTCTATGGATGTAGATGAGGACAGTGAAGCCCCCGGAGGTGGATGTGGGGGGCACATACTTTCTCCATATTAATGTCTATGGATGTAGATGAGGACAGTGAAGCCCCCGGAGGTGGATGTGGGGGGCACATACTTTCTCCATATTAATGTCTATGGATGTAGATGAGGACAGAGAAGCCCCCGGAGGTGGATGTGGGGGGCACATACTTTCTCCATATTAATGTCTATGGATGTAGATGAGGACAGTGAAGCCCCCGGAGGTGGATGTGGGGGGCACATACTTTCTCCATATTAATGTCTATGGATGTAGATGAGGACAGTGAAGCCCCCGGAGGTGGATGTGGGGGGCACATACTTTCTCCATATTAATGTCTATGGATGTAGATGAGGACAGTGAAGCCCCCGGAGGTGGATGTGGGGGGCACATACTTTCTCCATATTAATGTCTATGGATGTAGATAAGGACAGTGAAGCCCCCGGAGGTGGATGTGGGGGGCACATACTTTCTCCATATTAATGTCTATGGATGTAGATAAGGACAGTGAAGCCCCCGGAGGTGGATGTGGGGGGCACATACTTTCTCCATATTAATGTCTATGGATGTAGATGAGGACAGTGAAGCCCCCGGAGGTGGATGTGGGGGGCACATACTTTCTCCATATTAATGTCTATGGATGTAGATGAGGACAGTGAAGCCCCCGGAGGTGGATGTGGGGGGCACATACTTTCTCCATATTAATGTCTATGGATGTAGATGAGGACAGTGAAGCCCCCGGAGGAGGATGTGGGGGGCACATACTTTCTCCATATTAATGTCTATGGATATAGATGAGGACAGTGAAGCCCCCGGAGGTGGATGTGGGGGGCACATACTTTCTCCATATTAATGTCTATGGATGTAGATGAGGACAGTGAAGCCCCCGGAGGTGGATGTGGGGGGCACATACTTTCTTCATATTAATGTCTATGGATGTAGATGAGGACAGTGAAGCCCCCGGAGGAGGATGTGGGGGGCACATACTTTCTCCATATTAATGTCTATGGATGTAGATGAGGACAGTGAAGCCCCCGGAGGAGGATGTGGGGGGCACATACTTTCTCCATATTAATGTCTATGGATGTAGATGAGGACAGTGAAGCCCCCGGAGGTGGATGTGGGGGGCACATACTTTCTTCATATTAATGTCTATGGATATAGATGAGGACAGTGAAGCCCCCGGAGGTGGATGTGGGGGGCACATACTTTCTCCATATTAATGTCTATGGATGTAGATGAGGACAGTGAAGCCCCCGGAGGAGGATGTGGGGGGCACATACTTTCTCCATATTAATGTCTATGGATGTAGATGAAGACAGTGAAGCCCCCGGAGGTGGATGTGGGGGGCACATACTTTCTCCATATTAATGTCTATGGATGTAGATGAGGACAGTGAAGCCCCAGGAGGTGGATGTGGGGGGCACATTCTTTCTCCATATTACTGTCTATGGATGTAGATGAGGACAGTGAAGCCCCCGGAGGAGGATGTGGGGGGCACATACTTTCTCCATATTAATGTCTATGGATATAGATGAGGACAGTGAAGCCCCCGGAGGTGGATGTGGGGGGCACATACTTTCTCCATATTAATGTCTATGGATATAGATGAGGACAGAGAAGCCCCCGGAGGTGGATGTGGCGGGCACATACTTTCTCCATATTAATGTCTATGGATGTAGATGAGGACAGTGAAGCCCCCGGAGGAGGATGTGGGGGGCACATACTTTCTCCATATTAATGTCTATGGATGTAGATGAGGACAGTGAAGCCCCCGGAGGTGGATGTGGGGGCACATACTTTCTCCATATTAATGTCTATGGATATAGATGAGGACAGTGAAGCCCCCGGAGGTGGATGTGGGGGGCACATACTTTCTCCATATTAATGTCTATGGATATAGATGAGGACAGTGAAGCCCCCGGAGGTGGATGTGGGGGGCACATACTTTCTCCATATAAATGTCTATGGATGTAGATGAGGACAGTGAAGCCCCCGGAGGTGGATGTGGGGGGCACATACTTTCTCCATATTAATGTCTATGGATGTAGATGAGGACAGTGAAGTCCCCGGAGGTGGATGTGGGGGGCACATACTTTCTCCATATTAATGTCTATGGATGTAGATGAGGACAGTGAAGCCCCCGGAGGTGGATGTGGGGGGCACATACTTTCTCCATATTAATGTCTATGGATGTAGATGAGGACAGAGAAGCCCCCGGAGGTGGATGTGGGGGGCACATACTTTCTCCATATTAATGTCTATGGATGTAGATGAGGACAGTGAAGCCCCCGGAGGTGGATGTGGGGGGCACATACTTTCTTCATATTAATGTCTATGGATGTAGATAAGGACAGTGAAGCCCCCGGAGGTGGATGTGGGGGGCACATACTTTCTCCATATTAATGTCTATGGATGTAGATGAGGACAGTGAAGCCCCCGGAGGTGGATGTGGGGGGCACATACTTTCTTCATATTAATGTCTATGGATGTAGATAAGGACAGTGAAGCCCCCGGAGGTGGATGTGGGGGGCACATACTTTCTCCATATTAATGTCTATGGATGTAGATGAGGACAGTGAAGCCCCCGAAGGTGGATGTGGGGGGCACATACTTTCTCCATATTAATGTCTATGGATGTAGATGAGGACAGTGAAGCCCCCGGAGGAGGATGTGGGGGGCACATATTTTCCACCATATTAATGTCTATGGATGTAGATGAGGACAGTGAAACCCCTGGAGGAGGATGTGGGGGGCACATACTTTCTCCATATTAATGTCTATGGATATAGATGAGGACAGAGAAGCCCCCGGAGGTGGATGTGGGGGGCACATACTTTCTCCATATTAATGTCTATGGATGTAGATGAGGATAGTGAAGCCCCCGGAGGTGGATGTGGGGGGCACATACTTTCTCCATATTAATGTCTATGGATGTAGATGAGGACAGTGAAGCCCCCGGAGGTGGATGTGGGGGGCACATACTTTCTCCATATTAATGTCTATGGATGTAGATGAGGACAGTGAAGCCCCCGAAGGTGGATGTGGGGGGCACATACTTTCTCCATATTAATGTCTATGGATGTAGATGAGGACAGTGAAGCCCCCGAAGGTGGATGTGGGGGGCACATACTTTCTCCATATTAATGTCTATGGATGTAGATGAGGACAGTGAAGCCCCCGGAGGTGGATGTGGGGGGCACATACTTTCTCCATATTAATGTCTATGGATGTAGATGAGGACAGAGAAGCCTCCGGAGGTGGATGTGGGGGGCACATACTTTCTCCATATTAATGTCTATGGATGTAGATGAGGACAGTGAAGCCCCCGGAGGTGGATGTGGGGGCACATACTTTCTCCATATTAATGTCTATGGATGTAGATGAGGACAGTGAAGCCCCTGGAGGTGGATGTGGAGGGCACATACTTTCTCCATATTAATGTCTATGGATGTAGATGAGGACAGTGAAGCCCCCGAAGGTGGATGTGGGGGGCACATACTTTCTCCATATTAATGTCTATGGATGTAGATGAGGACAGAGAAGCCCCCGGAGGTGGATGTGGGGGGCACATACTTTCTCCATATTAATGTCTATGGATGTAGATGAGGACAGTGAAGCCCCCGGAGGTGGATGTGGGGGGCACATACTTTCTCCATATTAATGTCTATGGATGTAGATGAGGACAGTGAAGCCCCCGGAGGTGGATGTGGGGGGCACATACTTTCCCCATATTAATGTCTATGGATGTAGATGAGGACAGTGAAGCCCCCGGAGGTGGATGTGGGGGGCACATACTTTCTCCATATTAATGTCTATGGATGTAGATAAGGACAGTGAAGCCCCCGGAGGTGGATGTGGGGGGCACATACTTTCTCCATATTAATGTCTATGGATGTAGATGAGGACAGTGAAGCCCCCGGAGGTGGATGTGGGGGGCACATAATTTCTCCATATTAATGTCTATGGATGTAGATGAGGACAGTGAAGCCCCCGGAGGTGGATGTGGGGGGGGCACATACTTTCCCCATATTAATGTCTATGGATGTAGATGAGGACAGAGAAGCCCCCGGAGGTGGATGTGGGGGGCACATACTTTCTCCATATTAATGTCTATGGATGTAGATGAGGACAGTGAAGCCCCCGGAGGTGGATGTGGGGGGCACATACTTTCTCCATATTAATGTCTATGGATGTAGATGAGGACAGAGAAGCCCCCGGAGGTGGATGTGGGGGGCACATACTTTCTCCATATTAATGTCTATGGATGTAGATGAGGACAGTGAAGCCCCCGGAGGTGGATGTGGGGGGCACATACTTTCTTCATATTAATGTCTATGGATGTAGATAAGGACAGTGAAGCCCCCGGAGGTGGATGTGGGGGGCACATACTTTCTCCATATTAATGTCTATGGATGTAGATGAGGACAGTGAAGCCCCCGGAGGTGGATGTGGGGGGCACATACTTTCTCCATATTAATGTCTATGGATGTAGATAAGGACAGTGAAGCCCCCGGAGGTGGATGTGGGGGGCACATACTTTCTCCATATTAATGTCTATGGATGTAGATAAGGACAGTGAAGCCCCCGGAGGTGGATGTGGGGGGCACATACTTTCTTCATATTAATGTCTATGGATGTAGATAAGGACAGTGAAGCCCCCGGAAGTGGATGTGGGGGGTACATACTTTCTCCATATTAATGTCTATGGATGTAGATAAGGACAGTGAAGCCCCCGGAGGTGGATGTGGGGGGCACATACTTTCTCCATATTAATGTCTATGGATGTAAATGAGGACAGTGAAGCCCCCGGAGGTGGATGTGGGGGGCACATACTTTCTCCATATTAATGTCTATGGATGTAGATAAGGACAGTGAAGCCCCCGGAGGTGGATGTGGGGGGCACATACTTTCTCCATATTAATGTCTATGGATGTAGATAAGGACAGTGAAGCCCCCGGAGGTGGATGTGGGGGGCACATACTTTCTCCATATTAATGTCTATGGATGTAGATAAGGACAGTGAAGCCCCCGGAGGTGGATGTGGGGGGCACATACTTTCTCCATGTTAATGTCTATGGATGTAGATAAGGACAGTGAAGCCCCCGGAGGTGGATGTGGGGGGCACATACTTTCTTCATATTAATGTCTATGGATGTAGATGAGGACAGTGAAGCCCCCGGAGGTGGATGTGGGGGGCACATACTGTCTCCATATTAATGTCTATGGATGTAGATGAGGACAGTGAAGCCCCCGGAGGTGGATGTGGGGGGCACATACTTTCTCCATATTAATGTCTATGGATGTAGATGAGTACAGTTAAGCCCCCGGAGGTGGATGTGGGGGGCACATACTTTCTCCTTATTAATGTCTATGGATATAGATGAGGACAGTGAAGCCCCCGGAGGTGGATGTGGGGGGCACATACTTTCTCCATATTAATGTCTATGGATGTAGATGAGGACAGTGAAGCCCCCGGAGGTGGATGTGGGGGGCACATACTTTCTCCATATTAATATCTATGGATGTAGATGAGGACAGTGAAGCCCCCGGAGGTGGATGTGGGGGGCACATACTTTCCTCCATATTAATGTCTATGGATGTAGATGAGGACAGTGAAGCCCCCGGAGGTGGATGTGGGGGCACATACTTTCTCCATATTAATGTCTATGGATATAGATGAGGACAGTGAAGCCCCCGGAGGTGGATGTGGGGGGCACATACTTTCTCCATATTAATGTCTATGGATGTAGATGAGGACAGTGAAGCCCCCGGAGGTGGATGTGGGGGGCACATACTTTCTTCATATTAATGTCTATGGATGTAGATGAGGACAGTGAAGCCCCCGGAGGAGGATGTGGGGGGCACATACTTTCTCCATATTAATGTCTATGGATGTAGATGAGGACAGTGAAGCCCCCGGAGGAGGATGTGGGGGGCACATACTTTCTCCATATTAATGTCTATGGATGTAGATGAGGACAGTGAAGCCCCCGGAGGTGGATGTGGGGGGCACATACTTTCTTCATATTAATGTCTATGGATGTAGATGAGGACAGTGAAGCCCCCGGAGGTGGATGTGGGGGGCACATACTTTCTCCATATTAATGTCTATGGATGTAGATGAGGACAGAGAAGCCCCCGGAGGTGGATGTGGGGGGCACATACTTTCTCCATATTAATGTCTATGGATGTAGATGAGGACAGTGAAGCCCCCGGAGGTGGATGTGGGGGGCACATACTTTCTTCATATTAATGTCTATGGATGTAGATGAGGACAGTGAAGCCCCCGGAGGTGGATGTGGGGGGCACATACTTTCTCCATATTAATGTCTATGGATGTAGATGAGGACAGTGAAGCCCCCGGAGGTGGATGTGGGGGGCACATACTTTCTTCATATTAATGTCTATGGATGTAGATGAGGACAGTGAAGCCCCCGGAGGTGGATGTGGGGGGCACATACTTTCTCCATATTAATGTCTATGGATGTAGATGAGGACAGTGAAGCCCCCGGAGGTGGATGTGGGGGGCACATACTTTCTTCATATTAATGTCTATGGATGTAGATGAGGACAGTGAAGCCCCCGGAGGTGGATGTGGGGGGCACATACTTTCTCCATATTAATGTCTATGGATGTAGATGAGGACAGTGAAGCCCCCGGAGGTGGATGTGGGGGGCATATACTTTCTCCATATTAATGTCTATGGATGTAGATGAGGACAGTGAAGCCCCCGGAGGTGGATGTGGGGGGCACATACTTTCTCCATATTAATGTCTATGGATGTAGATGAGGACAGTGAAGCCCCCGGAGGTGGATGTGGGGGGCACATACTTTCTCCATATTAATGTCTATGGATGTAGATGAGGACAGAGAAGCCCCCGGAGGTGGATGTGGGGGGCACATACTTTCTCCATATTAATGTCTATGGATGTAGATGAGGACAGTGAAGCCCCCGGAGGTGGATGTGGGGGGCACATACTTTCTCCATATTAATGTCTATGGATGTAGATGAGGACAGTGAAGCCCCCGGAGGTGGATGTGGGGGGCATATACTTTCTCCATATTAATGTCTATGGATGTAGATGAGGACAGTGAAGCCCCCGGAGGTGGATGTGGGGGGCACATACTTTCTCCATATTAATGTCTATGGATGTAGATGAGGACAGTGAAGCCCCCGGAGGTGGATGTGGGGGGCACATACTTTCTCCATATTAATGTCTATGGATGTAGATGAGGACAGAGAAGCCCCCGGAGGTGGATGTGGGGGGCACATACTTTCTCCATATTAATGTCTATGGATGTAGATGAGGACAGTGAAGCCCCCGGAGGTGGATGTGGGGGGCACATACTTTCTCCATATTAATGTCTATGGATGTAGATGAGGACAGTGAAGCCCCCGGAGGTGGATGTGGGGGGCACATACTTTCTCCATATTAATGTCTATGGATGTAGATGAGGACAGTGAAGCCCCCGGAGGTGGATGTGGGGGGCACATACTTTCTCCATATTAATGTCTATGGATGTAGATAAGGACAGTGAAGCCCCCGGAGGTGGATGTGGGGGGCACATACTTTCTCCATATTAATGTCTATGGATGTAGATAAGGACAGTGAAGCCCCCGGAGGTGGATGTGGGGGGCACATACTTTCTCCATATTAATGTCTATGGATGTAGATGAGGACAGTGAAGCCCCCGGAGGTGGATGTGGGGGGCACATACTTTCTCCATATTAATGTCTATGGATGTAGATGAGGACAGTGAAGCCCCCGGAGGTGGATGTGGGGGGCACATACTTTCTCCATATTAATGTCTATGGATGTAGATGAGGACAGTGAAGCCCCCGGAGGAGGATGTGGGGGGCACATACTTTCTCCATATTAATGTCTATGGATATAGATGAGGACAGTGAAGCCCCCGGAGGTGGATGTGGGGGGCACATACTTTCTCCATATTAATGTCTATGGATGTAGATGAGGACAGTGAAGCCCCCGGAGGTGGATGTGGGGGGCACATACTTTCTTCATATTAATGTCTATGGATGTAGATGAGGACAGTGAAGCCCCCGGAGGAGGATGTGGGGGGCACATACTTTCTCCATATTAATGTCTATGGATGTAGATGAGGACAGTGAAGCCCCCGGAGGAGGATGTGGGGGGCACATACTTTCTCCATATTAATGTCTATGGATGTAGATGAGGACAGTGAAGCCCCCGGAGGTGGATGTGGGGGGCACATACTTTCTTCATATTAATGTCTATGGATATAGATGAGGACAGTGAAGCCCCCGGAGGTGGATGTGGGGGGCACATACTTTCTCCATATTAATGTCTATGGATGTAGATGAGGACAGTGAAGCCCCCGGAGGAGGATGTGGGGGGCACATACTTTCTCCATATTAATGTCTATGGATGTAGATGAAGACAGTGAAGCCCCCGGAGGTGGATGTGGGGGGCACATACTTTCTCCATATTAATGTCTATGGATGTAGATGAAGACAGTGAAGCCCCCGGAGGTGGATGTGGGGGGCACATACTTTCTCCATATTAATGTCTATGGATGTAGATGAGGACAGTGAAGCCCCCGGAGGTGGATGTGGGGGGCACATTCTTTCTCCATATTACTGTCTATGGATGTAGATGAGGACAGTGAAGCCCCCGGAGGAGGATGTGGGGGGCACATACTTTCTCCATATTAATGTCTATGGATATAGATGAGGACAGTGAAGCCCCCGGAGGTGGATGTGGGGGGCACATACTTTCTCCATATTAATGTCTATGGATATAGATGAGGACAGAGAAGCCCCCGGAGGTGGATGTGGCGGGCACATACTTTCTCCATATTAATGTCTATGGATGTAGATGAGGACAGTGAAGCCCCCGGAGGAGGATGTGGGGGGCACATACTTTCTCCATATTAATGTCTATGGATGTAGATGAGGACAGTGAAGCCCCCGGAGGTGGATGTGGGGGCACATACTTTCTCCATATTAATGTCTATGGATATAGATGAGGACAGTGAAGCCCCCGGAGGTGGATGTGGGGGGCACATACTTTCTCCATATTAATGTCTATGGATATAGATGAGGACAGTGAAGCCCCCGGAGGTGGATGTGGGGGGCACATACTTTCTCCATATTAATGTCTATGGATGTAGATGAGGACAGTGAAGCCCCCGGAGGTGGATGTGGGGGGCACATACTTTCTCCATATTAATGTCTATGGATGTAGATGAGGACAGTGAAGTCCCCGGAGGTGGATGTGGGGGGCACATACTTTCTCCATATTAATGTCTATGGATGTAGATGAGGACAGTGAAGCCCCCGGAGGTGGATGTGGGGGGCACATACTTTCTCCATATTAATGTCTATGGATGTAGATGAGGACAGAGAAGCCCCCGGAGGTGGATGTGGGGGGCACATACTTTCTCCATATTAATGTCTATGGATGTAGATGAGGACAGTGAAGCCCCCGGAGGTGGATGTGGGGGGCACATACTTTCTTCATATTAATGTCTATGGATGTAGATAAGGACAGTGAAGCCCCCGGAGGTGGATGTGGGGGGCACATACTTTCTCCATATTAATGTCTATGGATGTAGATGAGGACAGTGAAGCCCCCGGAGGTG